>NC_064880.1:9966839-10266839 GCF_929443795.1 Astur gentilis | reverse complement strand
GTGAATACCAGCAAGATCTTTCAGGGCTAGCACCTTCCTTGTGGGAGAAGGAGCCACACTTTTGCCTTCTCAGAAAAAAGCTTCTGCCGAGAGGGAGCACCGTGACATGCTGAGTCTCTGGGAAAGCAGAGATCCCCAAAGCTGTTGTGCCTGTGGATAGGCTGCAGAGGGATAGTGAATACCAGCAAGATCTTTCAGGGCTAGCACCTTCCTTGTGGGAGAAGGAGCCACACTTTTGCCTTCTCAGAAAAAAGCTTCTGCCGAGAACGAGCACCGTGACATGCTGAGTCTCTGGGAAAGCAGAGATCCCCAAAGCTGTTGTGCCTGTGGATAGGCTGCAGAGGGATAGTGAATACCAGCAAGATCTTTCAGGGCTAGCACCTTCCTTGTGGGAGAAGGAGCCGTAAGTTTGCCTTTTCAGAAAAAAGCTTCTGCCGAGAGGGAGCACCGTGACATGCTGAGTCTCTGGGAAAGCAGAGATCCCCAAAGCTGTTGTGCCTGTGGATAGGCTGCAGAGGGATAGTGAATACCAGCAAGATCTTTCAGGGCTAGCACCTTCCTTGTGGGAGAAGGAGCCACACTTTTGCCTTCTCAGAAAAAAGCTTCTGCCGAGAGGGAGCACCGTGACATGCTGAGTCTCTGGGAAAGCAGAGATCCCCAAAGCTGTTGTGCCTGTGGATAGGCTGCAGAGGGATAGTGAATACCAGCAAGATCTTTCAGGGCTAGCACCTTCCTTGTGGGAGAAGGAGCCACACTTTTGCCTTCTCAGAAAAAAGCTTCTGCCGAGAGGGAGCACCGTGACATGCTGAGTCTCTGGGAAAGCAGAGATCCCCAAAGCTGTTGTGCCTGTGGATAGGCTGCAGAGGGATAGTGAATACCAGCAAGATCTTTCAGGGCTGGCACCTTCCTTGTGGGAGAAGGAGCCACACTTTTGCCTTCTCAGAAAAAAGCTTCTGCCGAGAACGAGCACCGTGACATGCTGAGTCTCTGGGAAAGCAGAGATCCCCAAAGCTGTTGTGCCTGTGGATAGGCTGCAGGGGGACGGTGAAAACCAGCAATTTCTTTCAGGGCTGGCACCTTCCTTGTGGGAGAAGGAGCCAGACGTTTGCCTTTTCAGAAAAAAGCTTCTGCCGAGAACTAGCACCGTGACATGCTGAGTCTCTGGGAAAGCAGAGATCCCCAAAGCTGTTGTGCCTGTGGATAGGCTGCAGAGGGATAGTGAATACCAGCAAGATCTTTCAGGGCTAGCACCTTCCTTGTGGGAGAAGGAGCCACACTTTTGCCTTCTCAGAAAAAAGCTTCTGCCGAGAACGAGCACCGTGACATGCTGAGTCTCTGGGAAAGCAGAGATCCCCAAAGCTGTTGTGCCTGTGGATAGGCTGCAGAGGGATAGTGAATACCAGCAAGATCTTTCAGGGCTAGCACCTTCCTTGTGGGAGAAGGAGCCACACTTTTGCCTTCTCAGAAAAAAGCTTCTGCCGAGAACGAGCACCGTGACATGCTGAGTCTCTGGGAAAGCAGAGATCCCCAAAGCTGTTGTGCCTGTGGATAGGCTGCAGAGGGATAGTGAATACCAGCAAGATCTTTCAGGGCTGGCACCTTCCTTGTGGGAGAAGGAGCCACACTTTTGCCTTCTCAGAAAAAAGCTTGTGCCGAGAGGGAGCACCGTGACATGCTGAGTCTCTGGGAAAGCAGAGATCCCCAAAGCTGTTGTGCCTGTGGATAGGCTGCAGGGGGACGGTGAAAACCAGCAAGTTCTTTCAGGGCTGGCACCTTCCTTGTGGGAGAAGGAGCCAGACGTTTGCCTTTTCAGAAAAAAGCTTCTGCCGAGAGGGAGCACCGTGACATGCTGAGTCTCTGGGAAAGCAGAGATCCCCAAAGCTGTTGTGCCTGTGGATAGGCTGCAGAGGGATAGTGAATACCAGCAAGATCTTTCAGGGCTAGCACCTTCCTTGTGGGAGAAGGAGCCACACTTTTGCCTTCTCAGAAAAAAGCTTCTGCCGAGAACGAGCACTGTGACATGCTGAGTCTCTGGGAAAGCAGAGATCCCCAAAGCTGTTGTGCCTGTGGATAGGCTGCAGAGGGATAGTGAATACCAGCAAGATCTTTCAGGGCTGGCACCTTCCTTGTGGGAGAAGGAGCCGTAAGTTTGCCTTTTCAGAAAAAAGCTTCTGCCGAGAACGAGCACCGTGACATGCTGAGTCTCTGGGAAAGCAGAGATCCCCAAAGCTGTTGTGCCTGTGGATAGGCTGCAGAGGGATAGTGAATACCAGCAAGATCTTTCAGGGCTAGCACCTTCCTTGTGGGAGAAGGAGCCACACTTTTGCCTTCTCAGAAAAAAGCTTCTGCCGAGAACGAGCACCGTGACATGCTGAGTCTCTGGGAAAGCAGAGATCCCCAAAGCTGTTGTGCCTGTGGATAGGCTGCAGAGGGATAGTGAATACCAGCAAGATCTTTCAGGGCTAGCACCTTCCTTGTGGGAGAAGGAGCCACACTTTTGCCTTCTCAGAAAAAAGCTTCTGCCGAGAACGAGCACCGTGACATGCTGAGTCTCTGGGAAAGCAGATATCCCCAAAGCTGTTGTGCCTGTGGATAGGCTGCAGAGGGATAGTGAATACCAGCAATTTCTTTCAGGGTGGCACCTTCCTTGTGGGAGAAGGAGCCAGACGTTTGCCTTCTCAGAAAAAAGCTTCTGTCGAGAACGAGCACTGTGACATGCTGAGTCTCTGGGAAAGCAGATATCCCCAAAGCTGTTGTGCCTGTGGATAGGCTGCAGAGGGATAGTGAATACCAGCAAGATCTTTCAGGGCTAGCACCTTCCTTGTGGGAGAAGGAGCCACACTTTTGCCTTCTCAGAAAAAAGCTTCTGCCGAGAGGGAGCACCGTGACATGCTGAGTCTCTGGGAAAGCAGAGATCCCCAAAGCTGTTGTGCCTGTGGATAGGCTGCAGAGGGATAGTGAATACCAGCAAGATCTTTCAGGGCTAGCACCTTCCTTGTGGGAGAAGGAGCCACACTTTTGCCTTCTCAGAAAAAAGCTTCTGCCGAGAACGAGCACCGTGACATGCTGAGTCTCTGGGAAAGCAGAGATCCCCAAAGCTGTTGTGCCTGTGGATAGGCTGCAGAGGGATAGTGAATACCAGCAAGATCTTTCAGGGCTAGCACCTTCCTTGTGGGAGAAGGAGCCGTAAGTTTGCCTTTTCAGAAAAAAGCTTCTGCCGAGAGGGAGCACCGTGACATGCTGAGTCTCTGGGAAAGCAGAGATCCCCAAAGCTGTTGTGCCTGTGGATAGGCTGCAGAGGGATAGTGAATACCAGCAAGATCTTTCAGGGCTAGCACCTTCCTTGTGGGAGAAGGAGCCACACTTTTGCCTTCTCAGAAAAAAGCTTCTGCCGAGAGGGAGCACCGTGACATGCTGAGTCTCTGGGAAAGCAGAGATCCCCAAAGCTGTTGTGCCTGTGGATAGGCTGCAGAGGGATAGTGAATACCAGCAAGATCTTTCAGGGCTAGCACCTTCCTTGTGGGAGAAGGAGCCACACTTTTGCCTTCTCAGAAAAAAGCTTCTGCCGAGAGGGAGCACCGTGACATGCTGAGTCTCTGGGAAAGCAGAGATCCCCAAAGCTGTTGTGCCTGTGGATAGGCTGCAGAGGGATAGTGAATACCAGCAAGATCTTTCAGGGCTGGCACCTTCCTTGTGGGAGAAGGAGCCAGACGTTTGCCTTCTCAGAAAAAAGCTTGTGCCGAGAACGAGCACCGTGACATGCTGAGTCTCTGGGAAAGCAGAGATCCCCAAAGCTGTTGTGCCTGTGGATAGGCTGCAGGGGGACGGTGAAAACCAGCAATTTCTTTCAGGGCTGGCACCTTCCTTGTGGGAGAAGGAGCCAGACGTTTGCCTTTTCAGAAAAAAGCTTCTGCCGAGAACTAGCACCGTGACATGCTGAGTCTCTGGGAAAGCAGAGATCCCCAAAGCTGTTGTGCCTGTGGATAGGCTGCAGAGGGATAGCGAATACCAGCAAGATCTTTCAGGGCTAGCACCTTCCTTGTGGGAGAAGGAGCCACACTTTTGCCTTCTCAGAAAAAAGCTTCTGCCGAGAACGAGCACCGTGACATGCTGAGTCTCTGGGAAAGCAGAGATCCCCAAAGCTGTTGTGCCTGTGGATAGGCTGCAGAGGGATAGTGAATACCAGCAAGATCTTTCAGGGCTAGCACCTTCCTTGTGGGAGAAGGAGCCACACTTTTGCCTTCTCAGAAAAAAGCTTCTGCCGAGAGGGAGCACCGTGACATGCTGAGTCTCTGGGAAAGCAGAGATCCCCAAAGCTGTTGTGCCTGTGGATAGGCTGCAGAGGGATAGTGAATACCAGCAATTTCTTTCAGGGCTGGCACCTTCCTTGTGGGAGAAGGAGCCAGACGTTTGCCTTTTCAGAAAAAAGCTTCTGTCGAGAACGAGCACTGTGACATGCTGAGTCTCTGGGAAAGCAGATATCCCCAAAGCTGTTGTGCCTGTGGATAGGCTGCAGAGGGATAGTGAATACCAGCAAGATCTTTCAGGGCTAGCACCTTCCTTGTGGGAGAAGGAGCCACACTTTTGCCTTCTCAGAAAAAAGCTTCTGCCGAGAACGAGCACCGTGACATGCTGAGTCTCTGGGAAAGCAGAGATCCCCAAAGCTGTTGTGCCTGTGGATAGGCTGCAGAGGGATAGTGAATACCAGCAAGATCTTTCAGGGCTAGCACCTTCCTTGTGGGAGAAGGAGCCACACTTTTGCCTTCTCAGAAAAAAGCTTCTGCCGAGAGGGAGCACCGTGACATGCTGAGTCTCTGGGAAAGCAGAGATCCCCAAAGCTGTTGTGCCTGTGGATAGGCTGCAGAGGGATAGTGAATACCAGCAAGATCTTTCAGGGCTAGCACCTTCCTTGTGGGAGAAGGAGCCACACTTTTGCCTTCTCAGAAAAAAGCTTCTGCCGAGAGGGAGCACCGTGACATGCTGAGTCTCTGGGAAAGCAGAGATCCCCAAAGCTGTTGTGCCTGTGGATAGGCTGCAGAGGGATAGTGAATACCAGCAAGATCTTTCAGGGCTAGCACCTTCCTTGTGGGAGAAGGAGCCACACTTTTGCCTTCTCAGAAAAAAGCTTCTGCCGAGAGGGAGCACCGTGACATGCTGAGTCTCTGGGAAAGCAGAGATCCCCAAAGCTGTTGTGCCTGTGGATAGGCTGCAGAGGGATAGTGAATACCAGCAATTTCTTTCAGGGCTGGCACCTTCCTTGTGGGAGAAGGAGCCACACTTTTGCCTTCTCAGAAAAAAGCTTCTGCCGAGAACGAGCACCGTGACATGCTGAGTCTCTGGGAAAGCAGAGATCCCCAAAGCTGTTGTGCCTGTGGATAGGCTGCAGGGGGACGGTGAAAACCAGCAATTTCTTTCAGGGCTGGCACCTTCCTTGTGGGAGAAGGAGCCAGACGTTTGCCTTTTCAGAAAAAAGCTTCTGCCGAGAACTAGCACCGTGACATGCTGAGTCTCTGGGAAAGCAGAGATCCCCAAAGCTGTTGTGCCTGTGGATAGGCTGCAGAGGGATAGTGAATACCAGCAAGATCTTTCAGGGCTAGCACCTTCCTTGTGGGAGAAGGAGCCACACTTTTGCCTTCTCAGAAAAAAGCTTCTGCCGAGAACGAGCACCGTGACATGCTGAGTCTCTGGGAAAGCAGAGATCCCCAAAGCTGTTGTGCCTGTGGATAGGCTGCAGAGGGATAGTGAATACCAGCAAGATCTTTCAGGGCTAGCACCTTCCTTGTGGGAGAAGGAGCCACACTTTTGCCTTCTCAGAAAAAAGCTTCTGCCGAGAACGAGCACCGTGACATGCTGAGTCTCTGGGAAAGCAGAGATCCCCAAAGCTGTTGTGCCTGTGGATAGGCTGCAGAGGGATAGTGAATACCAGCAAGATCTTTCAGGGCTGGCACCTTCCTTGTGGGAGAAGGAGCCACACTTTTGCCTTCTCAGAAAAAAGCTTGTGCCGAGAGGGAGCACTGTGACATGCTGAGTCTCTGGGAAAGCAGATATCCCCAAAGCTGTTGTGCCTGTGGATAGGCTGCAGAGGGATAGTGAATACCAGCAAGATCTTTCAGGGCTAGCACCTTCCTTGTGGGAGAAGGAGCCACACTTTTGCCTTCTCAGAAAAAAGCTTCTGCCGAGAGGGAGCACCGTGACATGCTGAGTCTCTGGGAAAGCAGAGATCCCCAAAGCTGTTGTGCCTGTGGATAGGCTGCAGAGGGATAGTGAATACCAGCAAGATCTTTCAGGGCTAGCACCTTCCTTGTGGGAGAAGGAGCCGTAAGTTTGCCTTTTCAGAAAAAAGCTTCTGCCGAGAGGGAGCACCGTGACATGCTGAGTCTCTGGGAAAGCAGAGATCCCCAAAGCTGTTGTGCCTGTGGATAGGCTGCAGAGGGATAGTGAATACCAGCAAGATCTTTCAGGGCTAGCACCTTCCTTGTGGGAGAAGGAGCCACACTTTTGCCTTCTCAGAAAAAAGCTTCTGCCGAGAACGAGCACTGTGACATGCTGAGTCTCTGGGAAAGCAGAGATCCCCAAAGCTGTTGTGCCTGTGGATAGGCTGCAGAGGGATAGTGAATACCAGCAAGATCTTTCAGGGCTGGCACCTTCCTTGTGGGAGAAGGAGCCGTAAGTTTGCCTTTTCAGAAAAAAGCTTCTGCCGAGAACGAGCACCGTGACATGCTGAGTCTCTGGGAAAGCAGAGATCCCCAAAGCTGTTGTGCCTGTGGATAGGCTGCAGAGGGATAGTGAATACCAGCAAGATCTTTCAGGGCTAGCACCTTCCTTGTGGGAGAAGGAGCCACACTTTTGCCTTCTCAGAAAAAAGCTTCTGCCGAGAACGAGCACCGTGACATGCTGAGTCTCTGGGAAAGCAGAGATCCCCAAAGCTGTTGTGCCTGTGGATAGGCTGCAGAGGGATAGTGAATACCAGCAAGATCTTTCAGGGCTAGCACCTTCCTTGTGGGAGAAGGAGCCACACTTTTGCCTTCTCAGAAAAAAGCTTCTGCCGAGAACGAGCACCGTGACATGCTGAGTCTCTGGGAAAGCAGATATCCCCAAAGCTGTTGTGCCTGTGGATAGGCTGCAGAGGGATAGTGAATACCAGCAATTTCTTTCAGGTCTGGCACCTTCCTTGTGGGAGAAGGAGCCAGACGTTTGCCTTTTCAGAAAAAAGCTTCTGTCGAGAACGAGCACTGTGACATGCTGAGTCTCTGGGAAAGCAGATATCCCCAAAGCTGTTGTGCCTGTGGATAGGCTGCAGAGGGATAGTGAATACCAGCAAGATCTTTCAGGGCTAGCACCTTCCTTGTGGGAGAAGGAGCCACACTTTTGCCTTCTCAGAAAAAAGCTTCTGCCGAGAGGGAGCACCGTGACATGCTGAGTCTCTGGGAAAGCAGAGATCCCCAAAGCTGTTGTGCCTGTGGATAGGCTGCAGAGGGATAGTGAATACCAGCAAGATCTTTCAGGGCTAGCACCTTCCTTGTGGGAGAAGGAGCCACACTTTTGCCTTCTCAGAAAAAAGCTTCTGCCGAGAACGAGCACCGTGACATGCTGAGTCTCTGGGAAAGCAGAGATCCCCAAAGCTGTTGTGCCTGTGGATAGGCTGCAGAGGGATAGTGAATACCAGCAAGATCTTTCAGGGCTAGCACCTTCCTTGTGGGAGAAGGAGCCACACTTTTGCCTTCTCAGAAAAAAGCTTCTGCCGAGAACGAGCACCGTGACATGCTGAGTCTCTGGGAAAGCAGAGATCCCCAAAGCTGTTGTGCCTGTGGATAGGCTGCAGAGGGATAGTGAATACCAGCAAGATCTTTCAGGGCTAGCACCTTCCTTGTGGGAGAAGGAGCCACACTTTTGCCTTCTCAGAAAAAAGCTTCTGCCGAGAACGAGCACCGTGACATGCTGAGTCTCTGGGAAAGCAGAGATCCCCAAAGCTGTTGTGCCTGTGGATAGGCTGCAGAGGGATAGTGAATACCAGCAAGATCTTTCAGGGCTAGCACCTTCCTTGTGGGAGAAGGAGCCACACTTTTGCCTTCTCAGAAAAAAGCTTCTGCCGAGAGGGAGCACCGTGACATGCTGAGTCTCTGGGAAAGCAGAGATCCCCAAAGCTGTTGTGCCTGTGGATAGGCTGCAGAGGGATAGTGAATACCAGCAAGATCTTTCAGGGCTGGCACCTTCCTTGTGGGAGAAGGAGCCAGACGTTTGCCTTCTCAGAAAAAAGCTTGTGCCGAGAACGAGCACCGTGACATGCTGAGTCTCTGGGAAAGCAGAGATCCCCAAAGCTGTTGTGCCTGTGGATAGGCTGCAGGGGGACGGTGAAAACCAGCAATTTCTTTCAGGGCTGGCACCTTCCTTGTGGGAGAAGGAGCCAGACGTTTGCCTTTTCAGAAAAAAGCTTCTGCCGAGAACTAGCACCGTGACATGCTGAGTCTCTGGGAAAGCAGATATCCCCAAAGCTGTTGTGCCTGTGGATAGGCTGCAGAGGGATAGCGAATACCAGCAAGATCTTTCAGGGCTAGCACCTTCCTTGTGGGAGAAGGAGCCACACTTTTGCCTTCTCAGAAAAAAGCTTCTGCCGAGAACGAGCACCGTGACATGCTGAGTCTCTGGGAAAGCAGAGATCCCCAAAGCTGTTGTGCCTGTGGATAGGCTGCAGAGGGATAGTGAATACCAGCAAGATCTTTCAGGGCTAGCACCTTCCTTGTGGGAGAAGGAGCCACACTTTTGCCTTCTCAGAAAAAAGCTTCTGCCGAGAGGGAGCACCGTGACATGCTGAGTCTCTGGGAAAGCAGAGATCCCCAAAGCTGTTGTGCCTGTGGATAGGCTGCAGAGGGATAGTGAATACCAGCAATTTCTTTCAGGGCTGGCACCTTCCTTGTGGGAGAAGGAGCCAGACGTTTGCCTTTTCAGAAAAAAGCTTCTGTCGAGAACGAGCACCGTGACATGCTGAGTCTCTGGGAAAGCAGATATCCCCAAAGCTGTTGTGCCTGTGGATAGGCTGCAGAGGGATAGTGAATACCAGCAAGATCTTTCAGGGCTAGCACCTTCCTTGTGGGAGAAGGAGCCACACTTTTGCCTTCTCAGAAAAAAGCTTCTGCCGAGAACGAGCACCGTGACATGCTGAGTCTCTGGGAAAGCAGAGATCCCCAAAGCTGTTGTGCCTGTGGATAGGCTGCAGAGGGATAGTGAATACCAGCAAGATCTTTCAGGGCTAGCACCTTCCTTGTGGGAGAAGGAGCCACACTTTTGCCTTCTCAGAAAAAAGCTTCTGCCGAGAGGGAGCACCGTGACATGCTGAGTCTCTGGGAAAGCAGAGATCCCCAAAGCTGTTGTGCCTGTGGATAGGCTGCAGAGGGATAGTGAATACCAGCAAGATCTTTCAGGGCTAGCACCTTCCTTGTGGGAGAAGGAGCCGTAAGTTTGCCTTTTCAGAAAAAAGCTTCTGCCGAGAGGGAGCACCGTGACATGCTGAGTCTCTGGGAAAGCAGAGATCCCCAAAGCTGTTGTGCCTGTGGATAGGCTGCAGAGGGATAGTGAATACCAGCAAGATCTTTCAGGGCTAGCACCTTCCTTGTGGGAGAAGGAGCCACACTTTTGCCTTTTCAGAAAAAAGCTTCTGCCGAGAGGGAGCACCGTGACATGCTGAGTCTCTGGGAAAGCAGAGATCCCCAAAGCTGTTGTGCCTGTGGATAGGCTGCAGAGGGATAGTGAAAAACTGCATTAGTTTTCAGGGCTGGCACCTTCCCTGTGGGAGAAGGAGCCGTAAGTTTGCCTTTTCAGAAAAAAGCTTCTGCCGAGAGGGAGCACCGTGACATGCTGAGTCTCTGGAAAAGCAGAGATCCCCAAAGCTGTTGTGCCTGTGGATAGGCTGCAGAGGGATAGTGAATACCAGCAATTTCTTTCAGGGCTGGCACCTTCCTTGTGGGAGAAGGAGCCAGACGTTTGCCTTTTCAGAAAAAAGCTTCTGTCGAGAACGAGCACTGTGACATGCTGAGTCTCTGGGAAAGCAGAGATCCCCAAAGCTGTTGTGCCTGTGGATAGGCTGCAGAGGGATAGTGAATACCAGCAAGATCTTTCAGGGCTAGCACCTTCCTTGTGGGAGAAGGAGCCACACTTTTGCCTTCTCAGAAAAAAGCTTCTGCCGAGAACGAGCACCGTGACATGCTGAGTCTCTGGGAAAGCAGAGATCCCCAAAGCTGTTGTGCCTGTGGATAGGCTGCAGAGGGATAGTGAATACCAGCAAGATCTTTCAGGGCTAGCACCTTCCTTGTGGGAGAAGGAGCCACACTTTTGCCTTCTCAGAAAAAAGCTTCTGCCGAGAACGAGCACCGTGACATGCTGAGTCTCTGGGAAAGCAGAGATCCCCAAAGCTGTTGTGCCTGTGGATAGGCTGCAGAGGGATAGTGAATACCAGCAAGATCTTTCAGGGCTAGCACCTTCCTTGTGGGAGAAGGAGCCGTAAGTTTGCCTTTTCAGAAAAAAGCTTCTGCCGAGAGGGAGCACCGTGACATGCTGAGTCTCTGGGAAAGCAGAGATCCCCAAAGCTGTTGTGCCTGTGGATAGGCTGCAGAGGGATAGTGAATACCAGCAAGATCTTTCAGGGCTAGCACCTTCCTTGTGGGAGAAGGAGCCACACTTTTGCCTTCTCAGAAAAAAGCTTCTGCCGAGAGGGAGCACCGTGACATGCTGAGTCTCTGGGAAAGCAGAGATCCCCAAAGCTGTTGTGCCTGTGGATAGGCTGCAGAGGGATAGTGAATACCAGCAAGATCTTTCAGGGCTAGCACCTTCCTTGTGGGAGAAGGAGCCACACTTTTGCCTTTTCAGAAAAAAGCTTCTGCCGAGAGGGAGCACCGTGACATGCTGAGTCTCTGGAAAAGCAGAGATCCCCAAAGCTGTTGTGCCTGTGGATAGGCTGCAGAGGGATAGTGAATACCAGCAATTTCTTTCAGGGCTGGCACCTTCCTTGTGGGAGAAGGAGCCAGACGTTTGCCTTTTCAGAAAAAAGCTTCTGTCGAGAACGAGCACTGTGACATGCTGAGTCTCTGGGAAAGCAGAGATCCCCAAAGCTGTTGTGCCTGTGGATAGGCTGCAGAGGGATAGTGAATACCAGCAAGATCTTTCAGGGCTAGCACCTTCCTTGTGGGAGAAGGAGCCACACTTTTGCCTTCTCAGAAAAAAGCTTCTGCCGAGAGGGAGCACCGTGACATGCTGAGTCTCTGGGAAAGCAGAGATCCCCAAAGCTGTTGTGCCTGTGGATAGGCTGCAGAGGGATAGTGAATACCAGCAAGATCTTTCAGGGCTAGCACCTTCCTTGTGGGAGAAGGAGCCACACTTTTGCCTTCTCAGAAAAAAGCTTCTGCCGAGAACGAGCACCGTGACATGCTGAGTCTCTGGGAAAGCAGAGATCCCCAAAGCTGTTGTGCCTGTGGATAGGCTGCAGAGGGATAGTGAATACCAGCAAGATCTTTCAGGGCTAGCACCTTCCTTGTGGGAGAAGGAGCCGTAAGTTTGCCTTTTCAGAAAAAAGCTTCTGCCGAGAGGGAGCACCGTGACATGCTGAGTCTCTGGGAAAGCAGAGATCCCCAAAGCTGTTGTGCCTGTGGATAGGCTGCAGAGGGATAGTGAATACCAGCAAGATCTTTCAGGGCTAGCACCTTCCTTGTGGGAGAAGGAGCCACACTTTTGCCTTCTCAGAAAAAAGCTTCTGCCGAGAGGGAGCACCGTGACATGCTGAGTCTCTGGGAAAGCAGAGATCCCCAAAGCTGTTGTGCCTGTGGATAGGCTGCAGAGGGATAGTGAATACCAGCAAGATCTTTCAGGGCTAGCACCTTCCTTGTGGGAGAAGGAGCCACACTTTTGCCTTCTCAGAAAAAAGCTTCTGCCGAGAGGGAGCACCGTGACATGCTGAGTCTCTGGGAAAGCAGAGATCCCCAAAGCTGTTGTGCCTGTGGATAGGCTGCAGAGGGATAGTGAATACCAGCAATTTCTTTCAGGGCTGGCACCTTCCTTGTGGGAGAAGGAGCCACACTTTTGCCTTCTCAGAAAAAAGCTTCTGTCGAGAACGAGCACTGTGACATGCTGAGTCTCTGGGAAAGCAGAGATCCCCAAAGCTGTTGTGCCTGTGGATAGGCTGCAGGGGGACGGTGAAAACCAGCAATTTCTTTCAGGGCTGGCACCTTCCTTGTGGGAGAAGGAGCCAGACGTTTGCCTTTTCAGAAAAAAGCTTCTGCCGAGAACTAGCACCGTGACATGCTGAGTCTCTGGGAAAGCAGAGATCCCCAAAGCTGTTGTGCCTGTGGATAGGCTGCAGAGGGATAGTGAATACCAGCAAGATCTTTCAGGGCTAGCACCTTCCTTGTGGGAGAAGGAGCCACACTTTTGCCTTCTCAGAAAAAAGCTTCTGCCGAGAACGAGCACCGTGACATGCTGAGTCTCTGGGAAAGCAGAGATCCCCAAAGCTGTTGTGCCTGTGGATAGGCTGCAGAGGGATAGTGAATACCAGCAAGATCTTTCAGGGCTAGCACCTTCCTTGTGGGAGAAGGAGCCGTAAGTTTGCCTTTTCAGAAAAAAGCTTCTGCCGAGAACGAGCACCGTGACATGCTGAGTCTCTGGGAAAGCAGAGATCCCCAAAGCTGTTGTGCCTGTGGATAGGCTGCAGAGGGATAGTGAATACCAGCAAGATCTTTCAGGGCTGGCACCTTCCTTGTGGGAGAAGGAGCCACACTTTTGCCTTCTCAGAAAAAAGCTTGTGCCGAGAGGGAGCACCGTGACATGCTGAGTCTCTGGGAAAGCAGAGATCCCCAAAGCTGTTGTGCCTGTGGATAGGCTGCAGGGGGACGGTGAAAACCAGCAATTTCTTTCAGGGCTGGCACCTTCCTTGTGGGAGAAGGAGCCAGACGTTTGCCTTTTCAGAAAAAAGCTTCTGCCGAGAACGAGCACCGTGACATGCTGAGTCTCTGGGAAAGCAGAGATCCCCAAAGCTGTTGTGCCTGTGGATAGGCTGCAGAGGGATAGTGAATACCAGCAAGATCTTTCAGGGCTAGCACCTTCCTTGTGGGAGAAGGAGCCACACTTTTGCCTTCTCAGAAAAAAGCTTCTGCCGAGAGGGAGCACCGTGACATGCTGAGTCTCTGGGAAAGCAGAGATCCCCAAAGCTGTTGTGCCTGTGGATAGGCTGCAGAGGGATAGTGAATACCAGCAATTTCTTTCAGGGCTGGCACCTTCCTTGTGGGAGAAGGAGCCAGACGTTTGCCTTTTCAGAAAAAAGCTTCTGTCGAGAACGAGCACTGTGACATGCTGAGTCTCTGGGAAAGCAGATATCCCCAAAGCTGTTGTGCCTGTGGATAGGCTGCAGAGGGATAGTGAATACCAGCAAGATCTTTCAGGGCTAGCACCTTCCTTGTGGGAGAAGGAGCCACACTTTTGCCTTCTCAGAAAAAAGCTTCTGCCGAGAACGAGCACCGTGACATGCTGAGTCTCTGGGAAAGCAGAGATCCCCAAAGCTGTTGTGCCTGTGGATAGGCTGCAGAGGGATAGTGAATACCAGCAAGATCTTTCAGGGCTAGCACCTTCCTTGTGGGAGAAGGAGCCACACTTTTGCCTTCTCAGAAAAAAGCTTCTGCCGAGAGGGAGCACCGTGACATGCTGAGTCTCTGGGAAAGCAGAGATCCCCAAAGCTGTTGTGCCTGTGGATAGGCTGCAGAGGGATAGTGAATACCAGCAAGATCTTTCAGGGCTAGCACCTTCCTTGTGGGAGAAGGAGCCACACTTTTGCCTTCTCAGAAAAAAGCTTCTGCCGAGAGGGAGCACCGTGACATGCTGAGTCTCTGGGAAAGCAGAGATCCCCAAAGCTGTTGTGCCTGTGGATAGGCTGCAGAGGGATAGTGAATACCAGCAAGATCTTTCAGGGCTAGCACCTTCCTTGTGGGAGAAGGAGCCACACTTTTGCCTTCTCAGAAAAAAGCTTCTGCCGAGAGGGAGCACCGTGACATGCTGAGTCTCTGGGAAAGCAGAGATCCCCAAAGCTGTTGTGCCTGTGGATAGGCTGCAGAGGGATAGTGAATACCAGCAATTTCTTTCAGGGCTTGCACCTTCCTTGTGGGAGAAGGAGCCACACTTTTGCCTTCTCAGAAAAAAGCTTCTGCCGAGAACGAGCACCGTGACATGCTGAGTCTCTGGGAAAGCAGAGATCCCCAAAGCTGTTGTGCCTGTGGATAGGCTGCAGGGGGACGGTGAAAACCAGCAATTTCTTTCAGGGCTGGCACCTTCCTTGTGGGAGAAGGAGCCAGACGTTTGCCTTTTCAGAAAAAAGCTTCTGCCGAGAACTAGCACCGTGACATGCTGAGTCTCTGGGAAAGCAGAGATCCCCAAAGCTGTTGTGCCTGTGGATAGGCTGCAGAGGGATAGTGAATACCAGCAAGATCTTTCAGGGCTAGCACCTTCCTTGTGGGAGAAGGAGCCACACTTTTGCCTTCTCAGAAAAAAGCTTCTGCCGAGAACGAGCACCGTGACATGCTGAGTCTCTGGGAAAGCAGAGATCCCCAAAGCTGTTGTGCCTGTGGATAGGCTGCAGAGGGATAGTGAATACCAGCAAGATCTTTCAGGGCTAGCACCTTCCTTGTGGGAGAAGGAGCCACACTTTTGCCTTCTCAGAAAAAAGCTTCTGCCGAGAACGAGCACCGTGACATGCTGAGTCTCTGGGAAAGCAGAGATCCCCAAAGCTGTTGTGCCTGTGGATAGGCTGCAGAGGGATAGTGAATACCAGCAAGATCTTTCAGGGCTGGCACCTTCCTTGTGGGAGAAGGAGCCACACTTTTGCCTTCTCAGAAAAAAGCTTGTGCCGAGAGGGAGCACCGTGACATGCTGAGTCTCTGGGAAAGCAGAGATCCCCAAAGCTGTTGTGCCTGTGGATAGGCTGCAGGGGGACGGTGAAAACCAGCAATTTCTTTCAGGGCTGGCACCTTCCTTGTGGGAGAAGGAGCCAGACGTTTGCCTTTTCAGAAAAAAGCTTCTGCCGAGAGGGAGCACTGTGACATGCTGAGTCTCTGGGAAAGCAGATATCCCCAAAGCTGTTGTGCCTGTGGATAGGCTGCAGAGGGATAGTGAATACCAGCAAGATCTTTCAGGGCTAGCACCTTCCTTGTGGGAGAAGGAGCCACACTTTTGCCTTCTCAGAAAAAAGCTTCTGCCGAGAGGGAGCACCGTGACATGCTGAGTCTCTGGGAAAGCAGAGATCCCCAAAGCTGTTGTGCCTGTGGATAGGCTGCAGAGGGATAGTGAATACCAGCAAGATCTTTCAGGGCTAGCACCTTCCTTGTGGGAGAAGGAGCCACACTTTTGCCTTCTCAGAAAAAAGCTTCTGCCGAGAACGAGCACTGTGACATGCTGAGTCTCTGGGAAAGCAGAGATCCCCAAAGCTGTTGTGCCTGTGGATAGGCTGCAGAGGGATAGTGAATACCAGCAAGATCTTTCAGGGCTGGCACCTTCCTTGTGGGAGAAGGAGCCGTAAGTTTGCCTTTTCAGAAAAAAGCTTCTGCCGAGAACGAGCACCGTGACATGCTGAGTCTCTGGGAAAGCAGAGATCCCCAAAGCTGTTGTGCCTGTGGATAGGCTGCAGAGGGATAGTGAATACCAGCAAGATCTTTCAGGGCTAGCACCTTCCTTGTGGGAGAAGGAGCCACACTTTTGCCTTCTCAGAAAAAAGCTTCTGCCGAGAACGAGCACCGTGACATGCTGAGTCTCTGGGAAAGCAGAGATCCCCAAAGCTGTTGTGCCTGTGGATAGGCTGCAGAGGGATAGTGAATACCAGCAAGATCTTTCAGGGCTAGCACCTTCCTTGTGGGAGAAGGAGCCACACTTTTGCCTTCTCAGAAAAAAGCTTCTGCCGAGAACGAGCACCGTGACATGCTGAGTCTCTGGGAAAGCAGATATCCCCAAAGCTGTTGTGCCTGTGGATAGGCTGCAGAGGGATAGTGAATACCAGCAATTTCTTTCAGGTCTGGCACCTTCCTTGTGGGAGAAGGAGCCAGACGTTTGCCTTTTCAGAAAAAAGCTTCTGTCGAGAACGAGCACTGTGACATGCTGAGTCTCTGGGAAAGCAGATATCCCCAAAGCTGTTGTGCCTGTGGATAGGCTGCAGAGGGATAGTGAATACCAGCAAGATCTTTCAGGGCTAGCACCTTCCTTGTGGGAGAAGGAGCCACACTTTTGCCTTCTCAGAAAAAAGCTTCTGCCGAGAGGGAGCACCGTGACATGCTGAGTCTCTGGGAAAGCAGAGATCCCCAAAGCTGTTGTGCCTGTGGATAGGCTGCAGAGGGATAGTGAATACCAGCAAGATCTTTCAGGGCTAGCACCTTCCTTGTGGGAGAAGGAGCCACACTTTTGCCTTCTCAGAAAAAAGCTTCTGCCGAGAACGAGCACCGTGACATGCTGAGTCTCTGGGAAAGCAGAGATCCCCAAAGCTGTTGTGCCTGTGGATAGGCTGCAGAGGGATAGTGAATACCAGCAAGATCTTTCAGGGCTAGCACCTTCCTTGTGGGAGAAGGAGCCGTAAGTTTGCCTTTTCAGAAAAAAGCTTCTGCCGAGAGGGAGCACCGTGACATGCTGAGTCTCTGGGAAAGCAGAGATCCCCAAAGCTGTTGTGCCTGTGGATAGGCTGCAGAGGGATAGTGAATACCAGCAAGATCTTTCAGGGCTAGCACCTTCCTTGTGGGAGAAGGAGCCACACTTTTGCCTTCTCAGAAAAAAGCTTCTGCCGAGAGGGAGCACCGTGACATGCTGAGTCTCTGGGAAAGCAGAGATCCCCAAAGCTGTTGTGCCTGTGGATAGGCTGCAGAGGGATAGTGAATACCAGCAAGATCTTTCAGGGCTAGCACCTTCCTTGTGGGAGAAGGAGCCACACTTTTGCCTTCTCAGAAAAAAGCTTCTGCCGAGAGGGAGCACCGTGACATGCTGAGTCTCTGGGAAAGCAGAGATCCCCAAAGCTGTTGTGCCTGTGGATAGGCTGCAGAGGGATAGTGAATACCAGCAAGATCTTTCAGGGCTGGCACCTTCCTTGTGGGAGAAGGAGCCAGACGTTTGCCTTCTCAGAAAAAAGCTTGTGCCGAGAACGAGCACCGTGACATGCTGAGTCTCTGGGAAAGCAGAGATCCCCAAAGCTGTTGTGCCTGTGGATAGGCTGCAGGGGGACGGTGAAAACCAGCAATTTCTTTCAGGGCTGGCACCTTCCTTGTGGGAGAAGGAGCCAGACGTTTGCCTTTTCAGAAAAAAGCTTCTGCCGAGAACTAGCACCGTGACATGCTGAGTCTCTGGGAAAGCAGAGATCCCCAAAGCTGTTGTGCCTGTGGATAGGCTGCAGAGGGATAGCGAATACCAGCAAGATCTTTCAGGGCTAGCACCTTCCTTGTGGGAGAAGGAGCCACACTTTTGCCTTCTCAGAAAAAAGCTTCTGCCGAGAACGAGCACCGTGACATGCTGAGTCTCTGGGAAAGCAGAGATCCCCAAAGCTGTTGTGCCTGTGGATAGGCTGCAGAGGGATAGTGAATACCAGCAAGATCTTTCAGGGCTAGCACCTTCCTTGTGGGAGAAGGAGCCACACTTTTGCCTTCTCAGAAAAAAGCTTCTGCCGAGAGGGAGCACCGTGACATGCTGAGTCTCTGGGAAAGCAGAGATCCCCAAAGCTGTTGTGCCTGTGGATAGGCTGCAGAGGGATAGTGAATACCAGCAATTTCTTTCAGGGCTGGCACCTTCCTTGTGGGAGAAGGAGCCAGACGTTTGCCTTTTCAGAAAAAAGCTTCTGTCGAGAACGAGCACTGTGACATGCTGAGTCTCTGGGAAAGCAGATATCCCCAAAGCTGTTGTGCCTGTGGATAGGCTGCAGAGGGATAGTGAATACCAGCAAGATCTTTCAGGGCTAGCACCTTCCTTGTGGGAGAAGGAGCCACACTTTTGCCTTCTCAGAAAAAAGCTTCTGCCGAGAACGAGCACCGTGACATGCTGAGTCTCTGGGAAAGCAGAGATCCCCAAAGCTGTTGTGCCTGTGGATAGGCTGCAGAGGGATAGTGAATACCAGCAAGATCTTTCAGGGCTAGCACCTTCCTTGTGGGAGAAGGAGCCACACTTTTGCCTTCTCAGAAAAAAGCTTCTGCCGAGAGGGAGCACCGTGACATGCTGAGTCTCTGGGAAAGCAGAGATCCCCAAAGCTGTTGTGCCTGTGGATAGGCTGCAGAGGGATAGTGAATACCAGCAAGATCTTTCAGGGCTAGCACCTTCCTTGTGGGAGAAGGAGCCGTAAGTTTGCCTTTTCAGAAAAAAGCTTCTGCCGAGAGGGAGCACCGTGACATGCTGAGTCTCTGGGAAAGCAGAGATCCCCAAAGCTGTTGTGCCTGTGGATAGGCTGCAGAGGGATAGTGAATACCAGCAAGATCTTTCAGGGCTAGCACCTTCCTTGTGGGAGAAGGAGCCACACTTTTGCCTTCTCAGAAAAAAGCTTCTGCCGAGAACGAGCACCGTGACATGCTGAGTCTCTGGGAAAGCAGAGATCCCCAAAGCTGTTGTGCCTGTGGATAGGCTGCAGAGGGATAGTGAAAAACTGCATTAGTTTTCAGGGCTGGCACCTTCCCTGTGGGAGAAGGAGCCGTAAGTTTGCCTTTTCAGAAAAAAGCTTCTGCCGAGAGGGAGCACCGTGACATGCTGAGTCTCTGGAAAAGCAGAGATCCCCAAAGCTGTTGTGCCTGTGGATAGGCTGCAGAGGGATAGTGAATACCAGCAATTTCTTTCAGGGCTGGCACCTTCCTTGTGGGAGAAGGAGCCAGACGTTTGCCTTTTCAGAAAAAAGCTTCTGTCGAGAACGAGCACTGTGACATGCTGAGTCTCTGGGAAAGCAGAGATCCCCAAAGCTGTTGTGCCTGTGGATAGGCTGCAGAGGGATAGTGAATACCAGCAAGATCTTTCAGGGCTAGCACCTTCCTTGTGGGAGAAGGAGCCACACTTTTGCCTTCTCAGAAAAAAGCTTCTGCCGAGAACGAGCACCGTGACATGCTGAGTCTCTGGGAAAGCAGAGATCCCCAAAGCTGTTGTGCCTGTGGATAGGCTGCAGAGGGATAGTGAATACCAGCAAGATCTTTCAGGGCTAGCACCTTCCTTGTGGGAGAAGGAGCCACACTTTTGCCTTCTCAGAAAAAAGCTTCTGCCGAGAGGGAGCACCGTGACATGCTGAGTCTCTGGGAAAGCAGAGATCCCCAAAGCTGTTGTGCCTGTGGATAGGCTGCAGAGGGATAGTGAATACCAGCAAGATCTTTCAGGGCTAGCACCTTCCTTGTGGGAGAAGGAGCCACACTTTTGCCTTCTCAGAAAAAAGCTTCTGCCGAGAGGGAGCACCGTGACATGCTGAGTCTCTGGGAAAGCAGAGATCCCCAAAGCTGTTGTGCCTGTGGATAGGCTGCAGAGGGATAGTGAATACCAGCAAGATCTTTCAGGGCTAGCACCTTCCTTGTGGGAGAAGGAGCCACACTTTTGCCTTCTCAGAAAAAAGCTTCTGCCGAGAGGGAGCACCGTGACATGCTGAGTCTCTGGGAAAGCAGAGATCCCCAAAGCTGTTGTGCCTGTGGATAGGCTGCAGAGGGATAGTGAATACCAGCAAGATCTTTCAGGGCTGGCACCTTCCTTGTGGGAGAAGGAGCCACACTTTTGCCTTCTCAGAAAAAAGCTTGTGCCGAGAACGAGCACCGTGACATGCTGAGTCTCTGGGAAAGCAGAGATCCCCAAAGCTGTTGTGCCTGTGGATAGGCTGCAGGGGGACGGTGAAAACCAGCAATTTCTTTCAGGGCTGGCACCTTCCTTGTGGGAGAAGGAGCCAGACGTTTGCCTTTTCAGAAAAAAGCTTCTGCCGAGAACTAGCACCGTGACGTGCTGAGTCTCTGGGAAAGCAGAGATCCCCAAAGCTGTTGTGCCTGTGGATAGGCTGCAGAGGGATAGCGAATACCAGCAAGATCTTTCAGGGCTAGCACCTTCCTTGTGGGAGAAGGAGCCACACTTTTGCCTTCTCAGAAAAAAGCTTCTGCCGAGAACGAGCACCGTGACATGCTGAGTCTCTGGGAAAGCAGAGATCCCCAAAGCTGTTGTGCCTGTGGATAGGCTGCAGAGGGATAGTGAATACCAGCAAGATCTTTCAGGGCTAGCACCTTCCTTGTGGGAGAAGGAGCCACACTTTTGCCTTCTCAGAAAAAAGCTTCTGCCGAGAGGGAGCACCGTGACATGCTGAGTCTCTGGGAAAGCAGAGATCCCCAAAGCTGTTGTGCCTGTGGATAGGCTGCAGAGGGATAGTGAATACCAGCAATTTCTTTCAGGGCTGGCACCTTCCTTGTGGGAGAAGGAGCCAGACGTTTGCCTTTTCAGAAAAAAGCTTCTGTCGAGAACGAGCACTGTGACATGCTGAGTCTCTGGGAAAGCAGATATCCCCAAAGCTGTTGTGCCTGTGGATAGGCTGCAGAGGGATAGTGAATACCAGCAAGATCTTTCAGGGCTAGCACCTTCCTTGTGGGAGAAGGAGCCACACTTTTGCCTTCTCAGAAAAAAGCTTGTGCCGAGAGGGAGCACCGTGACATGCTGAGTCTCTGGGAAAGCAGAGATCCCCAAAGCTGTTGTGCCTGTGGATAGGCTGCAGAGGGATAGTGAATACCAGCAAGATCTTTCAGGGCTAGCACCTTCCTTGTGGGAGAAGGAGCCACACTTTTGCCTTCTCAGAAAAAAGCTTCTGCCGAGAGGGAGCACCGTGACATGCTGAGTCTCTGGGAAAGCAGAGATCCCCAAAGCTGTTGTGCCTGTGGATAGGCTGCAGAGGGATAGTGAATACCAGCAAGATCTTTCAGGGCTGGCACCTTCCTTGTGGGAGAAGGAGCCAGACGTTTGCCTTCTCAGAAAAAAGCTTCTGTCGAGAACGAGCACTGTGACATGCTGAGTCTCTGGGAAAGCAGATATCCCCAAAGCTGTTGTGCCTGTGGATAGGCTGCAGAGGGATAGTGAATACCAGCAAGATCTTTCAGGGCTAGCACCTTCCTTGTGGGAGAAGGAGCCACACTTTTGCCTTCTCAGAAAAAAGCTTCTGCCGAGAGGGAGCACCGTGACATGCTGAGTCTCTGGGAAAGCAGAGATCCCCAAAGCTGTTGTGCCTGTGGATAGGCTGCAGAGGGATAGTGAATACCAGCAAGATCTTTCAGGGCTAGCACCTTCCTTGTGGGAGAAGGAGCCACACTTTTGCCTTCTCAGAAAAAAGCTTCTGCCGAGAACGAGCACCGTGACATGCTGAGTCTCTGGGAAAGCAGAGATCCCCAAAGCTGTTGTGCCTGTGGATAGGCTGCAGAGGGATAGTGAATACCAGCAAGATCTTTCAGGGCTAGCACCTTCCTTGTGGGAGAAGGAGCCGTAAGTTTGCCTTTTCAGAAAAAAGCTTCTGCCGAGAGGGAGCACCGTGACATGCTGAGTCTCTGGGAAAGCAGAGATCCCCAAAGCTGTTGTGCCTGTGGATAGGCTGCAGAGGGATAGTGAATACCAGCAAGATCTTTCAGGGCTAGCACCTTCCTTGTGGGAGAAGGAGCCACACTTTTGCCTTCTCAGAAAAAAGCTTCTGCCGAGAGGGAGCACCGTGACATGCTGAGTCTCTGGGAAAGCAGAGATCCCCAAAGCTGTTGTGCCTGTGGATAGGCTGCAGAGGGATAGTGAATACCAGCAAGATCTTTCAGGGCTAGCACCTTCCTTGTGGGAGAAGGA
Source organism: Astur gentilis (assembly GCF_929443795.1). NCBI lineage: Eukaryota > Metazoa > Chordata > Aves > Accipitriformes > Accipitridae > Astur > Astur gentilis. The sequence continues at coordinate 10,245,038 of NC_064880.1, read as the reverse complement.
GCCACACTTTTGCCTTCTCAGAAAAAAGCTTCTGCCGAGAGGGAGCACCGTGACATGCTGAGTCTCTGGGAAAGCAGAGATCCCCAAAGCTGTTGTGCCTGTGGATAGGCTGCAGAGGGATAGTGAATACCAGCAATTTCTTTCAGGGCTGGCACCTTCCTTGTGGGAGAAGGAGCCACACTTTTGCCTTCTCAGAAAAAAGCTTCTGCCGAGAACGAGCACCGTGACATGCTGAGTCTCTGGGAAAGCAGAGATCCCCAAAGCTGTTGTGCCTGTGGATAGGCTGCAGGGGGACGGTGAAAACCAGCAATTTTTTTCAGGGCTGGCACCTTCCTTGTGGGAGAAGGAGCCAGACGTTTGCCTTTTCAGAAAAAAGCTTCTGCCGAGAACTAGCACCGTGACATGCTGAGTCTCTGGGAAAGCAGAGATCCCCAAAGCTGTTGTGCCTGTGGATAGGCTGCAGAGGGATAGTGAATACCAGCAAGATCTTTCAGGGCTAGCACCTTCCTTGTGGGAGAAGGAGCCACACTTTTGCCTTCTCAGAAAAAAGCTTCTGCCGAGAACGAGCACCGTGACATGCTGAGTCTCTGGGAAAGCAGAGATCCCCAAAGCTGTTGTGCCTGTGGATAGGCTGCAGAGGGATAGTGAATACCAGCAAGATCTTTCAGGGCTAGCACCTTCCTTGTGGGAGAAGGAGCCACACTTTTGCCTTCTCAGAAAAAAGCTTCTGCCGAGAACGAGCACCGTGACATGCTGAGTCTCTGGGAAAGCAGAGATCCCCAAAGCTGTTGTGCCTGTGGATAGGCTGCAGAGGGATAGTGAATACCAGCAAGATCTTTCAGGGCTGGCACCTTCCTTGTGGGAGAAGGAGCCACACTTTTGCCTTCTCAGAAAAAAGCTTGTGCCGAGAGGGAGCACCGTGACATGCTGAGTCTCTGGGAAAGCAGAGATCCCCAAAGCTGTTGTGCCTGTGGATAGGCTGCAGGGGGACGGTGAAAACCAGCAATTTCTTTCAGGGCTGGCACCTTCCTTGTGGGAGAAGGAGCCAGACGTTTGCCTTTTCAGAAAAAAGCTTCTGCCGAGAGGGAGCACTGTGACATGCTGAGTCTCTGGGAAAGCAGATATCCCCAAAGCTGTTGTGCCTGTGGATAGGCTGCAGAGGGATAGTGAATACCAGCAAGATCTTTCAGGGCTAGCACCTTCCTTGTGGGAGAAGGAGCCACACTTTTGCCTTCTCAGAAAAAAGCTTCTGCCGAGAGGGAGCACCGTGACATGCTGAGTCTCTGGGAAAGCAGAGATCCCCAAAGCTGTTGTGCCTGTGGATAGGCTGCAGAGGGATAGTGAATACCAGCAAGATCTTTCAGGGCTAGCACCTTCCTTGTGGGAGAAGGAGCCAGACGTTTGCCTTTTCAGAAAAAAGCTTCTGCCGAGAACGAGCACCGTGACATGCTGAGTCTCTGGGAAAGCAGAGATCCCCAAAGCTGTTGTGCCTGTGGATAGGCTGCAGAGGGATAGTGAATACCAGCAAGATCTTTCAGGGCTAGCACCTTCCTTGTGGGAGAAGGAGCCACACTTTTGCCTTCTCAGAAAAAAGCTTCTGCCGAGAGGGAGCACCGTGACATGCTGAGTCTCTGGGAAAGCAGAGATCCCCAAAGCTGTTGTGCCTGTGGATAGGCTGCAGAGGGATAGTGAATACCAGCAATTTCTTTCAGGGCTGGCACCTTCCTTGTGGGAGAAGGAGCCAGACGTTTGCCTTTTCAGAAAAAAGCTTCTGCCGAGAACGAGCACTGTGACATGCTGAGTCTCTGGGAAAGCAGATATCCCCAAAGCTGTTGTGCCTGTGGATAGGCTGCAGAGGGATAGTGAATACCAGCAAGATCTTTCAGGGCTAGCACCTTCCTTGTGGGAGAAGGAGCCACACTTTTGCCTTCTCAGAAAAAAGCTTCTGCCGAGAACGAGCACCGTGACATGCTGAGTCTCTGGGAAAGCAGAGATCCCCAAAGCTGTTGTGCCTGTGGATAGGCTGCAGAGGGATAGTGAATACCAGCAAGATCTTTCAGGGCTAGCACCTTCCTTGTGGGAGAAGGAGCCACACTTTTGCCTTCTCAGAAAAAAGCTTCTGCCGAGAGGGAGCACCGTGACATGCTGAGTCTCTGGGAAAGCAGAGATCCCCAAAGCTGTTGTGCCTGTGGATAGGCTGCAGAGGGATAGTGAATACCAGCAAGATCTTTCAGGGCTAGCACCTTCCTTGTGGGAGAAGGAGCCACACTTTTGCCTTCTCAGAAAAAAGCTTCTGCCGAGAGGGAGCACCGTGACATGCTGAGTCTCTGGGAAAGCAGAGATCCCCAAAGCTGTTGTGCCTGTGGATAGGCTGCAGAGGGATAGTGAATACCAGCAAGATCTTTCAGGGCTAGCACCTTCCTTGTGGGAGAAGGAGCCACACTTTTGCCTTCTCAGAAAAAAGCTTCTGCCGAGAGGGAGCACCGTGACATGCTGAGTCTCTGGGAAAGCAGAGATCCCCAAAGCTGTTGTGCCTGTGGATAGGCTGCAGAGGGATAGTGAATACCAGCAATTTCTTTCAGGGCTGGCACCTTCCTTGTGGGAGAAGGAGCCACACTTTTGCCTTCTCAGAAAAAAGCTTCTGCCGAGAACGAGCACCGTGACATGCTGAGTCTCTGGGAAAGCAGAGATCCCCAAAGCTGTTGTGCCTGTGGATAGGCTGCAGGGGGACGGTGAAAACCAGCAATTTCTTTCAGGGCTGGCACCTTCCTTGTGGGAGAAGGAGCCAGACGTTTGCCTTTTCAGAAAAAAGCTTCTGCCGAGAACTAGCACCGTGACATGCTGAGTCTCTGGGAAAGCAGAGATCCCCAAAGCTGTTGTGCCTGTGGATAGGCTGCAGAGGGATAGTGAATACCAGCAAGATCTTTCAGGGCTAGCACCTTCCTTGTGGGAGAAGGAGCCACACTTTTGCCTTCTCAGAAAAAAGCTTCTGCCGAGAACGAGCACCGTGACATGCTGAGTCTCTGGGAAAGCAGAGATCCCCAAAGCTGTTGTGCCTGTGGATAGGCTGCAGAGGGATAGTGAATACCAGCAAGATCTTTCAGGGCTAGCACCTTCCTTGTGGGAGAAGGAGCCACACTTTTGCCTTCTCAGAAAAAAGCTTCTGCCGAGAACGAGCACCGTGACATGCTGAGTCTCTGGGAAAGCAGAGATCCCCAAAGCTGTTGTGCCTGTGGATAGGCTGCAGAGGGATAGTGAATACCAGCAAGATCTTTCAGGGCTGGCACCTTCCTTGTGGGAGAAGGAGCCACACTTTTGCCTTCTCAGAAAAAAGCTTGTGCCGAGAGGGAGCACCGTGACATGCTGAGTCTCTGGGAAAGCAGAGATCCCCAAAGCTGTTGTGCCTGTGGATAGGCTGCAGGGGGACGGTGAAAACCAGCAATTTCTTTCAGGGCTGGCACCTTCCTTGTGGGAGAAGGAGCCAGACGTTTGCCTTTTCAGAAAAAAGCTTCTGCCGAGAGGGAGCACTGTGACATGCTGAGTCTCTGGGAAAGCAGATATCCCCAAAGCTGTTGTGCCTGTGGATAGGCTGCAGAGGGATAGTGAATACCAGCAAGATCTTTCAGGGCTAGCACCTTCCTTGTGGGAGAAGGAGCCACACTTTTGCCTTCTCAGAAAAAAGCTTCTGCCGAGAGGGAGCACCGTGACATGCTGAGTCTCTGGGAAAGCAGAGATCCCCAAAGCTGTTGTGCCTGTGGATAGGCTGCAGAGGGATAGTGAATACCAGCAAGATCTTTCAGGGCTAGCACCTTCCTTGTGGGAGAAGGAGCCACACTTTTGCCTTCTCAGAAAAAAGCTTCTGCCGAGAACGAGCACTGTGACATGCTGAGTCTCTGGGAAAGCAGAGATCCCCAAAGCTGTTGTGCCTGTGGATAGGCTGCAGAGGGATAGTGAATACCAGCAAGATCTTTCAGGGCTGGCACCTTCCTTGTGGGAGAAGGAGCCGTAAGTTTGCCTTTTCAGAAAAAAGCTTCTGCCGAGAACGAGCACCGTGACATGCTGAGTCTCTGGGAAAGCAGAGATCCCCAAAGCTGTTGTGCCTGTGGATAGGCTGCAGAGGGATAGTGAATACCAGCAAGATCTTTCAGGGCTAGCACCTTCCTTGTGGGAGAAGGAGCCACACTTTTGCCTTCTCAGAAAAAAGCTTCTGCCGAGAACGAGCACCGTGACATGCTGAGTCTCTGGGAAAGCAGAGATCCCCAAAGCTGTTGTGCCTGTGGATAGGCTGCAGAGGGATAGTGAATACCAGCAAGATCTTTCAGGGCTAGCACCTTCCTTGTGGGAGAAGGAGCCACACTTTTGCCTTCTCAGAAAAAAGCTTCTGCCGAGAACGAGCACCGTGACATGCTGAGTCTCTGGGAAAGCAGATATCCCCAAAGCTGTTGTGCCTGTGGATAGGCTGCAGAGGGATAGTGAATACCAGCAATTTCTTTCAGGTCTGGCACCTTCCTTGTGGGAGAAGGAGCCAGACGTTTGCCTTTTCAGAAAAAAGCTTCTGTCGAGAACGAGCACTGTGACATGCTGAGTCTCTGGGAAAGCAGATATCCCCAAAGCTGTTGTGCCTGTGGATAGGCTGCAGAGGGATAGTGAATACCAGCAAGATCTTTCAGGGCTAGCACCTTCCTTGTGGGAGAAGGAGCCACACTTTTGCCTTCTCAGAAAAAAGCTTCTGCCGAGAGGGAGCACCGTGACATGCTGAGTCTCTGGGAAAGCAGAGATCCCCAAAGCTGTTGTGCCTGTGGATAGGCTGCAGAGGGATAGTGAATACCAGCAAGATCTTTCAGGGCTAGCACCTTCCTTGTGGGAGAAGGAGCCACACTTTTGCCTTCTCAGAAAAAAGCTTCTGCCGAGAACGAGCACCGTGACATGCTGAGTCTCTGGGAAAGCAGAGATCCCCAAAGCTGTTGTGCCTGTGGATAGGCTGCAGAGGGATAGTGAATACCAGCAAGATCTTTCAGGGCTAGCACCTTCCTTGTGGGAGAAGGAGCCGTAAGTTTGCCTTTTCAGAAAAAAGCTTCTGCCGAGAGGGAGCACCGTGACATGCTGAGTCTCTGGGAAAGCAGAGATCCCCAAAGCTGTTGTGCCTGTGGATAGGCTGCAGAGGGATAGTGAATACCAGCAAGATCTTTCAGGGCTAGCACCTTCCTTGTGGGAGAAGGAGCCACACTTTTGCCTTCTCAGAAAAAAGCTTCTGCCGAGAGGGAGCACCGTGACATGCTGAGTCTCTGGGAAAGCAGAGATCCCCAAAGCTGTTGTGCCTGTGGATAGGCTGCAGAGGGATAGTGAATACCAGCAAGATCTTTCAGGGCTAGCACCTTCCTTGTGGGAGAAGGAGCCACACTTTTGCCTTCTCAGAAAAAAGCTTCTGCCGAGAGGGAGCACCGTGACATGCTGAGTCTCTGGGAAAGCAGAGATCCCCAAAGCTGTTGTGCCTGTGGATAGGCTGCAGAGGGATAGTGAATACCAGCAAGATCTTTCAGGGCTGGCACCTTCCTTGTGGGAGAAGGAGCCAGACGTTTGCCTTCTCAGAAAAAAGCTTGTGCCGAGAACGAGCACCGTGACATGCTGAGTCTCTGGGAAAGCAGAGATCCCCAAAGCTGTTGTGCCTGTGGATAGGCTGCAGGGGGACGGTGAAAACCAGCAATTTCTTTCAGGGCTGGCACCTTCCTTGTGGGAGAAGGAGCCAGACGTTTGCCTTTTCAGAAAAAAGCTTCTGCCGAGAACTAGCACCGTGACATGCTGAGTCTCTGGGAAAGCAGAGATCCCCAAAGCTGTTGTGCCTGTGGATAGGCTGCAGAGGGATAGCGAATACCAGCAAGATCTTTCAGGGCTAGCACCTTCCTTGTGGGAGAAGGAGCCACACTTTTGCCTTCTCAGAAAAAAGCTTCTGCCGAGAACGAGCACCGTGACATGCTGAGTCTCTGGGAAAGCAGAGATCCCCAAAGCTGTTGTGCCTGTGGATAGGCTGCAGAGGGATAGTGAATACCAGCAAGATCTTTCAGGGCTAGCACCTTCCTTGTGGGAGAAGGAGCCACACTTTTGCCTTCTCAGAAAAAAGCTTCTGCCGAGAGGGAGCACCGTGACATGCTGAGTCTCTGGGAAAGCAGAGATCCCCAAAGCTGTTGTGCCTGTGGATAGGCTGCAGAGGGATAGTGAATACCAGCAATTTCTTTCAGGGCTGGCACCTTCCTTGTGGGAGAAGGAGCCAGACGTTTGCCTTTTCAGAAAAAAGCTTCTGTCGAGAACGAGCACTGTGACATGCTGAGTCTCTGGGAAAGCAGATATCCCCAAAGCTGTTGTGCCTGTGGATAGGCTGCAGAGGGATAGTGAATACCAGCAAGATCTTTCAGGGCTAGCACCTTCCTTGTGGGAGAAGGAGCCACACTTTTGCCTTCTCAGAAAAAAGCTTCTGCCGAGAACGAGCACCGTGACATGCTGAGTCTCTGGGAAAGCAGAGATCCCCAAAGCTGTTGTGCCTGTGGATAGGCTGCAGAGGGATAGTGAATACCAGCAAGATCTTTCAGGGCTAGCACCTTCCTTGTGGGAGAAGGAGCCACACTTTTGCCTTCTCAGAAAAAAGCTTCTGCCGAGAGGGAGCACCGTGACATGCTGAGTCTCTGGGAAAGCAGAGATCCCCAAAGCTGTTGTGCCTGTGGATAGGCTGCAGAGGGATAGTGAATACCAGCAAGATCTTTCAGGGCTAGCACCTTCCTTGTGGGAGAAGGAGCCGTAAGTTTGCCTTTTCAGAAAAAAGCTTCTGCCGAGAGGGAGCACCGTGACATGCTGAGTCTCTGGGAAAGCAGAGATCCCCAAAGCTGTTGTGCCTGTGGATAGGCTGCAGAGGGATAGTGAATACCAGCAAGATCTTTCAGGGCTAGCACCTTCCTTGTGGGAGAAGGAGCCACACTTTTGCCTTCTCAGAAAAAAGCTTCTGCCGAGAACGAGCACCGTGACATGCTGAGTCTCTGGGAAAGCAGAGATCCCCAAAGCTGTTGTGCCTGTGGATAGGCTGCAGAGGGATAGTGAAAAACTGCATTAGTTTTCAGGGCTGGCACCTTCCCTGTGGGAGAAGGAGCCGTAAGTTTGCCTTTTCAGAAAAAAGCTTCTGCCGAGAGGGAGCACCGTGACATGCTGAGTCTCTGGAAAAGCAGAGATCCCCAAAGCTGTTGTGCCTGTGGATAGGCTGCAGAGGGATAGTGAATACCAGCAATTTCTTTCAGGGCTGGCACCTTCCTTGTGGGAGAAGGAGCCAGACGTTTGCCTTTTCAGAAAAAAGCTTCTGTCGAGAACGAGCACTGTGACATGCTGAGTCTCTGGGAAGCAGAGATCCCCAAAGCTGTTGTGCCTGTGGATAGGCTGCAGAGGGATAGTGAATACCAGCAAGATCTTTCAGGGCTAGCACCTTCCTTGTGGGAGAAGGAGCCACACTTTTGCCTTCTCAGAAAAAAGCTTCTGCCGAGAGGGAGCACCGTGACATGCTGAGTCTCTGGGAAAGCAGAGATCCCCAAAGCTGTTGTGCCTGTGGATAGGCTGCAGAGGGATAGTGAATACCAGCAAGATCTTTCAGGGCTAGCACCTTCCTTGTGGGAGAAGGAGCCACACTTTTGCCTTCTCAGAAAAAAGCTTCTGCCGAGAGGGAGCACCGTGACATGCTGAGTCTCTGGGAAAGCAGAGATCCCCAAAGCTGTTGTGCCTGTGGATAGGCTGCAGAGGGATAGTGAATACCAGCAAGATCTTTCAGGGCTAGCACCTTCCTTGTGGGAGAAGGAGCCACACTTTTGCCTTCTCAGAAAAAAGCTTCTGCCGAGAGGGAGCACCGTGACATGCTGAGTCTCTGGGAAAGCAGAGATCCCCAAAGCTGTTGTGCCTGTGGATAGGCTGCAGAGGGATAGTGAATACCAGCAAGATCTTTCAGGGCTAGCACCTTCCTTGTGGGAGAAGGAGCCACACTTTTGCCTTCTCAGAAAAAAGCTTCTGCCGAGAGGGAGCACCGTGACATGCTGAGTCTCTGGGAAAGCAGAGATCCCCAAAGCTGTTGTGCCTGTGGATAGGCTGCAGAGGGATAGTGAATACCAGCAAGATCTTTCAGGGCTGGCACCTTCCTTGTGGGAGAAGGAGCCACACTTTTGCCTTCTCAGAAAAAAGCTTGTGCCGAGAACGAGCACCGTGACATGCTGAGTCTCTGGGAAAGCAGAGATCCCCAAAGCTGTTGTGCCTGTGGATAGGCTGCAGGGGGACGGTGAAAACCAGCAATTTCTTTCAGGGCTGGCACCTTCCTTGTGGGAGAAGGAGCCAGACGTTTGCCTTTTCAGAAAAAAGCTTCTGCCGAGAACTAGCACCGTGACGTGCTGAGTCTCTGGGAAAGCAGAGATCCCCAAAGCTGTTGTGCCTGTGGATAGGCTGCAGAGGGATAGCGAATACCAGCAAGATCTTTCAGGGCTAGCACCTTCCTTGTGGGAGAAGGAGCCACACTTTTGCCTTCTCAGAAAAAAGCTTCTGCCGAGAACGAGCACAGTGACATGCTGAGTCTCTGGGAAAGCAGAGATCCCCAAAGCTGTTGTGCCTGTGGATAGGCTGCAGAGGGATAGTGAATACCAGCAAGATCTTTCAGGGCTAGCACCTTCCTTGTGGGAGAAGGAGCCACACTTTTGCCTTCTCAGAAAAAAGCTTCTGCCGAGAGGGAGCACCGTGACATGCTGAGTCTCTGGGAAAGCAGAGATCCCCAAAGCTGTTGTGCCTGTGGATAGGCTGCAGAGGGATAGTGAATACCAGCAATTTCTTTCAGGGCTGGCACCTTCCTTGTGGGAGAAGGAGCCAGACGTTTGCCTTTTCAGAAAAAAGCTTCTGTCGAGAACGAGCACTGTGACATGCTGAGTCTCTGGGAAAGCAGATATCCCCAAAGCTGTTGTGCCTGTGGATAGGCTGCAGAGGGATAGTGAATACCAGCAAGATCTTTCAGGGCTAGCACCTTCCTTGTGGGAGAAGGAGCCACACTTTTGCCTTCTCAGAAAAAAGCTTGTGCCGAGAGGGAGCACCGTGACATGCTGAGTCTCTGGGAAAGCAGAGATCCCCAAAGCTGTTGTGCCTGTGGATAGGCTGCAGAGGGATAGTGAATACCAGCAAGATCTTTCAGGGCTAGCACCTTCCTTGTGGGAGAAGGAGCCACACTTTTGCCTTCTCAGAAAAAAGCTTCTGCCGAGAGGGAGCACCGTGACATGCTGAGTCTCTGGGAAAGCAGAGATCCCCAAAGCTGTTGTGCCTGTGGATAGGCTGCAGAGGGATAGTGAATACCAGCAAGATCTTTCAGGGCTGGCACCTTCCTTGTGGGAGAAGGAGCCAGACGTTTGCCTTCTCAGAAAAAAGCTTCTGTCGAGAACGAGCACTGTGACATGCTGAGTCTCTGGGAAAGCAGATATCCCCAAAGCTGTTGTGCCTGTGGATAGGCTGCAGAGGGATAGTGAATACCAGCAAGATCTTTCAGGGCTAGCACCTTCCTTGTGGGAGAAGGAGCCACACTTTTGCCTTCTCAGAAAAAAGCTTCTGCCGAGAGGGAGCACCGTGACATGCTGAGTCTCTGGGAAAGCAGAGATCCCCAAAGCTGTTGTGCCTGTGGATAGGCTGCAGAGGGATAGTGAATACCAGCAAGATCTTTCAGGGCTAGCACCTTCCTTGTGGGAGAAGGAGCCACACTTTTGCCTTCTCAGAAAAAAGCTTCTGCCGAGAACGAGCACCGTGACATGCTGAGTCTCTGGGAAAGCAGAGATCCCCAAAGCTGTTGTGCCTGTGGATAGGCTGCAGAGGGATAGTGAATACCAGCAAGATCTTTCAGGGCTAGCACCTTCCTTGTGGGAGAAGGAGCCGTAAGTTTGCCTTTTCAGAAAAAAGCTTCTGCCGAGAGGGAGCACCGTGACATGCTGAGTCTCTGGGAAAGCAGAGATCCCCAAAGCTGTTGTGCCTGTGGATAGGCTGCAGAGGGATAGTGAATACCAGCAAGATCTTTCAGGGCTGGCACCTTCCTTGTGGGAGAAGGAGCCACACTTTTGCCTTCTCAGAAAAAAGCTTGTGCCGAGAGGGAGCACCGTGACATGCTGAGTCTCTGGGAAAGCAGAGATCCCCAAAGCTGTTGTGCCTGTGGATAGGCTGCAGGGGGACGGTGAAAACCAGCAATTTCTTTCAGGGCTGGCACCTTCCTTGTGGGAGAAGGAGCCAGACGTTTGCCTTTTCAGAAAAAAGCTTCTGCCGAGATGGAGCACTGTGACATGCTGAGTCTCTGGGAAAGCAGATATCCCCAAAGCTGTTGTGCCTGTGGATAGGCTGCAGAGGGATAGTGAATACCAGCAAGATCTTTCAGGGCTAGCACCTTCCTTGTGGGAGAAGGAGCCACACTTTTGCCTTCTCAGAAAAAAGCTTCTGCCGAGAGGGAGCACCGTGACATGCTGAGTCTCTGGGAAAGCAGAGATCCCCAAAGCTGTTGTGCCTGTGGATAGGCTGCAGAGGGATAGTGAATACCAGCAAGATCTTTCAGGGCTAGCACCTTCCTTGTGGGAGAAGGAGCCACACTTTTGCCTTCTCAGAAAAAAGCTTCTGCCGAGAACGAGCACTGTGACATGCTGAGTCTCTGGGAAAGCAGAGATCCCCAAAGCTGTTGTGCCTGTGGATAGGCTGCAGAGGGATAGTGAATACCAGCAAGATCTTTCAGGGCTGGCACCTTCCTTGTGGGAGAAGGAGCCGTAAGTTTGCCTTTTCAGAAAAAAGCTTCTGCCGAGAACGAGCACCGTGACATGCTGAGTCTCTGGGAAAGCAGAGATCCCCAAAGCTGTTGTGCCTGTGGATAGGCTGCAGAGGGATAGTGAATACCAGCAAGATCTTTCAGGGCTAGCACCTTCCTTGTGGGAGAAGGAGCCACACTTTTGCCTTCTCAGAAAAAAGCTTCTGCCGAGAACGAGCACCGTGACATGCTGAGTCTCTGGGAAAGCAGAGATCCCCAAAGCTGTTGTGCCTGTGGATAGGCTGCAGAGGGATAGTGAATACCAGCAAGATCTTTCAGGGCTAGCACCTTCCTTGTGGGAGAAGGAGCCACACTTTTGCCTTCTCAGAAAAAAGCTTCTGCCGAGAACGAGCACCGTGACATGCTGAGTCTCTGGGAAAGCAGATATCCCCAAAGCTGTTGTGCCTGTGGATAGGCTGCAGAGGGATAGTGAATACCAGCAATTTCTTTCAGGTCTGGCACCTTCCTTGTGGGAGAAGGAGCCAGACGTTTGCCTTTTCAGAAAAAAGCTTCTGTCGAGAACGAGCACTGTGACATGCTGAGTCTCTGGGAAAGCAGATATCCCCAAAGCTGTTGTGCCTGTGGATAGGCTGCAGAGGGATAGTGAATACCAGCAAGATCTTTCAGGGCTAGCACCTTCCTTGTGGGAGAAGGAGCCACACTTTTGCCTTCTCAGAAAAAAGCTTCTGCCGAGAGGGAGCACCGTGACATGCTGAGTCTCTGGGAAAGCAGAGATCCCCAAAGCTGTTGTGCCTGTGGATAGGCTGCAGAGGGATAGTGAATACCAGCAAGATCTTTCAGGGCTAGCACCTTCCTTGTGGGAGAAGGAGCCACACTTTTGCCTTCTCAGAAAAAAGCTTCTGCCGAGAACGAGCACCGTGACATGCTGAGTCTCTGGGAAAGCAGAGATCCCCAAAGCTGTTGTGCCTGTGGATAGGCTGCAGAGGGATAGTGAATACCAGCAAGATCTTTCAGGGCTAGCACCTTCCTTGTGGGAGAAGGAGCCGTAAGTTTGCCTTTTCAGAAAAAAGCTTCTGCCGAGAGGGAGCACCGTGACATGCTGAGTCTCTGGGAAAGCAGAGATCCCCAAAGCTGTTGTGCCTGTGGATAGGCTGCAGAGGGATAGTGAATACCAGCAAGATCTTTCAGGGCTAGCACCTTCCTTGTGGGAGAAGGAGCCACACTTTTGCCTTCTCAGAAAAAAGCTTCTGCCGAGAGGGAGCACCGTGACATGCTGAGTCTCTGGGAAAGCAGAGATCCCCAAAGCTGTTGTGCCTGTGGATAGGCTGCAGAGGGATAGTGAATACCAGCAAGATCTTTCAGGGCTAGCACCTTCCTTGTGGGAGAAGGAGCCACACTTTTGCCTTCTCAGAAAAAAGCTTCTGCCGAGAGGGAGCACCGTGACATGCTGAGTCTCTGGGAAAGCAGAGATCCCCAAAGCTGTTGTGCCTGTGGATAGGCTGCAGAGGGATAGTGAATACCAGCAAGATCTTTCAGGGCTGGCACCTTCCTTGTGGGAGAAGGAGCCAGACGTTTGCCTTCTCAGAAAAAAGCTTGTGCCGAGAACGAGCACCGTGACATGCTGAGTCTCTGGGAAAGCAGAGATCCCCAAAGCTGTTGTGCCTGTGGATAGGCTGCAGGGGGACGGTGAAAACCAGCAATTTCTTTCAGGGCTGGCACCTTCCTTGTGGGAGAAGGAGCCAGACGTTTGCCTTTTCAGAAAAAAGCTTCTGCCGAGAACTAGCACCGTGACATGCTGAGTCTCTGGGAAAGCAGAGATCCCCAAAGCTGTTGTGCCTGTGGATAGGCTGCAGAGGGATAGCGAATACCAGCAAGATCTTTCAGGGCTAGCACCTTCCTTGTGGGAGAAGGAGCCACACTTTTGCCTTCTCAGAAAAAAGCTTCTGCCGAGAACGAGCACCGTGACATGCTGAGTCTCTGGGAAAGCAGAGATCCCCAAAGCTGTTGTGCCTGTGGATAGGCTGCAGAGGGATAGTGAATACCAGCAAGATCTTTCAGGGCTAGCACCTTCCTTGTGGGAGAAGGAGCCACACTTTTGCCTTCTCAGAAAAAAGCTTCTGCCGAGAGGGAGCACCGTGACATGCTGAGTCTCTGGGAAAGCAGAGATCCCCAAAGCTGTTGTGCCTGTGGATAGGCTGCAGAGGGATAGTGAATACCAGCAATTTCTTTCAGGGCTGGCACCTTCCTTGTGGGAGAAGGAGCCAGACGTTTGCCTTTTCAGAAAAAAGCTTCTGTCGAGAACGAGCACTGTGACATGCTGAGTCTCTGGGAAAGCAGATATCCCCAAAGCTGTTGTGCCTGTGGATAGGCTGCAGAGGGATAGTGAATACCAGCAAGATCTTTCAGGGCTAGCACCTTCCTTGTGGGAGAAGGAGCCACACTTTTGCCTTCTCAGAAAAAAGCTTCTGCCGAGAACGAGCACCGTGACATGCTGAGTCTCTGGGAAAGCAGAGATCCCCAAAGCTGTTGTGCCTGTGGATAGGCTGCAGAGGGATAGTGAATACCAGCAAGATCTTTCAGGGCTAGCACCTTCCTTGTGGGAGAAGGAGCCACACTTTTGCCTTCTCAGAAAAAAGCTTCTGCCGAGAGGGAGCACCGTGACATGCTGAGTCTCTGGGAAAGCAGAGATCCCCAAAGCTGTTGTGCCTGTGGATAGGCTGCAGAGGGATAGTGAATACCAGCAAGATCTTTCAGGGCTAGCACCTTCCTTGTGGGAGAAGGAGCCGTAAGTTTGCCTTTTCAGAAAAAAGCTTCTGCCGAGAGGGAGCACCGTGACATGCTGAGTCTCTGGGAAAGCAGAGATCCCCAAAGCTGTTGTGCCTGTGGATAGGCTGCAGAGGGATAGTGAATACCAGCAAGATCTTTCAGGGCTAGCACCTTCCTTGTGGGAGAAGGAGCCACACTTTTGCCTTCTCAGAAAAAAGCTTCTGCCGAGAACGAGCACCGTGACATGCTGAGTCTCTGGGAAAGCAGAGATCCCCAAAGCTGTTGTGCCTGTGGATAGGCTGCAGAGGGATAGTGAAAAACTGCATTAGTTTTCAGGGCTGGCACCTTCCCTGTGGGAGAAGGAGCCGTAAGTTTGCCTTTTCAGAAAAAAGCTTCTGCCGAGAGGGAGCACCGTGACATGCTGAGTCTCTGGAAAAGCAGAGATCCCCAAAGCTGTTGTGCCTGTGGATAGGCTGCAGAGGGATAGTGAATACCAGCAATTTCTTTCAGGGCTGGCACCTTCCTTGTGGGAGAAGGAGCCAGACGTTTGCCTTTTCAGAAAAAAGCTTCTGTCGAGAACGAGCACTGTGACATGCTGAGTCTCTGGGAAAGCAGAGATCCCCAAAGCTGTTGTGCCTGTGGATAGGCTGCAGAGGGATAGTGAATACCAGCAAGATCTTTCAGGGCTAGCACCTTCCTTGTGGGAGAAGGAGCCACACTTTTGCCTTCTCAGAAAAAAGCTTCTGCCGAGAACGAGCACCGTGACATGCTGAGTCTCTGGGAAAGCAGAGATCCCCAAAGCTGTTGTGCCTGTGGATAGGCTGCAGAGGGATAGTGAATACCAGCAAGATCTTTCAGGGCTAGCACCTTCCTTGTGGGAGAAGGAGCCACACTTTTGCCTTCTCAGAAAAAAGCTTCTGCCGAGAGGGAGCACCGTGACATGCTGAGTCTCTGGGAAAGCAGAGATCCCCAAAGCTGTTGTGCCTGTGGATAGGCTGCAGAGGGATAGTGAATACCAGCAAGATCTTTCAGGGCTAGCACCTTCCTTGTGGGAGAAGGAGCCACACTTTTGCCTTCTCAGAAAAAAGCTTCTGCCGAGAGGGAGCACCGTGACATGCTGAGTCTCTGGGAAAGCAGAGATCCCCAAAGCTGTTGTGCCTGTGGATAGGCTGCAGAGGGATAGTGAATACCAGCAAGATCTTTCAGGGCTAGCACCTTCCTTGTGGGAGAAGGAGCCACACTTTTGCCTTCTCAGAAAAAAGCTTCTGCCGAGAGGGAGCACCGTGACATGCTGAGTCTCTGGGAAAGCAGAGATCCCCAAAGCTGTTGTGCCTGTGGATAGGCTGCAGAGGGATAGTGAATACCAGCAAGATCTTTCAGGGCTGGCACCTTCCTTGTGGGAGAAGGAGCCACACTTTTGCCTTCTCAGAAAAAAGCTTGTGCCGAGAACGAGCACCGTGACATGCTGAGTCTCTGGGAAAGCAGAGATCCCCAAAGCTGTTGTGCCTGTGGATAGGCTGCAGGGGGACGGTGAAAACCAGCAATTTCTTTCAGGGCTGGCACCTTCCTTGTGGGAGAAGGAGCCAGACGTTTGCCTTTTCAGAAAAAAGCTTCTGCCGAGAACTAGCACCGTGACGTGCTGAGTCTCTGGGAAAGCAGAGATCCCCAAAGCTGTTGTGCCTGTGGATAGGCTGCAGAGGGATAGCGAATACCAGCAAGATCTTTCAGGGCTAGCACCTTCCTTGTGGGAGAAGGAGCCACACTTTTGCCTTCTCAGAAAAAAGCTTCTGCCGAGAACGAGCACCGTGACATGCTGAGTCTCTGGGAAAGCAGAGATCCCCAAAGCTGTTGTGCCTGTGGATAGGCTGCAGAGGGATAGTGAATACCAGCAAGATCTTTCAGGGCTAGCACCTTCCTTGTGGGAGAAGGAGCCACACTTTTGCCTTCTCAGAAAAAAGCTTCTGCCGAGAGGGAGCACCGTGACATGCTGAGTCTCTGGGAAAGCAGAGATCCCCAAAGCTGTTGTGCCTGTGGATAGGCTGCAGAGGGATAGTGAATACCAGCAATTTCTTTCAGGGCTGGCACCTTCCTTGTGGGAGAAGGAGCCAGACGTTTGCCTTTTCAGAAAAAAGCTTCTGTCGAGAACGAGCACTGTGACATGCTGAGTCTCTGGGAAAGCAGATATCCCCAAAGCTGTTGTGCCTGTGGATAGGCTGCAGAGGGATAGTGAATACCAGCAAGATCTTTCAGGGCTAGCACCTTCCTTGTGGGAGAAGGAGCCACACTTTTGCCTTCTCAGAAAAAAGCTTGTGCCGAGAGGGAGCACCGTGACATGCTGAGTCTCTGGGAAAGCAGAGATCCCCAAAGCTGTTGTGCCTGTGGATAGGCTGCAGAGGGATAGTGAATACCAGCAAGATCTTTCAGGGCTAGCACCTTCCTTGTGGGAGAAGGAGCCACACTTTTGCCTTCTCAGAAAAAAGCTTCTGCCGAGAGGGAGCACCGTGACATGCTGAGTCTCTGGGAAAGCAGAGATCCCCAAAGCTGTTGTGCCTGTGGATAGGCTGCAGAGGGATAGTGAATACCAGCAAGATCTTTCAGGGCTGGCACCTTCCTTGTGGGAGAAGGAGCCAGACGTTTGCCTTCTCAGAAAAAAGCTTCTGTCGAGAACGAGCACTGTGACATGCTGAGTCTCTGGGAAAGCAGATATCCCCAAAGCTGTTGTGCCTGTGGATAGGCTGCAGAGGGATAGTGAATACCAGCAAGATCTTTCAGGGCTAGCACCTTCCTTGTGGGAGAAGGAGCCACACTTTTGCCTTCTCAGAAAAAAGCTTCTGCCGAGAGGGAGCACCGTGACATGCTGAGTCTCTGGGAAAGCAGAGATCCCCAAAGCTGTTGTGCCTGTGGATAGGCTGCAGAGGGATAGTGAATACCAGCAAGATCTTTCAGGGCTAGCACCTTCCTTGTGGGAGAAGGAGCCACACTTTTGCCTTCTCAGAAAAAAGCTTCTGCCGAGAACGAGCACCGTGACATGCTGAGTCTCTGGGAAAGCAGAGATCCCCAAAGCTGTTGTGCCTGTGGATAGGCTGCAGAGGGATAGTGAATACCAGCAAGATCTTTCAGGGCTAGCACCTTCCTTGTGGGAGAAGGAGCCGTAAGTTTGCCTTTTCAGAAAAAAGCTTCTGCCGAGAGGGAGCACCGTGACATGCTGAGTCTCTGGGAAAGCAGAGATCCCCAAAGCTGTTGTGCCTGTGGATAGGCTGCAGAGGGATAGTGAATACCAGCAAGATCTTTCAGGGCTAGCACCTTCCTTGTGGGAGAAGGAGCCACACTTTTGCCTTCTCAGAAAAAAGCTTCTGCCGAGAGGGAGCACCGTGACATGCTGAGTCTCTGGGAAAGCAGAGATCCCCAAAGCTGTTGTGCCTGTGGATAGGCTGCAGAGGGATAGTGAATACCAGCAAGATCTTTCAGGGCTAGCACCTTCCTTGTGGGAGAAGGAGCCACACTTTTGCCTTCTCAGAAAAAAGCTTCTGCCGAGAGGGAGCACCGTGACATGCTGAGTCTCTGGGAAAGCAGAGATCCCCAAAGCTGTTGTGCCTGTGGATAGGCTGCAGAGGGATAGTGAATACCAGCAATTTCTTTCAGGGCTGGCACCTTCCTTGTGGGAGAAGGAGCCACACTTTTGCCTTCTCAGAAAAAAGCTTCTGCCGAGAACGAGCACCGTGACATGCTGAGTCTCTGGGAAAGCAGAGATCCCCAAAGCTGTTGTGCCTGTGGATAGGCTGCAGGGGGACGGTGAAAACCAGCAATTTTTTTCAGGGCTGGCACCTTCCTTGTGGGAGAAGGAGCCAGACGTTTGCCTTTTCAGAAAAAAGCTTCTGCCGAGAACTAGCACCGTGACATGCTGAGTCTCTGGGAAAGCAGAGATCCCCAAAGCTGTTGTGCCTGTGGATAGGCTGCAGAGGGATAGTGAATACCAGCAAGATCTTTCAGGGCTAGCACCTTCCTTGTGGGAGAAGGAGCCACACTTTTGCCTTCTCAGAAAAAAGCTTCTGCCGAGAACGAGCACCGTGACATGCTGAGTCTCTGGGAAAGCAGAGATCCCCAAAGCTGTTGTGCCTGTGGATAGGCTGCAGAGGGATAGTGAATACCAGCAAGATCTTTCAGGGCTAGCACCTTCCTTGTGGGAGAAGGAGCCACACTTTTGCCTTCTCAGAAAAAAGCTTCTGCCGAGAACGAGCACCGTGACATGCTGAGTCTCTGGGAAAGCAGAGATCCCCAAAGCTGTTGTGCCTGTGGATAGGCTGCAGAGGGATAGTGAATACCAGCAAGATCTTTCAGGGCTGGCACCTTCCTTGTGGGAGAAGGAGCCACACTTTTGCCTTCTCAGAAAAAAGCTTGTGCCGAGAGGGAGCACCGTGACATGCTGAGTCTCTGGGAAAGCAGAGATCCCCAAAGCTGTTGTGCCTGTGGATAGGCTGCAGGGGGACGGTGAAAACCAGCAATTTCTTTCAGGGCTGGCACCTTCCTTGTGGGAGAAGGAGCCAGACGTTTGCCTTTTCAGAATAAAGCTTCTGCCGAGAGGGAGCACTGTGACATGCTGAGTCTCTGGGAAAGCAGATATCCCCAAAGCTGTTGTGCCTGTGGATAGGCTGCAGAGGGATAGTGAATACCAGCAAGATCTTTCAGGGCTAGCACCTTCCTTGTGGGAGAAGGAGCCACACTTTTGCCTTCTCAGAAAAAAGCTTCTGCCGAGAGGGAGCACCGTGACATGCTGAGTCTCTGGGAAAGCAGAGATCCCCAAAGCTGTTGTGCCTGTGGATAGGCTGCAGAGGGATAGTGAATACCAGCAAGATCTTTCAGGGCTAGCACCTTCCTTGTGGGAGAAGGAGCCGTAAGTTTGCCTTTTCAGAAAAAAGCTTCTGCCGAGAGGGAGCACCGTGACATGCTGAGTCTCTGGGAAAGCAGAGATCCCCAAAGCTGTTGTGCCTGTGGATAGGCTGCAGAGGGATAGTGAATACCAGCAAGATCTTTCAGGGCTAGCACCTTCCTTGTGGGAGAAGGAGCCACACTTTTGCCTTCTCAGAAAAAAGCTTCTGCCGAGAACGAGCACTGTGACATGCTGAGTCTCTGGGAAAGCAGAGATCCCCAAAGCTGTTGTGCCTGTGGATAGGCTGCAGAGGGATAGTGAATACCAGCAAGATCTTTCAGGGCTGGCACCTTCCTTGTGGGAGAAGGAGCCGTAAGTTTGCCTTTTCAGAAAAAAGCTTCTGCCGAGAACGAGCACCGTGACATGCTGAGTCTCTGGGAAAGCAGAGATCCCCAAAGCTGTTGTGCCTGTGGATAGGCTGCAGAGGGATAGTGAATACCAGCAAGATCTTTCAGGGCTAGCACCTTCCTTGTGGGAGAAGGAGCCACACTTTTGCCTTCTCAGAAAAAAGCTTCTGCCGAGAACGAGCACCGTGACATGCTGAGTCTCTGGGAAAGCAGAGATCCCCAAAGCTGTTGTGCCTGTGGATAGGCTGCAGAGGGATAGTGAATACCAGCAAGATCTTTCAGGGCTAGCACCTTCCTTGTGGGAGAAGGAGCCACACTTTTGCCTTCTCAGAAAAAAGCTTCTGCCGAGAACGAGCACCGTGACATGCTGAGTCTCTGGGAAAGCAGATATCCCCAAAGCTGTTGTGCCTGTGGATAGGCTGCAGAGGGATAGTGAATACCAGCAATTTCTTTCAGGTCTGGCACCTTCCTTGTGGGAGAAGGAGCCAGACGTTTGCCTTTTCAGAAAAAAGCTTCTGTCGAGAACGAGCACTGTGACATGCTGAGTCTCTGGGAAAGCAGATATCCCCAAAGCTGTTGTGCCTGTGGATAGGCTGCAGAGGGATAGTGAATACCAGCAAGATCTTTCAGGGCTAGCACCTTCCTTGTGGGAGAAGGAGCCACACTTTTGCCTTCTCAGAAAAAAGCTTCTGCCGAGAGGGAGCACCGTGACATGCTGAGTCTCTGGGAAAGCAGAGATCCCCAAAGCTGTTGTGCCTGTGGATAGGCTGCAGAGGGATAGTGAATACCAGCAAGATCTTTCAGGGCTAGCACCTTCCTTGTGGGAGAAGGAGCCACACTTTTGCCTTCTCAGAAAAAAGCTTCTGCCGAGAACGAGCACCGTGACATGCTGAGTCTCTGGGAAAGCAGAGATCCCCAAAGCTGTTGTGCCTGTGGATAGGCTGCAGAGGGATAGTGAATACCAGCAAGATCTTTCAGGGCTAGCACCTTCCTTGTGGGAGAAGGAGCCGTAAGTTTGCCTTTTTAGAAAAAAGCTTCTGCCGAGAGGGAGCACCGTGACATGCTGAGTCTCTGGGAAAGCAGAGATCCCCAAAGCTGTTGTGCCTGTGGATAGGCTGCAGAGGGATAGTGAATACCAGCAAGATCTTTCAGGGCTAGCACCTTCCTTGTGGGAGAAGGAGCCACACTTTTGCCTTCTCAGAAAAAAGCTTCTGCCGAGAGGGAGCACCGTGACATGCTGAGTCTCTGGGAAAGCAGAGATCCCCAAAGCTGTTGTGCCTGTGGATAGGCTGCAGAGGGATAGTGAATACCAGCAAGATCTTTCAGGGCTAGCACCTTCCTTGTGGGAGAAGGAGCCACACTTTTGCCTTCTCAGAAAAAAGCTTCTGCCGAGAGGGAGCACCGTGACATGCTGAGTCTCTGGGAAAGCAGAGATCCCCAAAGCTGTTGTGCCTGTGGATAGGCTGCAGAGGGATAGTGAATACCAGCAAGATCTTTCAGGGCTGGCACCTTCCTTGTGGGAGAAGGAGCCAGACGTTTGCCTTCTCAGAAAAAAGCTTGTGCCGAGAACGAGCACCGTGACATGCTGAGTCTCTGGGAAAGCAGAGATCCCCAAAGCTGTTGTGCCTGTGGATAGGCTGCAGGGGGACGGTGAAAACCAGCAATTTCTTTCAGGGCTGGCACCTTCCTTGTGGGAGAAGGAGCCAGACGTTTGCCTTTTCAGAAAAAAGCTTCTGCCGAGAACTAGCACCGTGACATGCTGAGTCTCTGGGAAAGCAGAGATCCCCAAAGCTGTTGTGCCTGTGGATAGGCTGCAGAGGGATAGCGAATACCAGCAAGATCTTTCAGGGCTAGCACCTTCCTTGTGGGAGAAGGAGCCACACTTTTGCCTTCTCAGAAAAAAGCTTCTGCCGAGAACGAGCACCGTGACATGCTGAGTCTCTGGGAAAGCAGAGATCCCCAAAGCTGTTGTGCCTGTGGATAGGCTGCAGAGGGATAGTGAATACCAGCAAGATCTTTCAGGGCTAGCACCTTCCTTGTGGGAGAAGGAGCCACACTTTTGCCTTCTCAGAAAAAAGCTTCTGCCGAGAGGGAGCACCGTGACATGCTGAGTCTCTGGGAAAGCAGAGATCCCCAAAGCTGTTGTGCCTGTGGATAGGCTGCAGAGGGATAGTGAATACCAGCAATTTCTTTCAGGGCTGGCACCTTCCTTGTGGGAGAAGGAGCCAGACGTTTGCCTTTTCAGAAAAAAGCTTCTGTCGAGAACGAGCACTGTGACATGCTGAGTCTCTGGGAAAGCAGATATCCCCAAAGCTGTTGTGCCTGTGGATAGGCTGCAGAGGGATAGTGAATACCAGCAAGATCTTTCAGGGCTAGCACCTTCCTTGTGGGAGAAGGAGCCACACTTTTGCCTTCTCAGAAAAAAGCTTCTGCCGAGAACGAGCACCGTGACATGCTGAGTCTCTGGGAAAGCAGAGATCCCCAAAGCTGTTGTGCCTGTGGATAGGCTGCAGAGGGATAGTGAATACCAGCAAGATCTTTCAGGGCTAGCACCTTCCTTGTGGGAGAAGGAGCCACACTTTTGCCTTCTCAGAAAAAAGCTTCTGCCGAGAGGGAGCACCGTGACATGCTGAGTCTCTGGGAAAGCAGAGATCCCCAAAGCTGTTGTGCCTGTGGATAGGCTGCAGAGGGATAGTGAATACCAGCAATTTCTTTCAGGGCTGGCACCTTCCTTGTGGGAGAAGGAGCCAGACGTTTGCCTTTTCAGAAAAAAGCTTCTGTCGAGAACGAGCACTGTGACATGCTGAGTCTCTGGGAAAGCAGAGATCCCCAAAGCTGTTGTGCCTGTGGATAGGCTGCAGAGGGATAGTGAATACCAGCAAGATCTTTCAGGGCTAGCACCTTCCTTGTGGGAGAAGGAGCCACACTTTTGCCTTCTCAGAAAAAAGCTTCTGCCGAGAGGGAGCACCGTGACATGCTGAGTCTCTGGGAAAGCAGAGATCCCCAAAGCTGTTGTGCCTGTGGATAGGCTGCAGAGGGATAGTGAATACCAGCAAGATCTTTCAGGGCTAGCACCTTCCTTGTGGGAGAAGGAGCCACACTTTTGCCTTCTCAGAAAAAAGCTTCTGCCGAGAGGGAGCACCGTGACATGCTGAGTCTCTGGGAAAGCAGAGATCCCCAAAGCTGTTGTGCCTGTGGATAGGCTGCAGAGGGATAGTGAATACCAGCAAGATCTTTCAGGGCTAGCACCTTCCTTGTGGGAGAAGGAGCCACACTTTTGCCTTCTCAGAAAAAAGCTTCTGCCGAGAGGGAGCACCGTGACATGCTGAGTCTCTGGGAAAGCAGAGATCCCCAAAGCTGTTGTGCCTGTGGATAGGCTGCAGAGGGATAGTGAATACCAGCAAGATCTTTCAGGGCTAGCACCTTCCTTGTGGGAGAAGGAGCCACACTTTTGCCTTCTCAGAAAAAAGCTTCTGCCGAGAGGGAGCACCGTGACATGCTGAGTCTCTGGGAAAGCAGAGATCCCCAAAGCTGTTGTGCCTGTGGATAGGCTGCAGAGGGATAGTGAATACCAGCAAGATCTTTCAGGGCTAGCACCTTCCTTGTGGGAGAAGGAGCCACACTTTTGCCTTCTCAGAAAAAAGCTTCTGTCGAGAACGAGCACTGTGACATGCTGAGTCTCTGGGAAAGCAGATATCCCCAAAGCTGTTGTGCCTGTGGATAGGCTGCAGAGGGATAGTGAATACCAGCAAGATCTTTCAGGGCTAGCACCTTCCTTGTGGGAGAAGGAGCCACACTTTTGCCTTCTCAGAAAAAAGCTTCTGCCGAGAACGAGCACCGTGACATGCTGAGTCTCTGGGAAAGCAGAGATCCCCAAAGCTGTTGTGCCTGTGGATAGGCTGCAGAGGGATAGTGAATACCAGCAAGATCTTTCAGGGCTAGCACCTTCCTTGTGGGAGAAGGAGCCACACTTTTGCCTTCTCAGAAAAAAGCTTCTGCCGAGAGGGAGCACCGTGACATGCTGAGTCTCTGGGAAAGCAGAGATCCCCAAAGCTGTTGTGCCTGTGGATAGGCTGCAGAGGGATAGTGAATACCAGCAAGATCTTTCAGGGCTAGCACCTTCCTTGTGGGAGAAGGAGCCACACTTTTGCCTTCTCAGAAAAAAGCTTCTGCCGAGAGGGAGCACCGTGACATGCTGAGTCTCTGGGAAAGCAGAGATCCCCAAAGCTGTTGTGCCTGTGGATAGGCTGCAGAGGGATAGTGAATACCAGCAAGATCTTTCAGGGCTAGCACCTTCCTTGTGGGAGAAGGAGCCACACTTTTGCCTTCTCAGAAAAAAGCTTCTGCCGAGAGGGAGCACCGTGACATGCTGAGTCTCTGGGAAAGCAGAGATCCCCAAAGCTGTTGTGCCTGTGGATAGGCTGCAGAGGGATAGTGAATACCAGCAAGATCTTTCAGGGCTGGCAACTTCCTTGTGGGAGAAGGAGCCACACTTTTGCCTTCTCAGAAAAAAGCTTGTGCCGAGAACGAGCACCGTGACATGCTGAGTCTCTGGGAAAGCAGAGATCCCCAAAGCTGTTGTGCCTGTGGATAGGCTGCAGGGGGACGGTGAAAACCAGCAATTTCTTTCAGGGCTGGCACCTTCCTTGTGGGAGAAGGAGCCAGACGTTTGCCTTTTCAGAAAAAAGCTTCTGCCGAGAACTAGCACCGTGACATGCTGAGTCTCTGGGAAAGCAGAGATCCCCAAAGCTGTTGTGCCTGTGGATAGGCTGCAGAGGGATAGCGAATACCAGCAAGATCTTTCAGGGCTAGCACCTTCCTTGTGGGAGAAGGAGCCACACTTTTGCCTTCTCAGAAAAAAGCTTCTGCCGAGAGGGAGCACCGTGACATGCTGAGTCTCTGGGAAAGCAGAGATCCCCAAAGCTGTTGTGCCTGTGGATAGGCTGCAGAGGGATAGTGAATACCAGCAATTTCTTTCAGGGCTGGCACCTTCCTTGTGGGAGAAGGAGCCAGACGTTTGCCTTTTCAGAAAAAAGCTTCTGTCGAGAACGAGCACTGTGACATGCTGAGTCTCTGGGAAAGCAGATATCCCCAAAGCTGTTGTGCCTGTGGATAGGCTGCAGAGGGATAGTGAATACCAGCAAGATCTTTCAGGGCTAGCACCTTCCTTGTGGGAGAAGGAGCCACACTTTTGCCTTCTCAGAAAAAAGCTTCTGCCGAGAACGAGCACCGTGACATGCTGAGTCTCTGGGAAAGCAGAGATCCCCAAAGCTGTTGTGCCTGTGGATAGGCTGCAGAGGGATAGTGAATACCAGCAAGATCTTTCAGGGCTAGCACCTTCCTTGTGGGAGAAGGAGCCACACTTTTGCCTTCTCAGAAAAAAGCTTCTGCCGAGAACGAGCACCGTGACATGCTGAGTCTCTGGGAAAGCAGAGATCCCCAAAGCTGTTGTGCCTGTGGATAGGCTGCAGAGGGATAGTGAATACCAGCAAGATCTTTCAGGGCTAGCACCTTCCTTGTGGGAGAAGGAGCCACACTTTTGCCTTCTCAGAAAAAAGCTTCTGCCGAGAGGGAGCACCGTGACATGCTGAGTCTCTGGGAAAGCAGAGATCCCCAAAGCTGTTGTGCCTGTGGATAGGCTGCAGAGGGATAGTGAATACCAGCAAGATCTTTCAGGGCTAGCACCTTCCTTGTGGGAGAAGGAGCCACACTTTTGCCTTCTCAGAAAAAAGCTTCTGCCGAGAGGGAGCACCGTGACATGCTGAGTCTCTGGGAAAGCAGAGATCCCCAAAGCTGTTGTGCCTGTGGATAGGCTGCAGGGGGATAGTGAAGACCAGCAAGATCTTTCAGGGCTGGCACCTTCCTTGTGGGAGAAGGAGCCACACTTTTGCCTTCTCAGAAAAAAGCTTCTGCCGAGAACGAGCACCGTGACATGCTGAGTCTCTGGGAAAGCAGAGATCCCCAAAGCTGTTGTGCCTGTGGATAGGCTGCAGGGGGACGGTGAAAACCAGCAATTTCTTTCAGGGCTGGCACCTTCCTTGTGGGAGAAGGAGCCAGACGTTTGCCTTTTCAGAAAAAAGCTTCTGCCGAGAACTAGCACCGTGACATGCTGAGTCTCTGGGAAAGCAGAGATCCCCAAAGCTGTTGTGCCTGTGGATAGGCTGCAGAGGGATAGCGAATACCAGCAAGATCTTTCAGGGCTAGCACCTTCCTTGTGGGAGAAGGAGCCACACTTTTGCCTTCTCAGAAAAAAGCTTCTGCCGAGAGGGAGCACCGTGACATGCTGAGTCTCTGGGAAAGCAGAGATCCCCAAAGCTGTTGTGCCTGTGGATAGGCTGCAGAGGGATAGTGAATACCAGCAATTTCTTTCAGGGCTGGCACCTTCCTTGTGGGAGAAGGAGCCACACTTTTGCCTTCTCAGAAAAAAGCTTCTGTCGAGAACGAGCACTGTGACATGCTGAGTCTCTGGGAAAGCAGATATCCCCAAAGCTGTTGTGCCTGTGGATAGGCTGCAGAGGGATAGTGAATACCAGCAAGATCTTTCAGGGCTAGCACCTTCCTTGTGGGAGAAGGAGCCACACTTTTGCCTTCTCAGAAAAAAGCTTCTGCCGAGAACGAGCACCGTGACATGCTGAGTCTCTGGGAAAGCAGAGATCCCCAAAGCTGTTGTGCCTGTGGATAGGCTGCAGAGGGATAGTGAATACCAGCAAGATCTTTCAGGGCTAGCACCTTCCTTGTGGGAGAAGGAGCCACACTTTTGCCTTCTCAGAAAAAAGCTTCTGCCGAGAGGGAGCACCGTGACATGCTGAGTCTCTGGGAAAGCAGAGATCCCCAAAGCTGTTGTGCCTGTGGATAGGCTGCAGAGGGATAGTGAATACCAGCAAGATCTTTCAGGGCTAGCACCTTCCTTGTGGGAGAAGGAGCCACACTTTTGCCTTCTCAGAAAAAAGCTTCTGCCGAGAGGGAGCACCGTGACATGCTGAGTCTCTGGGAAAGCAGAGATCCCCAAAGCTGTTGTGCCTGTGGATAGGCTGCAGAGGGATAGTGAATACCAGCAAGATCTTTCAGGGCTAGCACCTTCCTTGTGGGAGAAGGAGCCACACTTTTGCCTTCTCAGAAAAAAGCTTCTGCCGAGAGGGAGCACCGTGACATGCTGAGTCTCTGGGAAAGCAGAGATCCCCAAAGCTGTTGTGCCTGTGGATAGGCTGCAGAGGGATAGTGAATACCAGCAAGATCTTTCAGGGCTGGCACCTTCCTTGTGGGAGAAGGAGCCACACTTTTGCCTTCTCAGAAAAAAGCTTGTGCCGAGAACGAGCACCGTGACATGCTGAGTCTCTGGGAAAGCAGAGATCCCCAAAGCTGTTGTGCCTGTGGATAGGCTGCAGGGGGACGGTGAAAACCAGCAATTTCTTTCAGGGCTGGCACCTTCCTTGTGGGAGAAGGAGCCAGACGTTTGCCTTTTCAGAAAAAAGCTTCTGCCGAGAACTAGCACCGTGACATGCTGAGTCTCTGGGAAAGCAGAGATCCCCAAAGCTGTTGTGCCTGTGGATAGGCTGCAGAGGGATAGCGAATACCAGCAAGATCTTTCAGGGCTAGCACCTTCCTTGTGGGAGAAGGAGCCACACTTTTGCCTTCTCAGAAAAAAGCTTCTGCCGAGAACGAGCACCGTGACATGCTGAGTCTCTGGGAAAGCAGAGATCCCCAAAGCTGTTGTGCCTGTGGATAGGCTGCAGAGGGATAGTGAATACCAGCAAGATCTTTCAGGGCTAGCACCTTCCTTGTGGGAGAAGGAGCCAGACGTTTGCCTTCTCAGAAAAAAGCTTCTGCCGAGAGGGAGCACCGTGACATGCTGAGTCTCTGGGAAAGCAGAGATCCCCAAAGCTGTTGTGCCTGTGGATAGGCTGCAGAGGGATAGTGAATACCAGCAATTTCTTTCAGGGCTGGCACCTTCCTTGTGGGAGAAGGAGCCAGACGTTTGCCTTTTCAGAAAAAAGCTTCTGTCGAGAACGAGCACTGTGACATGCTGAGTCTCTGGGAAAGCAGATATCCCCAAAGCTGTTGTGCCTGTGGATAGGCTGCAGAGGGATAGTGAATACCAGCAAGATCTTTCAGGGCTAGCAACTTCCTTGTGGGAGAAGGAGCCACACTTTTGCCTTCTCAGAAAAAAGCTTCTGCCGAGAGGGAGCACCGTGACATGCTGAGTCTCTGGGAAAGCAGAGATCCCCAAAGCTGTTGTGCCTGTGGATAGGCTGCAGAGGGATAGTGAATACCAGCAAGATCTTTCAGGGCTAGCACCTACCTTGTGGGAGAAGGAGCCACACTTTTGCCTTTTCAGAAAAAAGCTTCTGCCGAGAACTAGCACCGTGACATGCTGAGTCTCTGGGAAAGCAGAGATCCCCAGTGCTGTTGTGCCTGTGGATAGGCTGCAGAGGGATAGTGAATACCAGCAAGATCTTTCAGGGCTAGCACCTTCCTTGTGGGAGAAGGAGCCACACTTTTGCCTTCTCAGAAAAAAGCTTCTGCCGAGAACGAGCACCGTGACATGCTGAGTCTCTGGGAAAGCAGAGATCCCCAAAGCTGTTGTGCCTGTGGATAGGCTGCAGAGGGATAGTGAATACCAGCAAGATCTTTCAGGGCTAGCACCTTCCTTGTGGGAGAAGGAGCCACACTTTTGCCTTCTCAGAAAAAAGCTTCTGCCGAGAGGGAGCACCGTGACATGCTGAGTCTCTGGGAAAGCAGAGATCCCCAAAGCTGTTGTGCCTGTGGATAGGCTGCAGAGGGATAGTGAAAAACTGCATTAGTTTTCAGGGCTGGCACCTTCCCTGTGGGAGAAGGAGCCGTAAGTTTGCCTTTTCAGAAAAAAGCTTCTGCCGAGAGGGAGCACCGTGACATGCTGAGTCTCTGGGAAAGCAGAGATCCCCAAAGCTGTTGTGCCTGTGGTTAGGCTGCAGAGGGATAGTGAATACCAGCAATTTCTTTCAGGGCTGGCACCTTCCTTGTGGGAGAAGGAGCCACACTTTTGCCTTCTCAGAAAAAAGCTTCTGCCGAGAACGAGCACCGTGACATGCTGAGTCTCTGGGAAAGCAGAGATCCCCAAAGCTGTTGTGCCTGTGGATAGGCTGCAGGGGGACGGTGAAAACCAGCAATTTCTTTCAGGGCTGGCACCTTCCTTGTGGGAGAAGGAGCCAGACGTTTGCCTTTTCAGAAAAAAGCTTCTGCCGAGAACTAGCACCGTGACATGCTGAGTCTCTGGGAAAGCAGAGATCCCCAAAGCTGTTGTGCCTGTGGATAGGCTGCAGAGGGATAGTGAATACCAGCAAGATCTTTCAGGGCTAGCACCTTCCTTGTGGGAGAAGGAGCCACACTTTTGCCTTCTCAGAAAAAAGCTTCTGCCGAGAGGGAGCACCGTGACATGCTGAGTCTCTGGGAAAGCAGAGATCCCCAAAGCTGTTGTGCCTGTGGATAGGCTGCAGAGGGATAGTGAATACCAGCAAGATCTTTCAGGGCTAGCACCTTCCTTGTGGGAGAAGGAGCCGTAAGTTTGCCTTTTCAGAAAAAAGCTTCTGCCGAGAGGGAGCACCGTGACATGCTGAGTCTCTGGGAAAGCAGAGATCCCCAAAGCTGTTGTGCCTGTGGATAGGCTGCAGAGGGATAGTGAATACCAGCAAGATCTTTCAGGGCTAGCACCTTCCTTGTGGGAGAAGGAGCCACACTTTTGCCTTCTCAGAAAAAAGCTTCTGCCGAGAACGAGCACCGTGACATGCTGAGTCTCTGGGAAAGCAGAGATCCCCAAAGCTGTTGTGCCTGTGGATAGGCTGCAGAGGGATAGCGAATACCAGCAAGATCTTTCAGGGCTAGCACCTTCCTTGTGGGAGAAGGAGCCACACTTTTGCCTTCTCAGAAAAAAGCTTCTGCCGAGAGGGAGCACCGTGACATGCTGAGTCTCTGGGAAAGCAGAGATCCCCAAAGCTGTTGTGCCTGTGGATAGGCTGCAGAGGGATAGTGAATACCAGCAATTTCTTTCAGGGCTGGCACCTTCCTTGTGGGAGAAGGAGCCACACTTTTGCCTTCTCAGAAAAAAGCTTCTGTCGAGAACGAGCACTGTGACATGCTGAGTCTCTGGGAAAGCAGATATCCCCAAAGCTGTTGTGCCTGTGGATAGGCTGCAGAGGGATAGTGAATACCAGCAAGATCTTTCAGGGCTAGCACCTTCCTTGTGGGAGAAGGAGCCACACTTTTGCCTTCTCAGAAAAAAGCTTCTGCCGAGAACGAGCACCGTGACATGCTGAGTCTCTGGGAAAGCAGAGATCCCCAAAGCTGTTGTGCCTGTGGATAGGCTGCAGGGGGACGGTGAAAACCAGCAATTTCTTTCAGGGCTGGCACCTTCCTTGTGGGAGAAGGAGCCAGACGTTTGCCTTTTCAGAAAAAAGCTTCTGCCGAGAACTAGCACCGTGACATGCTGAGTCTCTGGGAAAGCAGAGATCCCCAAAGCTGTTGTGCCTGTGGATAGGCTGCAGAGGGATAGTGAATACCAGCAAGATCTTTCAGGGCTAGCACCTTCTTTGTGGGAGAAGGAGCCACACTTTTGCCTTCTCAGAAAAAAGCTTCTGCCGAGAGGGAGCACCGTGACATGCTGAGTCTCTGGGAAAGCAGAGATCCCCAAAGCTGTTGTGCCTGTGGATAGGCTGCAGAGGGATAGTGAATACCAGCAAGATCTTTCAGGGCTAGCACCTTCCTTGTGGGAGAAGGAGCCGTAAGTTTGCCTTTTCAGAAAAAAGCTTCTGCAGAGAGGGAGCACCGTGACATGCTGAGTCTCTGGGAAAGCAGAGATCCCCAAAGCTGTTGTGCCTGTGGATAGGCTGCAGAGGGATAGTGAATACCAGCAAGATCTTTCAGGGCTAGCACCTTCCTTGTGGGAGAAGGAGCCACACTTTTGCCTTCTCAGAAAAAAGCTTCTGCCGAGAACGAGCACCGTGACATGCTGAGTCTCTGGGAAAGCAGAGATCCCCAAAGCTGTTGTGCCTGTGGATAGGCTGCAGAGGGATAGCGAATACCAGCAAGATCTTTCAGGGCTAGCACCTTCCTTGTGGGAGAAGGAGCCACACTTTTGCCTTCTCAGAAAAAAGCTTCTGCCGAGAGGGAGCACCGTGACATGCTGAGTCTCTGGGAAAGCAGAGATCCCCAAAGCTGTTGTGCCTGTGGATAGGCTGCAGAGGGATAGTGAATACCAGCAATTTCTTTCAGGGCTGGCACCTTCCTTGTGGGAGAAGGAGCCACACTTTTGCCTTCTCAGAAAAAAGCTTCTGTCGAGAACGAGCACTGTGACATGCTGAGTCTCTGGGAAAGCAGATATCCCCAAAGCTGTTGTGCCTGTGGATAGGCTGCAGAGGGATAGTGAATACCAGCAAGATCTTTCAGGGCTAGCACCTTCCTTGTGGGAGAAGGAGCCACACTTTTGCCTTCTCAGAAAAAAGCTTCTGCCGAGAACGAGCACCGTGACATGCTGAGTCTCTGGGAAAGCAGAGATCCCCAAAGCTGTTGTGCCTGTGGATAGGCTGCAGAGGGATAGTGAATACCAGCAAGATCTTTCAGGGCTAGCACCTTCCTTGTGGGAGAAGGAGCCACACTTTTGCCTTCTCAGAAAAAAGCTTCTGCCGAGAGGGAGCACCGTGACATGCTGAGTCTCTGGGAAAGCAGAGATCCCCAAAGCTGTTGTGCCTGTGGATAGGCTGCAGAGGGATAGTGAATACCAGCAAGATCTTTCAGGGCTAGCACCTTCCTTGTGGGAGAAGGAGCCACACTTTTGCCTTCTCAGAAAAAAGCTTCTGCCGAGAGGGAGCACCGTGACATGCTGAGTCTCTGGGAAAGCAGAGATCCCCAAAGCTGTTGTGCCTGTGGATAGGCTGCAGAGGGATAGTGAATACCAGCAAGATCTTTCAGGGCTAGCACCTTCCTTGTGGGAGAAGGAGCCACACTTTTGCCTTCTCAGAAAAAAGCTTCTGCCGAGAGGGAGCACCGTGACATGCTGAGTCTCTGGGAAAGCAGAGATCCCCAAAGCTGTTGTGCCTGTGGATAGGCTGCAGAGGGATAGTGAATACCAGCAAGATCTTTCAGGGCTAGCACCTTCCTTGTGGGAGAAGGAGCCACACTTTTGCCTTCTCAGAAAAAAGCTTCTGCCGAGAGGGAGCACCGTGACATGCTGAGTCTCTGGGAAAGCAGAGATCCCCAAAGCTGTTGTGCCTGTGGATAGGCTGCAGAGGGATAGTGAATACCAGCAAGATCTTTCAGGGCTGGCACCTTCCTTGTGGGAGAAGGAGCCACACTTTTGCCTTCTCAGAAAAAAGCTTCTGCCGAGAACGAGCACCGTGACATGCTGAGTCTCTGGGAAAGCAGAGATCCCCAAAGCTGTTGTGCCTGTGGATAGGCTGCAGGGGGACGGTGAAAACCAGCAATTTCTTTCAGGGCTGGCACCTTCCTTGTGGGAGAAGGAGCCAGACGTTTGCCTTTTCAGAAAAAAGCTTCTGCCGAGAACTAGCACCGTGACATGCTGAGTCTCTGGGAAAGCAGAGATCCCCAAAGCTGTTGTGCCTGTGGATAGGCTGCAGAGGGATAGCGAATACCAGCAAGATCTTTCAGGGCTAGCACCTTCCTTGTGGGAGAAGGAGCCACACTTTTGCCTTCTCAGAAAAAAGCTTCTGCCGAGAGGGAGCACCGTGACATGCTGAGTCTCTGGGAAAGCAGAGATCCCCAAAGCTGTTGTGCCTGTGGATAGGCTGCAGAGGGATAGTGAATACCAGCAATTTCTTTCAGGGCTGGCACCTTCCTTGTGGGAGAAGGAGCCACACTTTTGCCTTCTCAGAAAAAAGCTTCTGTCGAGAACGAGCACTGTGACATGCTGAGTCTCTGGGAAAGCAGATATCCCCAAAGCTGTTGTGCCTGTGGATAGGCTGCAGAGGGATAGTGAATACCAGCAAGATCTTTCAGGGCTAGCACCTTCCTTGTGGGAGAAGGAGCCACACTTTTGCCTTCTCAGAAAAAAGCTTCTGCCGAGAACGAGCACCGTGACATGCTGAGTCTCTGGGAAAGCAGAGATCCCCAAAGCTGTTGTGCCTGTGGATAGGCTGCAGAGGGATAGTGAATACCAGCAAGATCTTTCAGGGCTAGCACCTTCCTTGTGGGAGAAGGAGCCACACTTTTGCCTTCTCAGAAAAAAGCTTCTGCCGAGAGGGAGCACCGTGACATGCTGAGTCTCTGGGAAAGCAGAGATCCCCAAAGCTGTTGTGCCTGTGGATAGGCTGCAGAGGGATAGTGAATACCAGCAAGATCTTTCAGGGCTAGCACCTTCCTTGTGGGAGAAGGAGCCACACTTTTGCCTTCTCAGAAAAAAGCTTCTGCCGAGAGGGAGCACCGTGACATGCTGAGTCTCTGGGAAAGCAGAGATCCCCAAAGCTGTTGTGCCTGTGGATAGGCTGCAGAGGGATAGTGAATACCAGCAAGATCTTTCAGGGCTAGCACCTTCCTTGTGGGAGAAGGAGCCACACTTTTGCCTTCTCAGAAAAAAGCTTCTGCCGAGAGGGAGCACCGTGACATGCTGAGTCTCTGGGAAAGCAGAGATCCCCAAAGCTGTTGTGCCTGTGGATAGGCTGCAGAGGGATAGTGAATACCAGCAAGATCTTTCAGGGCTGGCACCTTCCTTGTGGGAGAAGGAGCCACACTTTTGCCTTCTCAGAAAAAAGCTTGTGCCGAGAACGAGCACCGTGACATGCTGAGTCTCTGGGAAAGCAGAGATCCCCAAAGCTGTTGTGCCTGTGGATAGGCTGCAGGGGGACGGTGAAAACCAGCAATTTCTTTCAGGGCTGGCACCTTCCTTGTGGGAGAAGGAGCCAGACGTTTGCCTTTTCAGAAAAAAGCTTCTGCCGAGAACTAGCACCGTGACATGCTGAGTCTCTGGGAAAGCAGAGATCCCCAAAGCTGTTGTGCCTGTGGATAGGCTGCAGAGGGATAGCGAATACCAGCAAGATCTTTCAGGGCTAGCACCTTCCTTGTGGGAGAAGGAGCCACACTTTTGCCTTCTCAGAAAAAAGCTTCTGCCGAGAACGAGCACCGTGACATGCTGAGTCTCTGGGAAAGCAGAGATCCCCAAAGCTGTTGTGCCTGTGGATAGGCTGCAGAGGGATAGTGAATACCAGCAAGATCTTTCAGGGCTAGCACCTTCCTTGTGGGAGAAGGAGCCAGACGTTTGCCTTCTCAGAAAAAAGCTTCTGCCGAGAGGGAGCACCGTGACATGCTGAGTCTCTGGGAAAGCAGAGATCCCCAAAGCTGTTGTGCCTGTGGATAGGCTGCAGAGGGATAGTGAATACCAGCAATTTCTTTCAGGGCTGGCACCTTCCTTGTGGGAGAAGGAGCCAGACGTTTGCCTTTTCAGAAAAAAGCTTCTGTCGAGAACGAGCACTGTGACATGCTGAGTCTCTGGGAAAGCAGAGATCCCCAAAGCTGTTGTGCCTGTGGATAGGCTGCAGAGGGATAGTGAATACCAGCAAGATCTTTCAGGGCTAGCAACTTCCTTGTGGGAGAAGGAGCCACACTTTTGCCTTCTCAGAAAAAAGCTTCTGCCGAGAGGGAGCACCGTGACATGCTGAGTCTCTGGGAAAGCAGAGATCCCCAAAGCTGTTGTGCCTGTGGATAGGCTGCAGAGGGATAGTGAATACCAGCAAGATCTTTCAGGGCTAGCACCTACCTTGTGGGAGAAGGAGCCACACTTTTGCCTTTTCAGAAAAAAGCTTCTGCCGAGAACTAGCACCGTGACATGCTGAGTCTCTGGGAAAGCAGAGATCCCCAGTGCTGTTGTGCCTGTGGATAGGCTGCAGAGGGATAGTGAATACCAGCAAGATCTTTCAGGGCTAGCACCTTCCTTGTGGGAGAAGGAGCCACACTTTTGCCTTCTCAGAAAAAAGCTTCTGCCGAGAACGAGCACCGTGACATGCTGAGTCTCTGGGAAAGCAGAGATCCCCAAAGCTGTTGTGCCTGTGGATAGGCTGCAGAGGGATAGTGAATACCAGCAAGATCTTTCAGGGCTAGCACCTTCCTTGTGGGAGAAGGAGCCACACTTTTGCCTTCTCAGAAAAAAGCTTCTGCCGAGAGGGAGCACCGTGACATGCTGAGTCTCTGGGAAAGCAGAGATCCCCAAAGCTGTTGTGCCTGTGGATAGGCTGCAGAGGGATAGTGAAAAACTGCATTAGTTTTCAGGGCTGGCACCTTCCCTGTGGGAGAAGGAGCCGTAAGTTTGCCTTTTCAGAAAAAAGCTTCTGCCGTGAGGGAGCACCGTGACATGCTGAGTCTCTGGGAAAGCAGAGATCCCCAAAGCTGTTGTGCCTGTGGATAGGCTGCAGAGGGATAGTGAATACCAGCAATTTCTTTCAGGGCTGGCACCTTCCTTGTGGGAGAAGGAGCCACACTTTTGCCTTCTCAGAAAAAAGCTTCTGCCGAGAACGAGCACCGTGACATGCTGAGTCTCTGGGAAAGCAGAGATCCCCAAAGCTGTTGTGCCTGTGGATAGGCTGCAGGGGGACGGTGAAAACCAGCAATTTCTTTCAGGGCTGGCACCTTCCTTGTGGGAGAAGGAGCCAGACGTTTGCCTTTTCAGAAAAAAGCTTCTGCCGAGAACTAGCACCGTGACATGCTGAGTCTCTGGGAAAGCAGAGATCCCCAAAGCTGTTGTGCCTGTGGATAGGCTGCAGAGGGATAGTGAATACCAGCAAGATCTTTCAGGGCTAGCACCTTCCTTGTGGGAGAAGGAGCCACACTTTTGCCTTCTCAGAAAAAAGCTTCTGCCGAGAGGGAGCACCGTGACATGCTGAGTCTCTGGGAAAGCAGAGATCCCCAAAGCTGTTGTGCCTGTGGATAGGCTGCAGAGGGATAGTGAATACCAGCAAGATCTTTCAGGGCTAGCACCTTCCTTGTGGGAGAAGGAGCCGTAAGTTTGCCTTTTCAGAAAAAAGCTTCTGCCGAGAGGGAGCACCGTGACATGCTGAGTCTATGGGAAAGCAGAGATCCCCAAAGCTGTTGTGCCTGTGGATAGGCTGCAGAGGGATAGTGAATACCAGCAAGATCTTTCAGGGCTAGCACCTTCCTTGTGGGAGAAGGAGCCACACTTTTGCCTTCTCAGAAAAAAGCTTCTGCCGAGAACGAGCACCGTGACATGCTGAGTCTCTGGGAAAGCAGAGATCCCCAAAGCTGTTGTGCCTGTGGATAGGCTGCAGAGGGATAGCGAATACCAGCAAGATCTTTCAGGGCTAGCACCTTCCTTGTGGGAGAAGGAGCCACACTTTTGCCTTCTCAGAAAAAAGCTTCTGCCGAGAGGGAGCACCGTGACATGCTGAGTCTCTGGGAAAGCAGAGATCCCCAAAGCTGTTGTGCCTGTGGATAGGCTGCAGAGGGATAGTGAATACCAGCAATTTCTTTCAGGGCTGGCACCTTCCTTGTGGGAGAAGGAGCCACACTTTTGCCTTCTCAGAAAAAAGCTTCTGTCGAGAACGAGCACTGTGACATGCTGAGTCTCTGGGAAAGCAGATATCCCCAAAGCTGTTGTGCCTGTGGATAGGCTGCAGAGGGATAGTGAATACCAGCAAGATCTTTCAGGGCTAGCACCTTCCTTGTGGGAGAAGGAGCCACACTTTTGCCTTCTCAGAAAAAAGCTTCTGCCGAGAACGAGCACCGTGACATGCTGAGTCTCTGGGAAAGCAGAGATCCCCAAAGCTGTTGTGCCTGTGGATAGGCTGCAGGGGGACGGTGAAAACCAGCAATTTCTTTCAGGGCTGGCACCTTCCTTGTGGGAGAAGGAGCCAGACGTTTGCCTTTTCAGAAAAAAGCTTCTGCCGAGAACTAGCACCGTGACATGCTGAGTCTCTGGGAAAGCAGAGATCCCCAAAGCTGTTGTGCCTGTGGATAGGCTGCAGAGGGATAGTGAATACCAGCAAGATCTTTCAGGGCTAGCACCTTCCTTGTGGGAGAAGGAGCCACACTTTTGCCTTCTCAGAAAAAAGCTTCTGCCGAGAGGGAGCACCGTGACATGCTGAGACTCTGGGAAAGCAGAGATCCCCAAAGCTGTTGTGCCTGTGGATAGGCTGCAGAGGGATAGTGAATACCAGCAAGATCTTTCAGGGCTAGCACCTTCCTTGTGGGAGAAGGAGCCGTAAGTTTGCCTTTTCAGAAAAAAGCTTCTGCAGAGAGGGAGCACCGTGACATGCTGAGTCTCTGGGAAAGCAGAGATCCCCAAAGCTGTTGTGCCTGTGGATAGGCTGCAGAGGGATAGTGAATACCAGCAAGATCTTTCAGGGCTAGCACCTTCCTTGTGGGAGAAGGAGCCACACTTTTGCCTTCTCAGAAAAAAGCTTCTGCCGAGAACGAGCACCGTGACATGCTGAGTCTCTGGGAAAGCAGAGATCCCCAAAGCTGTTGTGCCTGTGGATAGGCTGCAGAGGGATAGCGAATACCAGCAAGATCTTTCAGGGCTAGCACCTTCCTTGTGGGAGAAGGAGCCACACTTTTGCCTTCTCAGAAAAAAGCTTCTGCCGAGAGGGAGCACCGTGACATGCTGAGTCTCTGGGAAAGCAGAGATCCCCAAAGCTGTTGTGCCTGTGGATAGGCTGCAGAGGGATAGTGAATACCAGCAATTTCTTTCAGGGCTGGCACCTTCCTTGTGGGAGAAGGAGCCACACTTTTGCCTTCTCAGAAAAAAGCTTCTGTCGAGAACGAGCACTGTGACATGCTGAGTCTCTGGGAAAGCAGATATCCCCAAAGCTGTTGTGCCTGTGGATAGGCTGCAGAGGGATAGTGAATACCAGCAAGATCTTTCAGGGCTAGCACCTTCCTTGTGGGAGAAGGAGCCACACTTTTGCCTTCTCAGAAAAAAGCTTCTGCCGAGAACGAGCACCGTGACATGCTGAGTCTCTGGGAAAGCAGAGATCCCCAAAGCTGTTGTGCCTGTGGATAGGCTGCAGAGGGATAGTGAATACCAGCAAGATCTTTCAGGGCTAGCACCTTCCTTGTGGGAGAAGGAGCCACACTTTTGCCTTCTCAGAAAAAAGCTTCTGCCGAGAGGGAGCACCGTGACATGCTGAGTCTCTGGGAAAGCAGAGATCCCCAAAGCTGTTGTGCCTGTGGATAGGCTGCAGAGGGATAGTGAATACCAGCAAGATCTTTCAGGGCTAGCACCTTCCTTGTGGGAGAAGGAGCCACACTTTTGCCTTCTCAGAAAAAAGCTTCTG
Source organism: Astur gentilis (assembly GCF_929443795.1). NCBI lineage: Eukaryota > Metazoa > Chordata > Aves > Accipitriformes > Accipitridae > Astur > Astur gentilis. The sequence goes on along the minus strand of NC_064880.1, from coordinate 10,207,943 downwards.
CCGAGAGGGAGCACCGTGACATGCTGAGTCTCTGGGAAAGCAGAGATCCCCAAAGCTGTTGTGCCTGTGGATAGGCTGCAGAGGGATAGTGAATACCAGCAAGATCTTTCAGGGCTAGCACCTTCCTTGTGGGAGAAGGAGCCACACTTTTGCCTTCTCAGAAAAAAGCTTCTGCCGAGAGGGAGCACCGTGACATGCTGAGTCTCTGGGAAAGCAGAGATCCCCAAAGCTGTTGTGCCTGTGGATAGGCTGCAGAGGGATAGTGAATACCAGCAAGATCTTTCAGGGCTGGCACCTTCCTTGTGGGAGAAGGAGCCACACTTTTGCCTTCTCAGAAAAAAGATTGTGCCGAGAACGAGCACCGTGACATGCTGAGTCTCTGGGAAAGCAGAGATCCCCAAAGCTGTTGTGCCTGTGGATAGGCTGCAGGGGGACGGTGAAAACCAGCAATTTCTTTCAGGGCTGGCACCTTCCTTGTGGGAGAAGGAGCCAGACGTTTGCCTTTTCAGAAAAAAGCTTCTGCCGAGAACTAGCACCGTGACATGCTGAGTCTCTGGGAAAGCAGAGATCCCCAAAGCTGTTGTGCCTGTGGATAGGCTGCAGAGGGATAGCGAATACCAGCAAGATCTTTCAGGGCTAGCACCTTCCTTGTGGGAGAAGGAGCCACACTTTTGCCTTCTCAGAAAAAAGCTTCTGCCGAGAACGAGCACCGTGACATGCTGAGTCTCTGGGAAAGCAGAGATCCCCAAAGCTGTTGTGCCTGTGGATAGGCTGCAGAGGGATAGTGAATACCAGCAAGATCTTTCAGGGCTAGCACCTTCCTTGTGGGAGAAGGAGCCACACTTTTGCCTTCTCAGAAAAAAGCTTCTGCCGAGAGGGAGCACCGTGACATGCTGAGTCTCTGGGAAAGCAGAGATCCCCAAAGCTGTTGTGCCTGTGGATAGGCTGCAGAGGGATAGTGAATACCAGCAATTTCTTTCAGGGCTGGCACCTTCCTTGTGGGAGAAGGAGCCAGACGTTTGCCTTTTCAGAAAAAAGCTTCTGTCGAGAACGAGCACTGTGACATGCTGAGTCTCTGGGAAAGCAGATATCCCCAAAGCTGTTGTGCCTGTGGATAGGCTGCAGAGGGATAGTGAATACCAGCAAGATCTTTCAGGGCTAGCAACTTCCTTGTGGGAGAAGGAGCCACACTTTTGCCTTCTCAGAAAAAAGCTTCTGCCGAGAGGGAGCACCGTGACATGCTGAGTCTCTGGGAAAGCAGAGATCCCCAAAGCTGTTGTGCCTGTGGATAGGCTGCAGAGGGATAGTGAATACCAGCAAGATCTTTCAGGGCTAGCACCTTCCTTGTGGGAGAAGGAGCCACACTTTTGCCTTCTCAGAAAAAAGCTTCTGCCGAGAGGGAGCACCGTGACATGCTGAGTCTCTGGGAAAGCAGAGATCCCCAAAGCTGTTGTGCCTGTGGATAGGCTGCAGAGGGATAGTGAATACCAGCAAGATCTTTCAGGGCTAGCACCTTCCTTGTGGGAGAAGGAGCCGTAAGTTTGCCTTTTCAGAAAAAAGCTTCTGCCGAGAGGGAGCACCGTGACATGCTGAGTCTCTGGGAAAGCAGAGATCCCCAAAGCTGTTGTGCCTGTGGATAGGCTGCAGAGGGATAGTGAATACCAGCAAGATCTTTCAGGGCTAGCACCTTCCTTGTGGGAGAAGGAGCCACACTTTTGCCTTCTCAGAAAAAAGCTTCTGCCGAGAGGGAGCACCGTGACATGCTGAGTCTCTGGGAAAGCAGAGATCCCCAAAGCTGTTGTGCCTGTGGATAGGCTGCAGAGGGATAGTGAAAAACTGCATTAGTTTTCAGGGCTGGCACCTTCCCTGTGGGAGAAGGAGCCGTAAGTTTGCCTTTTCAGAAAAAAGCTTCTGCCGAGAGGGAGCACCGTGACATGCTGAGTCTCTGGGAAAGCAGAGATCCCCAAAGCTGTTGTGCCTGTGGATAGGCTGCAGAGGGATAGTGAATACCAGCAATTTCTTTCAGGGCTGGCACCTTCCTTGTGGGAGAAGGAGCCACACTTTTGCCTTCTCAGAAAAAAGCTTCTGCCGAGAACGAGCACCGTGACATGCTGAGTCTCTGGGAAAGCAGAGATCCCCAAAGCTGTTGTGCCTGTGGATAGGCTGCAGGGGGACGGTGAAAACCAGCAATTTCTTTCAGGGCTGGCACCTTCCTTGTGGGAGAAGGAGCCAGACGTTTGCCTTTTCAGAAAAAAGCTTCTGCCGAGAACTAGCACCGTGACATGCTGAGTCTCTGGGAAAGCAGAGATCCCCAAAGCTGTTGTGCCTGTGGATAGGCTGCAGAGGGATAGTGAATACCAGCAAGATCTTTCAGGGCTAGCACCTTCCTTGTGGGAGAAGGAGCCACACTTTTGCCTTCTCAGAAAAAAGCTTCTGCCGAGAGGGAGCACCGTGACATGCTGAGTCTCTGGGAAAGCAGAGATCCCCAAAGCTGTTGTGCCTGTGGATAGGCTGCAGAGGGATAGTGAATACCAGCAAGATCTTTCAGGGCTAGCACCTTCCTTGTGGGAGAAGGAGCCGTAAGTTTGCCTTTTCAGAAAAAAGCTTCTGCCGAGAGGGAGCACCGTGACATGCTGAGTCTCTGGGAAAGCAGAGATCCCCAGAGCTGTTGTGCCTGTGGATAGGCTGCAGAGGGATAGTGAATACCAGCAAGATCTTTCAGGGCTAGCACCTTCCTTGTGGGAGAAGGAGCCACACTTTTGCCTTCTCAGAAAAAAGCTTCTGCCGAGAACGAGCACCGTGACATGCTGAGTCTCTGGGAAAGCAGAGATCCCCAAAGCTGTTGTGCCTGTGGATAGGCTGCAGAGGGATAGTGAATACCAGCAAGATCTTTCAGGGCTAGCACCTTCCTTGTGGGAGAAGGAGCCACACTTTTGCCTTCTCAGAAAAAAGCTTCTGCCGAGAACGAGCACCGTGACATGCTGAGTCTCTGGGAAAGCAGAGATCCCCAAAGCTGTTGTGCCTGTGGATAGGCTGCAGAGGGATAGTGAATACCAGCAAGATCTTTCAGGGCTAGCACCTTCCTTGTGGGAGAAGGAGCCGTAAGTTTGCCTTTTCAGAAAAAAGCTTCTGCCGAGAGGGAGCACCGTGACATGCTGAGTCTCTGGGAAAGCAGAGATCCCCAAAGCTGTTGTGCCTGTGGATAGGCTGCAGAGGGATAGTGAATACCAGCAAGATCTTTCAGGGCTAGCACCTTCCTTGTGGGAGAAGGAGCCACACTTTTGCCTTCTCAGAAAAAAGCTTCTGCCGAGAGGGAGCACCGTGACATGCTGAGTCTCTGGGAAAGCAGAGATCCCCAAAGCTGTTGTGCCTGTGGATAGGCTGCAGAGGGATAGTGAATACCAGCAAGATCTTTCAGGGCTAGCACCTTCCTTGTGGGAGAAGGAGCCACACTTTTGCCTTCTCAGAAAAAAGCTTCTGCCGAGAGGGAGCACCGTGACATGCTGAGTCTCTGGGAAAGCAGAGATCCCCAAAGCTGTTGTGCCTGTGGATAGGCTGCAGAGGGATAGTGAATACCAGCAATTTCTTTCAGGGCTGGCACCTTCCTTGTGGGAGAAGGAGCCACACTTTTGCCTTCTCAGAAAAAAGCTTCTGCCGAGAACGAGCACCGTGACATGCTGAGTCTCTGGGAAAGCAGAGATCCCCAAAGCTGTTGTGCCTGTGGATAGGCTGCAGGGGGACGGTGAAAACCAGCAATTTCTTTCAGGGCTGGCACCTTCCTTGTGGGAGAAGGAGCCAGACGTTTGCCTTTTCAGAAAAAAGCTTCTGCCGAGAACTAGCACCGTGACATGCTGAGTCTCTGGGAAAGCAGAGATCCCCAAAGCTGTTGTGCCTGGATAGGCTGCAGAGGGATAGTGAATACCAGCAAGATCTTTCAGGGCTAGCACCTTCCTTGTGGGAGAAGGAGCCACACTTTTGCCTTCTCAGAAAAAAGCTTCTGCCGAGAACGAGCACCGTGACATGCTGAGTCTCTGGGAAAGCAGAGATCCCCAAAGCTGTTGTGCCTGTGGATAGGCTGCAGAGGGATAGTGAATACCAGCAAGATCTTTCAGGGCTAGCACCTTCCTTGTGGGAGAAGGAGCCACACTTTTGCCTTCTCAGAAAAAAGCTTCTGCCGAGAACGAGCACCGTGACATGCTGAGTCTCTGGGAAAGCAGAGATCCCCAAAGCTGTTGTGCCTGTGGATAGGCTGCAGAGGGATACTGAATATCAGCAATTTCTTTCAGGGCTGGCACCTTCCTTGTGGGAGAAGGAGCCAGACGTTTGCCTTTTCAGAAAAAAGCTTCTGCCGAGAGGGAGCACCGTGACATGCTGAGTCTCTGGGAAAGCAGATATCCCCAAAGCTGTTGTGCCTGTGGATAGGCTGCAGAGGGATAGTGAATACCAGCAAGATCTTTCAGGGCTAGCACCTTCCTTGTGGGAGAAAGAGCCAGACGTTTGCCTTTTCAGAAAAAAGCTTCTGCCGAGAGGGAGCACCGTGACATGCTGAGTCTCTGGGAAAGCAGAGATCCCCAAAGCTGTTGTGCCTGTGGATAGGCTGCAGAGGGATAGTGAATACCAGCAAGATCTTTCAGGGCTAGCACCTTCCTTGTGGGAGAAGGAGCCACACTTTTGCCTTCTCAGAAAAAAGCTTCTGCCGAGAGGGAGCACCGTGACATGCTGAGTCTCTGGGAAAGCAGAGATCCCCAAAGCTGTTGTGCCTGTGGATAGGCTGCAGAGGGATAGTGAATACCAGCAATTTCTTTCAGGGCTGGCACCTTCCTTGTAGGAGAAGGAGCCACACTTTTGCCTTCTCAGAAAAAAGCTTCTGCCGAGAACGAGCACCGTGACATGCTGAGTCTCTGGGAAAGCAGAGATCCCCAAAGCTGTTGTGCCTGTGGATAGGCTGCAGGGGGACGGTGAAAACCAGCAATTTCTTTCAGGGCTGGCACCTTCCTTGTGGGAGAAGGAGCCAGACGTTTGCCTTTTCAGAAAAAAGCTTCTGCCGAGAACTAGCACCGTGACATGCTGAGTCTCTGGGAAAGCAGAGATCCCCAGTGCTGTTGTGCCTGTGGATAGGCTGCAGAGGGATAGTGAATACCAGCAAGATCTTTCAGGGCTAGCACCTTCCTTGTGGGAGAAGGAGCCACACTTTTGCCTTCTCAGAAAAAAGCTTCTGCCGAGAACGAGCACCGTGACATGCTGAGTCTCTGGGAAAGCAGAGATCCCCAAAGCTGTTGTGCCTGTGGATAGGCTGCAGAGGGATAGTGAATACCAGCAAGATCTTTCAGGGCTAGCACCTTCCTTGTGGGAGAAGGAGCCACACTTTTGCCTTCTCAGAAAAAAGCTTCTGCCGAGAAAGAGCACCGTGACATGCTGAGTCTCTGGGAAAGCAGAGATCCCCAAAGCTGTTGTGCCTGTGGATAGGCTGCAGAGGGATAGTGAATACCAGCAATTTCTTTCAGGGCTGGCACCTTCCTTGTGGGAGAAGGAGCCAGACGTTTGCCTTTTCAGAAAAAAGCTTCTGCCGAGAACGAGCACCGTGACATGCTGAGTCTCTGGGAAAGCAGAGATCCCCAAAGCTGTTGTGCCTGTGGATAGGCTGCAGGGGGACGGTGAAAACCAGCAATTTCTTTCAGGGCTGGCACCTTCCTTGTGGGAGAAGGAGCCAGACGTTTGCCTTTTCAGAAAAAAGCTTCTGCCGAGAACTAGCACCGTGACATGCTGAGTCTCTGGGAAAGCAGAGATCCCCAAAGCTGTTGTGACTGGATAGGCTGCAGAGGGATAGTGAATACCAGCAAGATCTTTCAGGGCTAGCACCTTCCTTGTGGGAGAAGGAGCCACACTTTTGCCTTCTCAGAAAAAAGCTTCTGCCGAGAACGAGCACCGTGACATGCTGAGTCTCTGGGAAAGCAGAGATCCCCAAAGCTGTTGTGCCTGTGGATAGGCTGCAGAGGGATAGTGAATACCAGCAAGATCTTTCAGGGCTAGCACCTTCCTTGTGGGAGAAGGAGCCACACTTTTGCCTTCTCAGAAAAAAGCTTCTGCCGAGAACGAGCACCGTGACATGCTGAGTCTCTGGGAAAGCAGAGATCCCCAAAGCTGTTGTGCCTGTGGATAGGCTGCAGAGGGATACTGAATATCAGCAATTTCTTTCAGGGCTGGCACCTTCCTTGTGGGAGAAGGAGCCAGACGTTTGCCTTTTCAGAAAAAAGCTTCTGCCGAGAACGAGCACTGTGACATGCTGAGTCTCTGGGAAAGCAGATATCCCCAAAGCTGTTGTGCCTGTGGATAGGCTGCAGAGGGATAGTGAATACCAGCAAGATCTTTCAGGGCTAGCACCTTCCTTGTGGGAGAAGGAGCCACACTTTTGCCTTCTCAGAAAAAAGCTTCTGCCGAGAGGGAGCACCGTGACATGCTGAGTCTCTGGGAAAGCAGAGATCCCCAAAGCTGTTGTGCCTGTGGATAGGCTGCAGAGGGATAGTGAATACCAGCAAGATCTTTCAGGGCTAGCACCTTCCTTGTGGGAGAAGGAGCCACACTTTTGCCTTCTCAGAAAAAAGCTTCTGCCGAGAGGGAGCACCGTGACATGCTGAGTCTCTGGGAAAGCAGAGATCCCCAAAGCTGTTGTGCCTGTGGATAGGCTGCAGAGGGATAGTGAATACCAGCAATTTCTTTCAGGGCTGGCACCTTCCTTGTAGGAGAAGGAGCCACACTTTTGCCTTCTCAGAAAAAAGCTTCTGCCGAGAACGAGCACCGTGACATGCTGAGTCTCTGGGAAAGCAGAGATCCCCAAAGCTGTTGTGCCTGTGGATAGGCTGCAGGGGGACGGTGAAAACCAGCAATTTCTTTCAGGGCTGGCACCTTCCTTGTGGGAGAAGGAGCCAGACGTTTGCCTTTTCAGAAAAAAGCTTCTGCCGAGAACTAGCACCGTGACATGCTGAGTCTCTGGGAAAGCAGAGATCCCCAAAGCTGTTGTGCCTGTGGATAGGCTGCAGAGGGATAGTGAATACCAGCAAGATCTTTCAGGGCTAGCACCTTCCTTGTGGGAGAAGGAGCCACACTTTTGCCTTCTCAGAAAAAAGCTTCTGCCGAGAACGAGCACCGTGACATGCTGAGTCTCTGGGAAAGCAGAGATCCCCAAAGCTGTTGTGCCTGTGGATAGGCTGCAGAGGGATAGTGAATACCAGCAAGATCTTTCAGGGCTAGCACCTTCCTTGTGGGAGAAGGAGCCACACTTTTGCCTTCTCAGAAAAAAGCTTCTGCCGAGAAAGAGCACCGTGACATGCTGAGTCTCTGGGAAAGCAGAGATCCCCAAAGCTGTTGTGCCTGTGGATAGGCTGCAGAGGGATAGTGAATACCAGCAAGATCTTTCAGGGCTAGCACCTTCCTTGTGGGAGAAGGAGCCACACTTTTGCCTTCTCAGAAAAAAGCTTCTGCCGAGAACGAGCACCGTGACATGCTGAGTCTCTGGGAAAGCAGAGATCCCCAAAGCTGTTGTGCCTGTGGATAGGCTGCAGAGGGATAGTGAATACCAGCAAGATCTTTCAGGGCTAGCACCTTCCTTGTGGGAGAAGGAGCCACACTTTTGCCTTCTCAGAAAAAAGCTTCTGCCGAGAACGAGCACCGTGACATGCTGAGTCTCTGGGAAAGCAGAGATCCCCAAAGCTGTTGTGCCTGTGGATAGGCTGCAGAGGGATAGTGAATACCAGCAAGATCTTTCAGGGCTAGCACCTTCCTTGTGGGAGAAGGAGCCGTAAGTTTGCCTTTTCAGAAAAAAGCTTCTGCCGAGAGGGAGCACCGTGACATGCTGAGTCTCTGGGAAAGCAGAGATCCCCAAAGCTGTTGTGCCTGTGGATAGGCTGCAGAGGGATAGTGAATACCAGCAAGATCTTTCAGGGCTAGCACCTTCCTTGTGGGAGAAGGAGCCACACTTTTGCCTTCTCAGAAAAAAGCTTCTGCCGAGAGGGAGCACCGTGACATGCTGAGTCTCTGGGAAAGCAGAGATCCCCAAAGCTGTTGTGCCTGTGGATAGGCTGCAGAGGGATAGTGAATACCAGCAAGATCTTTCAGGGCTAGCACCTTCCTTGTGGGAGAAGGAGCCACACTTTTGCCTTCTCAGAAAAAAGCTTCTGCCGAGAAAGAGCACCGTGACATGCTGAGTCTCTGGGAAAGCAGAGATCCCCAAAGCTGTTGTGCCTGTGGATAGGCTGCAGAGGGATAGTGAATACCAGCAATTTCTTTCAGGGCTGGCACCTTCCTTGTGGGAGAAGGAGCCACACTTTTGCCTTCTCAGAAAAAAGCTTCTGCCGAGAACGAGCACCGTGACATGCTGAGTCTCTGGGAAAGCAGAGATCCCCAAAGCTGTTGTGCCTGTGGATAGGCTGCAGGGGGACGGTGAAAACCAGCAATTTCTTTCAGGGCTGGCACCTTCCTTGTGGGAGAAGGAGCCAGACGTTTGCCTTTTCAGAAAAAAGCTTCTGCCGAGAACTAGCACCGTGACATGCTGAGTCTCTGGGAAAGCAGAGATCCCCAAAGCTGTTGTGCCTGGATAGGCTGCAGAGGGATAGTGAATACCAGCAAGATCTTTCAGGGCTAGCACCTTCCTTGTGGGAGAAGGAGCCACACTTTTGCCTTCTCAGAAAAAAGCTTCTGCCGAGAACGAGCACCGTGACATGCTGAGTCTCTGGGAAAGCAGAGATCCCCAAAGCTGTTGTGCCTGTGGATAGGCTGCAGGGGGACGGTGAAAACCAGCAAGATCTTTCAGGGCTAGCACCTTCCTTGTGGGAGAAGGAGCCACACTTTTGCCTTCTCAGAAAAAAGCTTCTGCCGAGAACGAGCACCGTGACATGCTGAGTCTCTGGGAAAGCAGAGATCCCCAAAGCTGTTGTGCCTGTGGATAGGCTGCAGAGGGATACTGAATATCAGCAATTTCTTTCAGGGCTGGCACCTTCCTTGTGGGAGAAGGAGCCAGACGTTTGCCTTTTCAGAAAAAAGCTTCTGCCGAGAACGAGCACTGTGACATGCTGAGTCTCTGGGAAAGCAGATATCCCCAAAGCTGTTGTGCCTGTGGATAGGCTGCAGAGGGATAGTGAATACCAGCAAGATCTTTCAGGGCTAGCACCTTCCTTGTGGGAGAAGGAGCCACACTTTTGCCTTCTCAGAAAAAAGCTTCTGCCGAGAACGAGCACCGTGACATGCTGAGTCTCTGGGAAAGCAGAGATCCCCAAAGCTGTTGTGCCTGTGGATAGGCTGCAGAGGGATAGTGAATACCAGCAAGATCTTTCAGGGCTAGCACCTTCCTTGTGGGAGAAGGAGCCACACTTTTGCCTTCTCAGAAAAAAGCTTCTGCCGAGAGGGAGCACCGTGACATGCTGAGTCTCTGGGAAAGCAGAGATCCCCAAAGCTGTTGTGCCTGTGGATAGGCTGCAGAGGGATAGTGAATACCAGCAAGATCTTTCAGGGCTAGCACCTTCCTTGTGGGAGAAGGAGCCACACTTTTGCCTTCTCAGAAAAAAGCTTCTGCCGAGAAAGAGCACCGTGACATGCTGAGTCTCTGGGAAAGCAGAGATCCCCAAAGCTGTTGTGCCTGTGGATAGGCTGCAGAGGGATAGTGAATACCAGCAATTTCTTTCAGGGCTGGCACCTTCCTTGTGGGAGAAGGAGCCACACTTTTGCCTTCTCAGAAAAAAGCTTCTGCCGAGAACGAGCACCGTGACATGCTGAGTCTCTGGGAAAGCAGAGATCCCCAAAGCTGTTGTGCCTGTGGATAGGCTGCAGGGGGACGGTGAAAACCAGCAATTTCTTTCAGGGCTGGCACCTTCCTTGTGGGAGAAGGAGCCACACTTTTGCCTTTTCAGAAAAAAGCTTCTGCCGAGAACTAGCACCGTGACATGCTGAGTCTCTGGGAAAGCAGAGATCCCCAAAGCTGTTGTGCCTGGATAGGCTGCAGAGGGATAGTGAATACCAGCAAGATCTTTCAGGGCTAGCACCTTCCTTGTGGGAGAAGGAGCCACACTTTTGCCTTCTCAGAAAAAAGCTTCTGCCGAGAACGAGCACCGTGACATGCTGAGTCTCTGGGAAAGCAGAGATCCCCAAAGCTGTTGTGCCTGTGGATAGGCTGCAGAGGGATAGTGAATACCAGCAAGATCTTTCAGGGCTAGCACCTTCCTTGTGGGAGAAGGAGCCACACTTTTGCCTTCTCAGAAAAAAGCTTCTGCCGAGAACGAGCACCGTGACATGCTGAGTCTCTGGGAAAGCAGAGATCCCCAAAGCTGTTGTGCCTGTGGATAGGCTGCAGAGGGATACTGAATATCAGCAATTTCTTTCAGGGCTGGCACCTTCCTTGTGGGAGAAGGAGCCAGACGTTTGCCTTTTCAGAAAAAAGCTTCTGCCGAGAACGAGCACTGTGACATGCTGAGTCTCTGGGAAAGCAGATATCCCCAAAGCTGTTGTGCCTGTGGATAGGCTGCAGAGGGATAGTGAATACCAGCAAGATCTTTCAGGGCTAGCACCTTCCTTGTGGGAGAAGGAGCCACACTTTTGCCTTCTCAGAAAAAAGCTTCTGCCGAGAGGGAGCACCGTGACATGCTGAGTCTCTGGGAAAGCAGAGATCCCCAAAGCTGTTGTGCCTGTGGATAGGCTGCAGAGGGATAGTGAATACCAGCAATTTCTTTCAGGGCTGGCACCTTCCTTGTAGGAGAAGGAGCCACACTTTTGCCTTCTCAGAAAAAAGCTTCTGCCGAGAACGAGCACCGTGACATGCTGAGTCTCTGGGAAAGCAGAGATCCCCAAAGCTGTTGTGCCTGTGGATAGGCTGCAGGGGGACGGTGAAAACCAGCAATTTCTTTCAGGGCTGGCACCTTCCTTGTGGGAGAAGGAGCCAGACGTTTGCCTTTTCAGAAAAAAGCTTCTGCCGAGAACGAGCACCGTGACATGCTGAGTCTCTGGGAAAGCAGAGATCCCCAAAGCTGTTGTGCCTGTGGATAGGCTGCAGAGGGATAGTGAATACCAGCAAGATCTTTCAGGGCTAGCACCTTCCTTGTGGGAGAAGGAGCCACACTTTTGCCTTCTCAGAAAAAAGCTTCTGCCGAGAGGGAGCACCGTGACATGCTGAGTCTCTGGGAAAGCAGAGATCCCCAAAGCTGTTGTGCCTGTGGATAGGCTGCAGAGGGATAGTGAATACCAGCAAGATCTTTCAGGGCTGGCACCTTCCTTGTGGGAGAAGGAGCCACACTTTTGCCTTCTCAGAAAAAAGCTTCTGCCGAGAACGAGCACCGTGACATGCTGAGTCTCTGGGAAAGCAGAGATCCCCAAAGCTGTTGTGCCTGTGGATAGGCTGCAGGGGGACGGTGAAAACCAGCAATTTCTTTCAGGGCTGGCACCTTCCTTGTGGGAGAAGGAGCCAGACGTTTGCCTTTTCAGAAAAAAGCTTCTGCCGAGAACGAGCACCGTGACATGCTGAGTCTCTGGGAAAGCAGAGATCCCCAAAGCTGTTGTGCCTGGATAGGCTGCAGAGGGATAGTGAATACCAGCAAGATCTTTCAGGGCTAGCACCTTCCTTGTGGGAGAAGGAGCCACACTTTTGCCTTCTCAGAAAAAAGCTTCTGCCGAGAACGAGCACCGTGACATGCTGAGTCTCTGGGAAAGCAGAGATCCCCAAAGCTGTTGTGCCTGTGGATAGGCTGCAGAGGGATAGTGAATACCAGCAAGATCTTTCAGGGCTAGCACCTTCCTTGTGGGAGAAGGAGCCACACTTTTGCCTTCTCAGAAAAAAGCTTCTGCCGAGAACGAGCACCGTGACATGCTGAGTCTCTGGGAAAGCAGAGATCCCCAAAGCTGTTGTGCCTGTGGATAGGCTGCAGAGGGATACTGAATATCAGCAATTTCTTTCAGGGCTGGCACCTTCCTTGTGGGAGAAGGAGCCAGACGTTTGCCTTTTCAGAAAAAAGCTTCTGCCGAGAACGAGCACTGTGACATGCTGAGTCTCTGGGAAAGCAGATATCCCCAAAGCTGTTGTGCCTGTGGATAGGCTGCAGAGGGATAGTGAATACCAGCAAGATCTTTCAGGGCTAGCACCTTCCTTGTGGGAGAAGGAGCCACACTTTTGCCTTCTCAGAAAAAAGCTTCTGCCGAGAGGGAGCACCGTGACATGCTGAGTCTCTGGGAAAGCAGAGATCCCCAAAGCTGTTGTGCCTGTGGATAGGCTGCAGAGGGATAGTGAATACCAGCAAGATCTTTCAGGGCTAGCACCTTCCTTGTGGGAGAAGGAGCCACACTTTTGCCTTCTCAGAAAAAAGCTTCTGCCGAGAGGGAGCACCGTGACATGCTGAGTCTCTGGGAAAGCAGAGATCCCCAAAGCTGTTGTGCCTGTGGATAGGCTGCAGAGGGATAGTGAATACCAGCAATTTCTTTCAGGGCTGGCACCTTCCTTGTAGGAGAAGGAGCCACACTTTTGCCTTCTCAGAAAAAAGCTTCTGCCGAGAACGAGCACCGTGACATGCTGAGTCTCTGGGAAAGCAGAGATCCCCAAAGCTGTTGTGCCTGTGGATAGGCTGCAGGGGGACGGTGAAAACCAGCAATTTCTTTCAGGGCTGGCACCTTCCTTGTGGGAGAAGGAGCCAGACGTTTGCCTTTTCAGAAAAAAGCTTCTGCCGAGAACTAGCACCGTGACATGCTGAGTCTCTGGGAAAGCAGAGATCCCCAAAGCTGTTGTGCCTGTGGATAGGCTGCAGAGGGATAGTGAATACCAGCAAGATCTTTCAGGGCTAGCACCTTCCTTGTGGGAGAAGGAGCCACACTTTTGCCTTCTCAGAAAAAAGCTTCTGCCGAGAACGAGCACCGTGACATGCTGAGTCTCTGGGAAAGCAGAGATCCCCAAAGCTGTTGTGCCTGTGGATAGGCTGCAGAGGGATAGTGAATACCAGCAAGATCTTTCAGGGCTAGCACCTTCCTTGTGGGAGAAGGAGCCACACTTTTGCCTTCTCAGAAAAAAGCTTCTGCCGAGAAAGAGCACCGTGACATGCTGAGTCTCTGGGAAAGCAGAGATCCCCAAAGCTGTTGTGCCTGTGGATAGGCTGCAGAGGGATAGTGAATACCAGCAATTTCTTTCAGGGCTGGCACCTTCCTTGTGGGAGAAGGAGCCAGACGTTTGCCTTTTCAGAAAAAAGCTTCTGCCGAGAACGAGCACCGTGACATGCTGAGTCTCTGGGAAAGCAGAGATCCCCAAAGCTGTTGTGCCTGTGGATAGGCTGCAGGGGGACGGTGAAAACCAGCAATTTCTTTCAGGGCTGGCACCTTCCTTGTGGGAGAAGGAGCCAGACGTTTGCCTTTTCAGAAAAAAGCTTCTGCCGAGAGGGAGCACCGTGACATGCTGAGTCTCTGGGAAAGCAGATATCCCCAAAGCTGTTGTGCCTGTGGATAGTCTGCAGAGGGATACTGAATATCAGCAATTTCTTTCAGGGCTGGCACCTTCCTTGTGGGAGAAGGAGCCAGACGTTTGCCTTTTCAGAAAAAAGCTTCTGCCGAGAACGAGCACTGTGACATGCTGAGTCTCTGGGAAAGCAGATATCCCCAAAGCTGTTGTGCCTGTGGATAGGCTGCAGAGGGATAGTGAATACCAGCAAGATCTTTCAGGGCTAGCACCTTCCTTGTGGGAGAAGGAGCCGTAAGTTTGCCTTTTCAGAAAAAAGCTTCTGCCGAGAGGGAGCACCGTGACATGCTGAGTCTCTGGGAAAGCAGAGATCCCCAAAGCTGTTGTGCCTGTGGATAGGCTGCAGAGGGATAGTGAATACCAGCAATTTCTTTCAGGGCTGGCACCTTCCTTGTGGGAGAAGGAGCCAGACGTTTGCCTTTTCAGAAAAAAGCTTCTGCCGAGAACGAGCACCGTGACATGCTGAGTCTCTGGGAAAGCAGAGATCCCCAAAGCTGTTGTGCCTGTGGATAGGCTGCAGGGGGACGGTGAAAACCAGCAATTTCTTTCAGGGCTAGCACCTTCCTTGTGGGAGAAGGAGCCACACTTTTGCCTTCTCAGAAAAAAGCTTCTGCCGAGAACGAGCACCGTGACATGCTGAGTCTCTGGGAAAGCAGAGATCCCCAAAGCTGTTGTGCCTGTGGATAGGCTGCAGAGGGATAGTGAATACCAGCAAGATCTTTCAGGGCTAGCACCTTCCTTGTGGGAGAAGGAGCCACACTTTTGCCTTCTCAGAAAAAAGCTTCTGCCGAGAACGAGCACCGTGACATGCTGAGTCTCTGGGAAAGCAGAGATCCCCAAAGCTGTTGTGCCTGTGGATAGGCTGCAGAGGGATACTGAATATCAGCAATTTCTTTCAGGGCTGGCACCTTCCTTGTGGGAGAAGGAGCCAGACGTTTGCCTTTTCAGAAAAAAGCTTCTGCCGAGAACGAGCACTGTGACATGCTGAGTCTCTGGGAAAGCAGATATCCCCAAAGCTGTTGTGCCTGTGGATAGGCTGCAGAGGGATAGTGAATACCAGCAAGATCTTTCAGGGCTAGCACCTTCCTTGTGGGAGAAAGACCCAGACGTTTGCCTTTTCAGAAAAAAGCTTCTGCCGAGAGGGAGCACCGTGACATGCTGAGTCTCTGGGAAAGCAGAGATCCCCAAAGCTGTTGTGCCTGTGGATAGGCTGCAGAGGGATAGTGAATACCAGCAATTTCTTTCAGGGCTGGCACCTTCCTTGTAGGAGAAGGAGCCACACTTTTGCCTTCTCAGAAAAAAGCTTCTGCCGAGAACGAGCACCGTGACATGCTGAGTCTCTGGGAAAGCAGAGATCCCCAAAGCTGTTGTGCCTGTGGATAGGCTGCAGGGGGACGGTGAAAACCAGCAATTTCTTTCAGGGCTGGCACCTTCCTTGTGGGAGAAGGAGCCAGACGTTTGCCTTTTCAGAAAAAAGCTTCTGCCGAGAAAGAGCACCGTGACATGCTGAGTCTCTGGGAAAGCAGAGATCCCCAAAGCTGTTGTGCCTGTGGATAGGCTGCAGAGGGATAGTGAATACCAGCAAGATCTTTCAGGGCTAGCACCTTCCTTGTGGGAGAAGGAGCCACACTTTTGCCTTCTCAGAAAAAAGCTTCTGCCGAGAACGAGCACCGTGACATGCTGAGTCTCTGGGAAAGCAGAGATCCCCAAAGCTGTTGTGCCTGTGGATAGGCTGCAGAGGGATAGTGAATACCAGCAAGATCTTTCAGGGCTAGCACCTTCCTTGTGGGAGAAGGAGCCACACTTTTGCCTTCTCAGAAAAAAGCTTCTGCCGAGAGGGAGCACCGTGACATGCTGAGTCTCTGGGAAAGCAGAGATCCCCAAAGCTGTTGTGCCTGTGGATAGGCTGCAGAGGGATAGTGAATACCAGCAAGATCTTTCAGGGCTAGCACCTTCCTTGTGGGAGAAGGAGCCACACTTTTGCCTTCTCAGAAAAAAGCTTCTGCCGAGAACGAGCACCGTGACATGCTGAGTCTCTGGGAAAGCAGAGATCCCCAAAGCTGTTGTGCCTGTGGATAGGCTGCAGAGGGATAGTGAATACCAGCAAGATCTTTCAGGGCTAGCACCTTCCTTGTGGGAGAAGGAGCCGTAAGTTTGCCTTTTCAGAAAAAAGCTTCTGCCGAGAGGGAGCACCGTGACATGCTGAGTCTCTGGGAAAGCAGAGATCCCCAAAGCTGTTGTGCCTGTGGATAGGCTGCAGAGGGATAGTGAATACCAGCAAGATCTTTCAGGGCTAGCACCTTCCTTGTGGGAGAAGGAGCCACACTTTTGCCTTCTCAGAAAAAAGCTTCTGCCGAGAGGGAGCACCGTGACATGCTGAGTCTCTGGGAAAGCAGAGATCCCCAAAGCTGTTGTGCCTGTGGATAGGCTGCAGAGGGATAGTGAATACCAGCAAGATCTTTCAGGGCTAGCACCTTCCTTGTGGGAGAAGGAGCCACACTTTTGCCTTCTCAGAAAAAAGCTTCTGCCGAGAAAGAGCACCGTGACATGCTGAGTCTCTGGGAAAGCAGAGATCCCCAAAGCTGTTGTGCCTGTGGATAGGCTGCAGAGGGATAGTGAATACCAGCAATTTCTTTCAGGGCTGGCACCTTCCTTGTGGGAGAATGAGCCACACTTTTGCCTTCTCAGAAAAAAGCTTCTGCCGAGAACGAGCACCGTGACATGCTGAGTCTCTGGGAAAGCAGAGATCCCCAAAGCTGTTGTGCCTGTGGATAGGCTGCAGGGGGACGGTGAAAACCAGCAATTTCTTTCAGGGCTGGCACCTTCCTTGTGGGAGAAGGAGCCAGACGTTTGCCTTTTCAGAAAAAAGCTTCTGCCGAGAACTAGCACCGTGACATGCTGAGTCTCTGGGAAAGCAGAGATCCCCAAAGCTGTTGTGCCTGGATAGGCTGCAGAGGGATAGTGAATACCAGCAAGATCTTTCAGGGCTAGCACCTTCCTTGTGGGAGAAGGAGCCACACTTTTGCCTTCTCAGAAAAAAGCTTCTGCCGAGAACGAGCACCGTGACATGCTGAGTCTCTGGGAAAGCAGAGATCCCCAAAGCTGTTGTGCCTGTGGATAGGCTGCAGAGGGATAGTGAATACCAGCAAGATCTTTCAGGGCTAGCACCTTCCTTGTGGGAGAAGGAGCCACACTTTTGCCTTCTCAGAAAAAAGCTTCTGCCGAGAACGAGCACCGTGACATGCTGAGTCTCTGGGAAAGCAGAGATCCCCAAAGCTGTTGTGCCTGTGGATAGGCTGCAGAGGGATACTGAATATCAGCAATTTCTTTCAGGGCTGGCACCTTCCTTGTGGGAGAAGGAGCCAGACGTTTGCCTTTTCAGAAAAAAGCTTCTGCCGAGAACGAGCACTGTGACATGCTGAGTCTCTGGGAAAGCAGATATCCCCAAAGCTGTTGTGCCTGTGGATAGGCTGCAGAGGGATAGTGAATACCAGCAAGATCTTTCAGGGCTAGCACCTTCCTTGTGGGAGAAGGAGCCACACTTTTGCCTTCTCAGAAAAAAGCTTCTGCCGAGAGGGAGCACCGTGACATGCTGAGTCTCTGGGAAAGCAGAGATCCCCAAAGCTGTTGTGCCTGTGGATAGGCTGCAGAGGGATAGTGAATACCAGCAAGATCTTTCAGGGCTAGCACCTTCCTTGTGGGAGAAGGAGCCACACATTTGCCTTCTCAGAAAAAAGCTTCTGCCGAGAGGGAGCACCGTGACATGCTGAGTCTCTGGGAAAGCAGAGATCCCCAAAGCTGTTGTGCCTGTGGATAGGCTGCAGAGGGATAGTGAATACCAGCAATTTCTTTCAGGGCTGGCACCTTCCTTGTAGGAGAAGGAGCCACACTTTTGCCTTCTCAGAAAAAAGCTTCTGCCGAGAACGAGCACCGTGACATGCTGAGTCTCTGGGAAAGCAGAGATCCCCAAAGCTGTTGTGCCTGTGGATAGGCTGCAGGGGGACGGTGAAAACCAGCAATTTCTTTCAGGGCTGGCACCTTCCTTGTGGGAGAAGGAGCCAGACGTTTGCCTTTTCAGAAAAAAGCTTCTGCCGAGAACTAGCACCGTGACATGCTGAGTCTCTGGGAAAGCAGAGATCCCCAAAGCTGTTGTGCCTGTGGATAGGCTGCAGAGGGATAGTGAATACCAGCAAGATCTTTCAGGGCTAGCACCTTCCTTGTGGGAGAAGGAGCCACACTTTTGCCTTCTCAGAAAAAAGCTTCTGCCGAGAACGAGCACCGTGACATGCTGAGTCTCTGGGAAAGCAGAGATCCCCAAAGCTGTTGTGCCTGTGGATAGGCTGCAGAGGGATAGTGAATACCAGCAAGATCTTTCAGGGCTAGCACCTTCCTTGTGGGAGAAGGAGCCGTAGGTTTGCCTTTTCAGAAAAAAGCTTCTGCCGAGAGAGAGCACCGTGACATGCTGAGTCTCTGGGAAAGCAGAGATCCCCAAAGCTGTTGTGCCTGTGGATAGGCTGCAGAGGGATAGTGAATACCAGCAAGATCTTTCAGGGCTAGCACCTTCCTTGTGGGAGAAGGAGCCACACTTTTGCCTTCTCAGAAAAAAGCTTCTGCCGAGAACGAGCACCGTGACATGCTGAGTCTCTGGGAAAGCAGAGATCCCCAAAGCTGTTGTGCCTGTGGATAGGCTGCAGAGGGATAGTGAATACCAGCAATTTCTTTCAGGGCTGGCACCTTCCTTGTGGGAGAAGGAGCCACACTTTTGCCTTCTCAGAAAAAAGCTTCTGCCGAGAACGAGCACCGTGACATGCTGAGTCTCTGGGAAAGCAGAGATCCCCAAAGCTGTTGTGCCTGTGGATAGGCTGCAGGGGGACGGTGAAAACCAGCAATTTCTTTCAGGGCTGGCACCTTCCTTGTGGGAGAAGGAGCCAGACGTTTGCCTTTTCAGAAAAAAGCTTCTGCCGAGAACTAGCACCGTGACATGCTGAGTCTCTGGGAAAGCAGAGATCCCCAAAGCTGTTGTGCCTGGATAGGCTGCAGAGGGATAGTGAATACCAGCAAGATCTTTCAGGGCTAGCACCTTCCTTGTGGGAGAAGGAGCCACACTTTTGCCTTCTCAGAAAAAAGCTTCTGCCGAGAACGAGCACCGTGACATGCTGAGTCTCTGGGAAAGCAGAGATCCCCAAAGCTGTTGTGCCTGTGGATAGGCTGCAGAGGGATAGTGAATACCAGCAAGATCTTTCAGGGCTAGCACCTTCCTTGTGGGAGAAGGAGCCACACTTTTGCCTTCTCAGAAAAAAGCTTCTGCCGAGAGGGAGCACCGTGACATGCTGAGTCTCTGGGAAAGCAGAGATCCCCAAAGCTGTTGTGCCTGTGGATAGGCTGCAGAGGGATAGTGAATACCAGCAATTTCTTTCAGGGCTGGCACCTTCCTTGTAGGAGAAGGAGCCACACTTTTGCCTTCTCAGAAAAAAGCTTCTGCCGAGAGGGAGCACCGTGACATGCTGAGTCTCTGGGAAAGCAGAGATCCCCAAAGCTGTTGTGCCTGTGGATAGGCTGCAGGGGGACGGTGAAAACCAGCAATTTCTTTCAGGGCTGGCACCTTCCTTGTGGGAGAAGGAGCCAGACGTTTGCCTTTTCAGAAAAAAGCTTCTGCCGAGAACTAGCACCGTGACATGCTGAGTCTCTGGGAAAGCAGAGATCCCCAAAGCTGTTGTGCCTGTGGATAGGCTGCAGAGGGATAGTGAATACCAGCAAGATCTTTCAGGGCTAGCACCTTCCTTGTGGGAGAAGGAGCCACACTTTTGCCTTCTCAGAAAAAAGCTTCTGCCGAGAACGAGCACCGTGACATGCTGAGTCTCTGGGAAAGCAGAGATCCCCAAAGCTGTTGTGCCTGTGGATAGGCTGCAGAGGGATAGTGAATACCAGCAAGATCTTTCAGGGCTAGCACCTTCCTTGTGGGAGAAGGAGCCACACTTTTGCCTTCTCAGAAAAAAGCTTCTGCCGAGAAAGAGCACCGTGACATGCTGAGTCTCTGGGAAAGCAGAGATCCCCAAAGCTGTTGTGCCTGTGGATAGGCTGCAGAGGGATAGTGAATACCAGCAATTTCTTTCAGGGCTGGCACCTTCCTTGTGGGAGAAGGAGCCAGACGTTTGCCTTTTCAGAAAAAAGCTTCTGCCGAGAACGAGCACCGTGACATGCTGAGTCTCTGGGAAAGCAGAGATCCCCAAAGCTGTTGTGCCTGTGGATAGGCTGCAGGGGGACGGTGAAAACCAGCAATTTCTTTCAGGGCTGGCACCTTCCTTGTGGGAGAAGGAGCCAGACGTTTGCCTTTTCAGAAAAAAGCTTCTGCCGAGAACTAGCACCGTGACATGCTGAGTCTCTGGGAAAGCAGAGATCCCCAAAGCTGTTGTGCCTGGATAGGCTGCAGAGGGATAGTGAATACCAGCAAGATCTTTCAGGGCTAGCACCTTCCTTGTGGGAGAAGGAGCCACACTTTTGCCTTCTCAGAAAAAAGCTTCTGCCGAGAACGAGCACCGTGACATGCTGAGTCTCTGGGAAAGCAGAGATCCCCAAAGCTGTTGTGCCTGTGGATAGGCTGCAGAGGGATAGTGAATACCAGCAAGATCTTTCAGGGCTAGCACCTTCCTTGTGGGAGAAGGAGCCACACTTTTGCCTTCTCAGAAAAAAGCTTCTGCCGAGAACGAGCACCGTGACATGCTGAGTCTCTGGGAAAGCAGAGATCCCCAAAGCTGTTGTGCCTGTGGATAGGCTGCAGAGGGATACTGAATATCAGCAATTTCTTTCAGGGCTGGCACCTTCCTTGTGGGAGAAGGAGCCAGACGTTTGCCTTTTCAGAAAAAAGCTTCTGCCGAGAACGAGCACCGTGACATGCTGAGTCTCTGGGAAAGCAGATATCCCCAAAGCTGTTGTGCCTGTGGATAGGCTGCAGAGGGATAGTGAATACCAGCAATTTCTTTCAGGGCTGGCACCTTCCTTGTGGGAGAAGGAGCCAGACGTTTGCCTTTTCAGAAAAAAGCTTCTGTCGAGAACGAGCACTGTGACATGCTGAGTCTCTGGGAAAGCAGATATCCCCAAAGCTGTTGTGCCTGTGGATAGGCTGCAGAGGGATAGTGAATACCAGCAAGATCTTTCAGGGCTAGCACCTTCCTTGTGGGAGAAGGAGCCACACTTTTGCCTTCTCAGAAAAAAGCTTCTGCCGAGAACGAGCACCGTGACATGCTGAGTCTCTGGGAAAGCAGAGATCCCCAAAGCTGTTGTGCCTGTGGATAGGCTGCAGAGGGATAGTGAATACCAGCAAGATCTTTCAGGGCTAGCACCTTCCTTGTGGGAGAAGGAGCCGTAAGTTTGCCTTTTCAGAAAAAAGCTTCTGCCGAGAGGGAGCACCGTGACATGCTGAGTCTCTGGGAAAGCAGAGATCCCCAAAGCTGTTGTGCCTGTGGATAGGCTGCAGAGGGATAGTGAATACCAGCAAGATCTTTCAGGGCTAGCACCTTCCTTGTGGGAGAAGGAGCCACACTTTTGCCTTCTCAGAAAAAAGCTTCTGCCGAGAACGAGCACCGTGACATGCTGAGTCTCTGGGAAAGCAGAGATCCCCAAAGCTGTTGTGCCTGTGGATAGGCTGCAGAGGGATAGTGAAAAACTGCATTAGTTTTCAGGGCTGGCACCTTCCCTGTGGGAGAAGGAGCCGTAAGTTTGCCTTTTCAGAAAAAAGCTTCTGCCGAGAGGGAGCACCGTGACATGCTGAGTCTCTGGGAAAGCAGAGATCCCCAAAGCTGTTGTGCCTGTGGATAGGCTGCAGAGGGATAGTGAATACCAGCAATTTCTTTCAGGGCTGGCACCTTCCTTGTGGGAGAAGGAGCCACACTTTTGCCTTCTCAGAAAAAAGCTTCTGCCGAGAACGAGCACCGTGACATGCTGAGTCTCTGGGAAAGCAGAGATCCCCAAAGCTGTTGTGCCTGTGGATAGGCTGCAGGGGGACGGTGAAAACCAGCAATTTCTTTCAGGGCTGGCACCTTCCTTGTGGGAGAAGGAGCCAGACGTTTGCCTTTTCAGAAAAAAGCTTCTGCCGAGAACTAGCACCGTGACATGCTGAGTCTCTGGGAAAGCAGAGATCCCCAAAGCTGTTGTGCCTGTGGATAGGCTGCAGAGGGATAGTGAATACCAGCAAGATCTTTCAGGGCTAGCACCTTCCTTGTGGGAGAAGGAGCCACACTTTTGCCTTCTCAGAAAAAAGCTTCTGCCGAGAACGAGCACCGTGACATGCTGAGTCTCTGGGAAAGCAGAGATCCCCAAAGCTGTTGTGCCTGTGGATAGGCTGCAGAGGGATAGTGAATACCAGCAAGATCTTTCAGGGCTAGCACCTTCCTTGTGGGAGAAGGAGCCACACTTTTGCCTTCTCAGAAAAAAGCTTCTGCCGAGAGGGAGCACCGTGACATGCTGAGTCTCTGGGAAAGCAGAGATCCCCAAAGCTGTTGTGCCTGTGGATAGGCTGCAGAGGGATAGTGAATACCAGCAAGATCTTTCAGGGCTAGCACCTTCCTTGTGGGAGAAGGAGCCGTAAGTTTGCCTTTTCAGAAAAAAGCTTCTGCCGAGAGGGAGCACCGTGACATGCTGAGTCTCTGGGAAAGCAGAGATCCCCAAAGCTGTTGTGCCTGTGGATAGGCTGCAGAGGGATAGTGAATACCAGCAAGATCTTTCAGGGCTAGCACCTTCCTTGTGGGAGAAGGAGCCACACTTTTGCCTTCTCAGAAAAAAGCTTCTGCCGAGAACGAGCACTGTGACATGCTGAGTCTCTGGGAAAGCAGAGATCCCCAAAGCTGTTGTGCCTGTGGATAGGCTGCAGAGGGATAGTGAATACCAGCAAGATCTTTCAGGGCTGGCACCTTCCTTGTGGGAGAAGGAGCCGTAAGTTTGCCTTTTCAGAAAAAAGCTTCTGCCGAGAGGGAGCACCGTGACATGCTGAGTCTCTGGGAAAGCAGAGATCCCCAAAGCTGTTGTGCCTGTGGATAGGCTGCAGAGGGATAGTGAATACCAGCAAGATCTTTCAGGGCTAGCACCTTCCTTGTGGGAGAAGGAGCCACACTTTTGCCTTCTCAGAAAAAAGCTTCTGCCGAGAACGAGCACCGTGACATGCTGAGTCTCTGGGAAAGCAGAGATCCCCAAAGCTGTTGTGCCTGTGGATAGGCTGCAGAGGGATAGTGAAAAACTGCATTAGTTTTCAGGGCTGGCACCTTCCCTGTGGGAGAAGGAGCCGTAAGTTTGCCTTTTCAGAAAAAAGCTTCTGCCGAGAGGGAGCACCGTGACATGCTGAGTCTCTGGGAAAGCAGAGATCCCCAAAGCTGTTGTGCCTGTGGATAGGCTGCAGAGGGATAGTGAATACCAGCAATTTCTTTCAGGGCTGGCACCTTCCTTGTGGGAGAAGGAGCCACACTTTTGCCTTCTCAGAAAAAAGCTTCTGCCGAGAACGAGCACCGTGACATGCTGAGTCTCTGGGAAAGCAGAGATCCCCAAAGCTGTTGTGCCTGTGGATAGGCTGCAGGGGGACGGTGAAAACCAGCAATTTCTTTCAGGGCTGGCACCTTCCTTGTGGGAGAAGGAGCCAGACGTTTGCCTTTTCAGAAAAAAGCTTCTGCCGAGAACTAGCACCGTGACATGCTGAGTCTCTGGGAAAGCAGAGATCCCCAAAGCTGTTGTGCCTGTGGATAGGCTGCAGAGGGATAGTGAATACCAGCAAGATCTTTCAGGGCTAGCACCTTCCTTGTGGGAGAAGGAGCCACACTTTTGCCTTCTCAGAAAAAAGCTTCTGCCGAGAACGAGCACCGTGACATGCTGAGTCTCTGGGAAAGCAGAGATCCCCAAAGCTGTTGTGCCTGTGGATAGGCTGCAGAGGGATAGTGAATACCAGCAAGATCTTTCAGGGCTAGCACCTTCCTTGTGGGAGAAGGAGCCACACTTTTGCCTTCTCAGAAAAAAGCTTCTGCCGAGAGGGAGCACCGTGACATG
The DNA here is from genome assembly GCF_929443795.1 of Astur gentilis. Taxonomy (NCBI): domain Eukaryota; kingdom Metazoa; phylum Chordata; class Aves; order Accipitriformes; family Accipitridae; genus Astur; species Astur gentilis. The sequence continues at coordinate 10,184,446 of NC_064880.1, read as the reverse complement.
CTGAGTCTCTGGGAAAGCAGAGATCCCCAAAGCTGTTGTGCCTGTGGATAGGCTGCAGAGGGATAGTGAATACCAGCAAGATCTTTCAGGGCTAGCACCTTCCTTGTGGGAGAAGGAGCCACACTTTTGCCTTCTCAGAAAAAAGCTTCTGCCGAGAACGAGCACTGTGACATGCTGAGTCTCTGGGAAAGCAGAGATCCCCAAAGCTGTTGTGCCTGTGGATAGGCTGCAGAGGGATAGTGAATACCAGCAAGATCTTTCAGGGCTGGCACCTTCCTTGTGGGAGAAGGAGCCGTAAGTTTGCCTTTTCAGAAAAAAGCTTCTGCCGAGAACGAGCACCGTGACATGCTGAGTCTCTGGGAAAGCAGAGATCCCCAAAGCTGTTGTGCCTGTGGATAGGCTGCAGAGGGATAGTGAATACCAGCAAGATCTTTCAGGGCTAGCACCTTCCTTGTGGGAGAAGGAGCCACACTTTTGCCTTCTCAGAAAAAAGCTTCTGCCGAGAGGGAGCACCGTGACATGCTGAGTCTCTGCGAAAGCAGAGATCCCCAAAGCTGTTGTGCCTGTGGATAGGCTGCAGAGGGATAGTGAATACCAGCAAGATCTTTCAGGGCTAGCACCTTCCTTGTGGGAGAAGGAGCCACACTTTTGCCTTCTCAGAAAAAAGCTTCTGCCGAGAGGGAGCACCGTGACATGCTGAGTCTCTGGGAAAGCAGAGATCCCCAAAGCTGTTGTGCCTGTGGATAGGCTGCAGAGGGATAGTGAATACCAGCAAGATCTTTCAGGGCTAGCACCTTCCTTGTGGGAGAAGGAGCCACACTTTTGCGTTCTCAGAAAAAAGCTTCTGCCGAGAGGGAGCACCGTGACATGCTGAGTCTCTGGGAAAGCAGATATCCCCAAAGCTGTTGTGCCTGTGGATAGGCTGCAGAGGGATAGTGAATACCAGCAATTTCTTTCAGGGCTGGCACCTTCCTTGTGGGAGAAGGAGCCAGACGTTTGCCTTTTCAGAAAAAAGCTTCTGTCGAGAACGAGCACTGTGACATGCTGAGTCTCTGGGAAAGCAGATATCCCCAAAGCTGTTGTGCCTGTGGATAGGCTGCAGAGGGATAGTGAATACCAGCAATTTCTTTCAGGGCTGGCACCTTCCTTGTGGGAGAAGGAGCCACACTTTTGCCTTCTCAGAAAAAAGCTTCTGCCGAGAACGAGCACCGTGACATGCTGAGTCTCTGGGAAAGCAGAGATCCCCAAAGCTGTTGTGCCTGTGGATAGGCTGCAGAGGGATAGTGAAAAACTGCATTAGTTTTCAGGGCTGGCACCTTCCCTGTGGGAGAAGGAGCCGTAAGTTTGCCTTTTCAGAAAAAAGCTTCTGCCGAGAGGGAGCACCGTGACATGCTGAGTCTCTGGGAAAGCAGAGATCCCCAAAGCTGTTGTGCCTGTGGATAGGCTGCAGAGGGATAGTGAATACCAGCAATTTCTTTCAGGGCTGGCACCTTCCTTGTGGGAGAAGGAGCCACACTTTTGCCTTCTCAGAAAAAAGCTTCTGCCGAGAACGAGCACCGTGACATGCTGAGTCTCTGGGAAAGCAGAGATCCCCAAAGCTGTTGTGCCTGTGGATAGGCTGCAGGGGGACGGTGAAAACCAGCAATTTCTTTCAGGGCTGGCACCTTCCTTGTGGGAGAAGGAGCCAGACGTTTGCCTTTTCAGAAAAAAGCTTCTGCCGAGAACTAGCACCGTGACATGCTGAGTCTCTGGGAAAGCAGAGATCCCCAAAGCTGTTGTGCCTGTGGATAGGCTGCAGAGGGATAGTGAATACCAGCAAGATCTTTCAGGGCTAGCACCTTCCTTGTGGGAGAAGGAGCCACACTTTTGCCTTCTCAGAAAAAAGCTTCTGCCGAGAACGAGCACCGTGACATGCTGAGTCTCTGGGAAAGCAGAGATCCCCAAAGCTGTTGTGCCTGTGGATAGGCTGCAGAGGGATAGTGAATACCAGCAAGATCTTTCAGGGCTAGCACCTTCCTTGTGGGAGAAGGAGCCACACTTTTGCCTTCTCAGAAAAAAGCTTCTGCCGAGAGGGAGCACCGTGACATGCTGAGTCTCTGGGAAAGCAGAGATCCCCAAAGCTGTTGTGCCTGTGGATAGGCTGCAGAGGGATAGTGAATACCAGCAAGATCTTTCAGGGCTAGCACCTTCCTTGTGGGAGAAGGAGCCGTAAGTTTGCCTTTTCAGAAAAAAGCTTCTGCCGAGAGGGAGCACCGTGACATGCTGAGTCTCTGGGAAAGCAGAGATCCCCAAAGCTGTTGTGCCTGTGGATAGGCTGCAGAGGGATAGTGAATACCAGCAAGATCTTTCAGGGCTGGCACCTTCCTTGTGGGAGAAGAAGCCGTAAGTTTGCCTTTTCAGAAAAAAGCTTCTGCCGAGAACGAGCACCGTGACATGCTGAGTCTCTGGGAAAGCAGAGATCCCCAAAGCTGTTGTGCCTGTGGATAGGCTGCAGAGGGATAGTGAATACCAGCAAGATCTTTCAGGGCTAGCACCTTCCTTGTGGGAGAAGGAGCCACACTTTTGCCTTCTCAGAAAAAAGCTTCTGCCGAGAGGGAGCACCGTGACATGCTGAGTCTCTGGGAAAGCAGAGATCCCCAAAGCTGTTGTGCCTGTGGATAGGCTGCAGAGGGATAGTGAATACCAGCAAGATCTTTCAGGGCTAGCACCTTCCTTGTGGGAGAAGGAGCCACACTTTTGCCTTCTCAGAAAAAAGCTTCTGCCGAGAGGGAGCACCGTGACATGCTGAGTCTCTGGGAAAGCAGATATCCCCAAAGCTGTTGTGCCTGTGGATAGGCTGCAGAGGGATAGTGAATACCAGCAATTTCTTTCAGGGCTGGCACCTTCCTTGTGGGAGAAGGAGCCAGACGTTTGCCTTTTCAGAAAAAAGCTTCTGTCGAGAACGAGCACTGTGACATGCTGAGTCTCTGGGAAAGCAGATATCCCCAAAGCTGTTGTGCCTGTGGATAGGCTGCAGAGGGATAGTGAATACCAGCAAGATCTTTCAGGGCTAGCACCTTCCTTGTGGGAGAAGGAGCCACACTTTTGCCTTCTCAGAAAAAAGCTTCTGCCGAGAACGAGCACCGTGACATGCTGAGTCTCTGGGAAAGCAGAGATCCCCAAAGCTGTTGTGCCTGTGGATAGGCTGCAGAGGGATAGTGAATACCAGCAAGATCTTTCAGGGCTAGCACCTTCCTTGTGGGAGAAGGAGCCACACTTTTGCCTTCTCAGAAAAAAGCTTCTGCCGAGAGGGAGCACCGTGACATGCTGAGTCTCTGCGAAAGCAGAGATCCCCAAAGCTGTTGTGCCTGTGGATAGGCTGCAGAGGGATAGTGAATACCAGCACGATCTTTCAGGGCTAGCACCTTCCTTGTGGGAGAAGGAGCCACACTTTTGCCTTCTCAGAAAAAAGCTTCTGCCGAGAGGGAGCACCGTGACATGCTGAGTCTCTGGGAAAGCAGAGATCCCCAAAGCTGTTGTGCCTGTGGATAGGCTGCAGAGGGATAGTGAATACCAGCAAGATCTTTCAGGGCTAGCACCTTCCTTGTGGGAGAAGGAGCCACACTTTTGCGTTCTCAGAAAAAAGCTTCTGCCGAGAGGGAGCACCGTGACATGCTGAGTCTCTGGGAAAGCAGATATCCCCAAAGCTGTTGTGCCTGTGGATAGGCTGCAGAGGGATAGTGAATACCAGCAATTTCTTTCAGGGCTGGCACCTTCCTTGTGGGAGAAGGAGCCAGACGTTTGCCTTTTCAGAAAAAAGCTTCTGTCGAGAACGAGCACTGTGACATGCTGAGTCTCTGGGAAAGCAGATATCCCCAAAGCTGTTGTGCCTGTGGATAGGCTGCAGAGGGATAGTGAATACCAGCAATTTCTTTCAGGGCTGGCACCTTCCTTGTGGGAGAAGGAGCCACACTTTTGCCTTCTCAGAAAAAAGCTTCTGCCGAGAACGAGCACCGTGACATGCTGAGTCTCTGGGAAAGCAGAGATCCCCAAAGCTGTTGTGCCTGTGGATAGGCTGCAGAGGGATAGTGAAAAACTGCATTAGTTTTCAGGGCTGGCACCTTCCCTGTGGGAGAAGGAGCCGTAAGTTTGCCTTTTCAGAAAAAAGCTTCTGCCGAGAGGGAGCACCGTGACATGCTGAGTCTCTGGGAAAGCAGAGATCCCCAAAGCTGTTGTGCCTGTGGATAGGCTGCAGAGGGATTGTGAATACCAGCAATTTCTTTCAGGGCTTGCACCTTCCTTGTGGGAGAAGGAGCCACACTTTTGCCTTCTCAGAAAAAAGCTTCTGCCGAGAACGAGCACCGTGACATGCTGAGTCTCTGGGAAAGCAGAGATCCCCAAAGCTGTTGTGCCTGTGGATAGGCTGCAGGGGGACGGTGAAAACCAGCAATTTCTTTCAGGGCTGGCACCTTCCTTGTGGGAGAAGGAGCCAGACGTTTGCCTTTTCAGAAAAAAGCTTCTGCCGAGAACTAGCACCGTGACATGCTGAGTCTCTGGGAAAGCAGAGATCCCCAAAGCTGTTGTGCCTGTGGATAGGCTGCAGAGGGATAGTGAATACCAGCAAGATCTTTCAGGGCTAGCACCTTCCTTGTGGGAGAAGGAGCCACACTTTTGCCTTCTCAGAAAAAAGCTTCTGCCGAGAACGAGCACCGTGACATGCTGAGTCTCTGGGAAAGCAGAGATCCCCAAAGCTGTTGTGCCTGTGGATAGGCTGCAGAGGGATAGTGAATACCAGCAAGATCTTTCAGGGCTAGCACCTTCCTTGTGGGAGAAGGAGCCACACTTTTGCCTTCTCAGAAAAAAGCTTCTGCCGAGAGGGAGCACCGTGACATGCTGAGTCTCTGGGAAAGCAGAGATCCCCAAAGCTGTTGTGCCTGTGGATAGGCTGCAGAGGGATAGTGAATACCAGCAAGATCTTTCAGGGCTAGCACCTTCCTTGTGGGAGAAGGAGCCACACTTTTGCCTTCTCAGAAAAAAGCTTCTGCCGAGAGGGAGCACCGTGACATGCTGAGTCTCTGGGAAAGCAGAGATCCCCAAAGCTGTTGTGCCTGTGGATAGGCTGCAGAGGGATAGTGAATACCAGCAAGATCTTTCAGGGCTAGCACCTTCCTTGTGGGAGAAGGAGCCGTAAGTTTGCCTTTTCAGAAAAAAGCTTCTGCCGAGAGGGAGCACCGTGACATGCTGAGTCTCTGGGAAAGCAGAGATCCCCAAAGCTGTTGTGCCTGTGGATAGGCTGCAGAGGGATAGTGAATACCAGCAAGATCTTTCAGGGCTGGCACCTTCCTTGTGGGAGAAGAAGCCGTAAGTTTGCCTTTTCAGAAAAAAGCTTCTGCCGAGAACGAGCACCGTGACATGCTGAGTCTCTGGGAAAGCAGAGATCCCCAAAGCTGTTGTGCCTGTGGATAGGCTGCAGAGGGATAGTGAATACCAGCAAGATCTTTCAGGGCTAGCACCTTCCTTGTGGGAGAAGGAGCCACACTTTTGCCTTCTCAGAAAAAAGCTTCTGCCGAGAGGGAGCACCGTGACATGCTGAGTCTCTGGGAAAGCAGAGATCCCCAAAGCTGTTGTGCCTGTGGATAGGCTGCAGAGGGATAGTGAATACCAGCAAGATCTTTCAGGGCTAGCACCTTCCTTGTGGGAGAAGGAGCCACACTTTTGCCTTCTCAGAAAAAAGCTTCTGCCGAGAGGGAGCACCGTGACATGCTGAGTCTCTGGGAAAGCAGATATCCCCAAAGCTGTTGTGCCTGTGGATAGGCTGCAGAGGGATAGTGAATACCAGCAATTTCTTTCAGGGCTGGCACCTTCCTTGTGGGAGAAGGAGCCAGACGTTTGCCTTTTCAGAAAAAAGCTTCTGTCGAGAACGAGCACTGTGACATGCTGAGTCTCTGGGAAAGCAGATATCCCCAAAGCTGTTGTGCCTGTGGATAGGCTGCAGAGGGATAGTGAATACCAGCAAGATCTTTCAGGGCTAGCACCTTCCTTGTGGGAGAAGGAGCCACACTTTTGCCTTCTCAGAAAAAAGCTTCTGCCGAGAACGAGCACCGTGACATGCTGAGTCTCTGGGAAAGCAGAGATCCCCAAAGCTGTTGTGCCTGTGGATAGGCTGCAGAGGGATAGTGAATACCAGCAAGATCTTTCAGGGCTAGCACCTTCCTTGTGGGAGAAGGAGCCGTAAGTTTGCCTTTTCAGAAAAAAGCTTCTGCCGAGAACTAGCACCGTGACATGCTGAGTCTCTGGGAAAGCAGAGATCCCCAAAGCTGTTGTGCCTGTGGATAGGCTGCAGAGGGATAGTGAATACCAGCAAGATCTTTCAGGGCTAGCACCTTCCTTGTGGGAGAAGGAGCCACACTTTTGCCTTCTCAGAAAAAAGCTTCTGCCGAGAACGAGCACCGTGACATGCTGAGTCTCTGGGAAAGCAGAGATCCCCAAAGCTGTTGTGCCTGTGGATAGGCTGCAGAGGGATAGTGAAAAACTGCATTAGTTTTCAGGGCTGGCACCTTCCCTGTGGGAGAAGGAGCCGTAAGTTTGCCTTTTCAGAAAAAAGCTTCTGCCGAGAGGGAGCACCGTGACATGCTGAGTCTCTGGGAAAGCAGAGATCCCCAAAGCTGTTGTGCCTGTGGATAGGCTGCAGGGGGACGGTGAAAACCAGCAATTTCTTTCAGGGCTGGCACCTTCCTTGTGGGAGAAGGAGCCAGACGTTTGCCTTTTCAGAAAAAAGCTTCTGCCGAGAACTAGCACCGTGACATGCTGAGTCTCTGGGAAAGCAGAGATCCCCAAAGCTGTTGTGCCTGTGGATAGGCTGCAGAGGGATAGTGAATACCAGCAAGATCTTTCAGGGCTAGCACCTTCCTTGTGGGAGAAGGAGCCACACTTTTGCCTTCTCAGAAAAAAGCTTCTGCCGAGAGGGAGCACCGTGACATGCTGAGTCTCTGGGAAAGCAGAGATCCCCAAAGCTGTTGTGCCTGTGGATAGGCTGCAGAGGGATAGTGAAAAACTGCATTAGTTTTCAGGGCTGGCACCTTCCCTGTGGGAGAAGGAGCCGTAAGTTTGCCTTTTCAGAAAAAAGCTTCTGCCGAGAGGGAGCACCGTGACATGCTGAGTCTCTGGGAAAGCAGAGATCCCCAAAGCTGTTGTGCCTGTGGATAGGCTGCAGAGGGATAGTGAATACCAGCAATTTCTTTCAGGGCTGGCACCTTCCTTGTGGGAGAAGGAGCCACACTTTTGCCTTCTCAGAAAAAAGCTTCTGCCGAGAACGAGCACCGTGACATGCTGAGTCTCTGGGAAAGCAGAGATCCCCAAAGCTGTTGTGCCTGTGGATAGGCTGCAGGGGGACGGTGAAAACCAGCAATTTCTTTCAGGGCTGGCACCTTCCTTGTGGGAGAAGGAGCCAGACGTTTGCCTTTTCAGAAAAAAGCTTCTGCCGAGAACTAGCACCGTGACATGCTGAGTCTCTGGGAAAGCAGAGATCCCCAAAGCTGTTGTGCCTGTGGATAGGCTGCAGAGGGATAGTGAATACCAGCAAGATCTTTCAGGGCTAGCACCTTCCTTGTGGGAGAAGGAGCCACACTTTTGCCTTCTCAGAAAAAAGCTTCTGCCGAGAACGAGCACCGTGACATGCTGAGTCTCTGGGAAAGCAGAGATCCCCAAAGCTGTTGTGCCTGTGGATAGGCTGCAGAGGGATAGTGAATACCAGCAAGATCTTTCAGGGCTAGCACCTTCCTTGTGGGAGAAGGAGCCACACTTTTGCCTTCTCAGAAAAAAGCTTCTGCCGAGAACGAGCACCGTGACATGCTGAGTCTCTGGGAAAGCAGAGATCCCCAAAGCTGTTGTGCCTGTGGATAGGCTGCAGAGGGATAGTGAATACCAGCAAGATCTTTCAGGGCTAGCACCTTCCTTGTGGGAGAAGGAGCCACACTTTTGCCTTCTCAGAAAAAAGCTTCTGCCGAGAGGGAGCACCGTGACATGCTGAGTCTCTGGGAAAGCAGAGATCCCCAAAGCTGTTGTGCCTGTGGATAGGCTGCAGAGGGATAGTGAATACCAGCAAGATCTTTCAGGGCTAGCACCTTCCTTGTGGGAGAAGGAGCCACACTTTTGCCTTCTCAGAAAAAAGCTTCTGCCGAGAACGAGCACCGTGACATGCTGAGTCTCTGGGAAAGCAGAGATCCCCAGTGCTGTTGTGCCTGTGGATAGGCTGCAGGGGGACGGTGAAAACCAGCAATTTCTTTCAGGGCTGGCAGCTTCCTTGTGGGAGAAGGAGCCAGACGTTTGCCTTTTCAGAAAAAGCTTCTGCCGAGAAAGAGCACCGTGACATGCTGAGTCTCTGGGAAAGCAGAGATCCCCAGTGCTGTTGTGCCTGTGGATAGGCTGCAGAGGGATACTGAATATCAGCAATTTCTTTCAGGGCTGGCACCTTCCTTGTGGGAGAAGGAGCCTTAAGTTTGCCTTTTCAGAAAAAAGCTTCTGCCGAGAACGAGCACCGTGACATGCTGAGTCTCTGGGAAAGCAGAGATCCCCAGTGCTGTTGTGCCTGTGGATAGGCTGCAGAGGGATACTGAATATCAGCAATTTCTTTCAGGGCTGGCACCTTCCTTGTGGGAGAAGGAGCCAGGCGTTTGCCTTTTCAGAAAAAAGCTTCTGCCGAGAAAGAGCACCGTGACATGCTGAGTCTCTGGGAAAGCAGAGATCCCCAGTGCTGTTGTGCCTGTGGATAGGCTGCAGGGGGACGGTGAAAACCAGCAATTTCTTTCAGGGCTGGCACCTTCCTTGTGGGAGAAGGAGCCGTAAGTTTGCCTTTTCAGAAAAAAGCTTCTGCCAAGAACGAGCACCGTGACATGCTGAGTCTCTGGGAAAGCAGAGATCCCCAGTGCTGTTGTGCCTGTGGATAGGCTGCAGAGGGATAGTGAAGACCTGCATTTGCTTTCAGGGCTGGCACCTTCCTTGTGGGAGAAGGAGCGAGGCGTTTGCCTTTTCAGAAAAAAGCTTCTGCCGAGAAAGAGCACCGTGACATGCTGAGTCTCTGGGAAAGCAGAGATCCCCAGTGCTGTTGTGCCTGTGGATAGGCTGCAGGGGGATACTGAATATCAGCAATTTCTTTCAGGGCTGGCACCTTCCTTGTGGGAGAAGGAGCCAGGCGTTTGCCTTTTCAGAAAAAAGCATCTGCCGAGAAAGAGCACCGTGACATGCTGAGTCTCTGGGAAAGCAGAGATCCCCAGTGCTGTTGTGCCTGTGGATAGGCTGCAGGGGGATACTGAATATCAGCAATTTCTTTCAGGGCTGGCACCTTCCTTGTGGGAGAAGGAGCCGTAAGTTTGCCTTTTCAGAAAAAAGCTTCTGCCGAGAAAGAGCACCGTGACATGCTGAGTCTCTGGGAAAGCAGAGATCCCCAGTGCTGTTGTGCCTGTGGATAGGCTGCAGGGGGATACTGAATATCAGCAATTTCTTTCAGGGCTGGCACCTTCCTTGTGGGAGAAGGAGCCAGACGTTTGCCTTTTCAGAAAAAAGCTTCTGCCGAGAAAGAGCACCGTGACATGCTGAGTCTCTGGAAAAGCAGAGATCCCCAGTGCTGTTGTGCCTGTGGATAGGCTGCAGGGGGACGGTGAAAACCAGCAATTTCTTTCAGGGCTGGCACCTTCCTTGTGGGAGAAGGAGCCGTAAGTTTGCCTTTTCAGAAAAAAGCTTCTGCCAAGAACGAGCACCGTGACATGCTGAGTCTCTGGGAAAGCAGAGATCCCCAGTGCTGTTGTGCCTGTGGATAGGCTGCAGGGGGACGGTGAAAACCAGCAATTTCTTTCAGGGCTGGCAGCTTCCTTGTGGGAGAAGGAGCCAGGCGTTTGCCTTTTCAGAAAAAGCTTCTGCCGAGAAAGAGCACCGTGACATGCTGAGTCTCTGGGAAAGCAGAGATCCCCAGTGCTGTTGTGCCTGTGGATAGGCTGCAGGGGGACGGTGAAAACCAGCAATTTCTTTCAGGGCTGGCACCTTCCTTGTGGGAGAAGGAGCCGTAAGTTTGCCTTTTCAGAAAAAAGCTTCTGCCAAGAACGAGCACCGTGACATGCTGAGTCTCTGGGAAAGCAGAGATCCCCAGTGCTGTTGTGCCTGTGGATAGGCTGCAGGGGGACGGTGAAAACCAGCAATTTCTTTCAGGGCTGGCAGCTTCCTTGTGGGAGAAGGAGCCAGACGTTTGCCTTTTCAGAAAAAGCTTCTGCCGAGAAAGAGCACCGTGACATGCTGAGTCTCTGGGAAAGCAGAGATCCCCAGTGCTGTTGTGCCTGTGGATAGGCTGCAGAGGGATACTGAATATCAGCAATTTCTTTCAGGGCTGGCACCTTCCTTGTGGGAGAAGGAGCCTTAAGTTTGCCTTTTCAGAAAAAAGCTTCTGCCGAGAAAGAGCACCGTGACATGCTGAGTCTCTGGGAAAGCAGAGATCCCCAGTGCTGTTGTGCCTGTGGATAGGCTGCAGAGGGATACTGAATATCAGCAATTTCTTTCAGGGCTGGCACCTTCCTTGTAGGAGAAGGAGCCACACTTTTGCCTTCTCAGAAAAAAGCTTCTGCCGAGAACGAGCACCGTGACATGCTGAGTCTCTGGGAAAGCAGAGATCCCCAGTGCTGTTGTGCCTGTGGATAGGCTGTAGGGGGAGGGTGAAGACCTGCATTTGCTTTCAGGGCTGGCACCTTCCTTGTGGGAGAAGGAGCCAGGCGTTTGCCTTTTCAGAAAAAAGCTTCTGCCGAGAAAGAGCACCGTGACATGCTGAGTCTCTGGGAAAGCAGAGATCCCCAAAGCTGTTGTGCCTGTGGATAGGCTGCAGAGGGATAGTGAATACCAGCAAGATCTTTCAGGGCTAGCACCTTCCTTGTGGGAGAAGGAGCCACACTTTTGCCTTCTCAGAAAAAAGCTTCTGCCGAGAGGGAGCACCGTGACATGCTGAGTCTCTGGGAAAGCAGAGATCCCCAAAGCTGTTGTGCCTGTGGATAGGCTGCAGAGGGATAGTGAATACCAGCAAGATCTTTCAGGGCTAGCACCTTCCTTGTGGGAGAAGGAGCCACACTTTTGCCTTCTCAGAAAAAAGCTTCTGCCGAGAGGGAGCACCGTGACATGCTGAGTCTCTGGGAAAGCAGAGATCCCCAAAGCTGTTGTGCCTGTGGATAGGCTGCAGAGGGATAGTGAATACCAGCAAGATCTTTCAGGGCTAGCACCTTCCTTGTGGGAGAAGGAGCCACACTTTTGCCTTCTCAGAAAAAAGCTTCTGCCGAGAGGGAGCACCGTGACATGCTGAGTCTCTGGGAAAGCAGAGATCCCCAAAGCTGTTGTGCCTGTGGATAGGCTGCAGAGGGATAGTGAATACCAGCAAGATCTTTCAGGGCTAGCACCTTCCTTGTGGGAGAAGGAGCCGTAAGTTTGCCTTTTCAGAAAAAAGCTTCTGCCGAGAGGGAGCACCGTGACATGCTGAGTCTCTGGGAAAGCAGATATCCCCAAAGCTGTTGTGCCTGTGGATAGTCTGCAGAGGGATACTGAATATCAGCAATTTCTTTCAGGGCTGGCACCTTCCTTGTGGGAGAAGGAGCCAGACGTTTGCCTTTTCAGAAAAAAGCTTCTGCCGAGAACGAGCACTGTGACATGCTGAGTCTCTGGGAAAGCAGATATCCCCAAAGCTGTTGTGCCTGTGGATAGGCTGCAGAGGGATAGTGAATACCAGCAAGATCTTTCAGGGCTAGCACCTTCCTTGTGGGAGAAGGAGCCGTAAGTTTGCCTTTTCAGAAAAAAGCTTCTGCCGAGAGGGAGCACCGTGACATGCTGAGTCTCTGGGAAAGCAGAGATCCCCAAAGCTGTTGTGCCTGTGGATAGGCTGCAGAGGGATAGTGAATACCAGCAAGATCTTTCAGGGCTGGCACCTTCCTTGTGGGAGAAGGAGCCAGACGTTTGCCTTTTCAGAAAAAAGCTTCTGCCGAGAACGAGCACCGTGACATGCTGAGTCTCTGGGAAAGCAGATATCCCCAAAGCTGTTGTGCCTGTGGATAGGCTGCAGAGGGATAGTGAATACCAGCAAGATCTTTCAGGGCTAGCACCTTCCTTGTGGGAGAAGGAGCCACACTTTTGCCTTCTCAGAAAAAAGCTTCTGCCGAGAACGAGCACCGTGACATGCTGAGTCTCTGGGAAAGCAGAGATCCCCAAAGCTGTTGTGCCTGTGGATAGGCTGCAGAGGGATAGTGAATACCAGCAAGATCTTTCAGGGCTAGCACCTTCCTTGTGGGAGAAGGAGCCGTAAGTTTGCCTTTTCAGAAAAAGCTTCTGCCGAGAAAGAGCACCGTGACATGCTGAGTCTCTGGGAAAGCAGAGATCCCCAAAGCTGTTGTGCCTGTGGATAGGCTGCAGAGGGATAGTGAATACCAGCAAGATCTTTCAGGGCTAGCACCTTCCTTGTGGGAGAAGGAGCCGTAAGTTTGCCTTCTCAGAAAAAAGCTTCTGCCGAGAGGGAGCACCGTGACATGCTGAGTCTCTGGGAAAGCAGATATCCCCAAAGCTGTTGTGCCTGTGGATAGGCTGCAGAGGGATAGTGAATACCAGCAATTTCTTTCAGGGCTGGCACCTTCCTTGTAGGAGAAGGAGCCACACTTTTGCCTTCTCAGAAAAAAGCTTCTGCCGAGAACGAGCACCGTGACATGCTGAGTCTCTGGGAAAGCAGAGATCCCCAGTGCTGTTGTGCCTGTGGATAGGCTGCAGGGGGACGGTGAAAACCAGCAATTTCTTTCAGGGCTGGCACCTTCCTTGTGGGAGAAGGAGCCAGACGTTTGCCTTTTCAGAAAAAAGCTTCTGCCGAGAACTAGCACCGTGACATGCTGAGTCTCTGGGAAAGCAGAGATCCCCAAAGCTGTTGTGCCTGTGGATAGGCTGCAGAGGGATAGTGAATACCAGCAAGATCTTTCAGGGCTAGCACCTTCCTTGTGGGAGAAGGAGCCACACTTTTGCCTTCTCAGAAAAAAGCTTCTGCCGAGAACGAGCACCGTGACATGCTGAGTCTCTGGGAAAGCAGAGATCCCCAAAGCTGTTGTGCCTGTGGATAGGCTGCAGGGGGACGGTGAAAACCAGCAATTTCTTTCAGGGCTGGCACCTTCCTTGTGGGAGAAGGAGCCAGACGTTTGCCTTTTCAGAAAAAAGCTTCTGCCGAGAACTAGCACCGTGACATGCTGAGTCTCTGGGAAAGCAGAGATCCCCAAAGCTGTTGTGCCTGTGGATAGGCTGCAGAGGGATAGTGAATACCAGCAAGATCTTTCAGGGCTAGCACCTTCCTTGTGGGAGAAGGAGCCACACTTTTGCCTTCTCAGAAAAAAGCTTCTGCCGAGAACGAGCACCGTGACATGCTGAGTCTCTGGGAAAGCAGAGATCCCCAAAGCTGTTGTGCCTGTGGATAGGCTGCAGAGGGATAGTGAATACCAGCAAGATCTTTCAGGGCTAGCACCTTCCTTGTGGGAGAAGGAGCCACACTTTTGCCTTCTCAGAAAAAAGCTTCTGCCGAGAGGGAGCACCGTGACATGCTGAGTCTCTGGGAAAGCAGAGATCCCCAAAGCTGTTGTGCCTGTGGATAGGCTGCAGAGGGATAGTGAATACCAGCAATTTCTTTCAGGGCTGGCACCTTCCTTGTGGGAGAAGGAGCCAGACGTTTGCCTTTTCAGAAAAAAGCTTCTGCCGAGAACGAGCACTGTGACATGCTGAGTCTCTGGGAAAGCAGATATCCCCAAAGCTGTTGTGCCTGTGGATAGGCTGCAGAGGGATAGTGAATACCAGCAAGATCTTTCAGGGCTAGCACCTTCCTTGTGGGAGAAGGAGCCACACTTTTGCCTTCTCAGAAAAAAGCTTCTGCCGAGAACGAGCACCGTGACATGCTGAGTCTCTGGGAAAGCAGAGATCCCCAAAGCTGTTGTGCCTGTGGATAGGCTGCAGAGGGATAGTGAATACCAGCAAGATCTTTCAGGGCTAGCACCTTCCTTGTGGGAGAAGGAGCCACACTTTTGCCTTCTCAGAAAAAAGCTTCTGCCGAGAGGGAGCACCGTGACATGCTGAGTCTCTGGGAAAGCAGAGATCCCCAAAGCTGTTGTGCCTGTGGATAGGCTGCAGAGGGATAGTGAATACCAGCAAGATCTTTCAGGGCTAGCACCTTCCTTGTGGGAGAAGGAGCCGTAAGTTTGCCTTTTCAGAAAAAAGCTTCTGCCGAGAGGGAGCACCGTGACATGCTGAGTCTCTGGGAAAGCAGAGATCCCCAAAGCTGTTGTGCCTGTGGATAGGCTGCAGAGGGATAGTGAATACCAGCAAGATCTTTCAGGGCTGGCACCTTCCTTGTGGGAGAAGGAGCCACACTTTTGCCTTCTCAGAAAAAAGCTTCTGCCGAGAACGAGCACCGTGACATGCTGAGTCTCTGGGAAAGCAGAGATCCCCAAAGCTGTTGTGCCTGTGGATAGGCTGCAGGGGGACGGTGAAAACCAGCAATTTCTTTCAGGGCTGGCACCTTCCTTGTGGGAGAAGGAGCCAGACGTTTGCCTTCTCAGAAAAAAGCTTCTGCCGAGAACGAGCACCGTGACATGCTGAGTCTCTGGGAAAGCAGAGATCCCCAAAGCTGTTGTGCCTGTGGATAGGCTGCAGAGGGATAGTGAATACCAGCAAGATCTTTCAGGGCTAGCACCTTCCTTGTGGGAGAAGGAGCCACACTTTTGCCTTCTCAGAAAAAAGCTTCTGCCGAGAGGGAGCACCGTGACATGCTGAGTCTCTGGGAAAGCAGAGATCCCCAAAGCTGTTGTGCCTGTGGATAGGCTGCAGAGGGATAGTGAATACCAGCAATTTCTTTCAGGGCTGGCACCTTCCTTGTGGGAGAAGGAGCCAGACGTTTGCCTTTTCAGAAAAAAGCTTCTGTCGAGAACGAGCACTGTGACATGCTGAGTCTCTGGGAAAGCAGATATCCCCAAAGCTGTTGTGCCTGTGGATAGGCTGCAGAGGGATAGTGAATACCAGCAAGATCTTTCAGGGCTAGCACCTTCCTTGTGGGAGAAGGAGCCACACTTTTGCCTTCTCAGAAAAAAGCTTCTGCCGAGAACGAGCACCGTGACATGCTGAGTCTCTGGGAAAGCAGAGATCCCCAGTGCTGTTGTGCCTGTGGATAGGCTGTAGGGGGAGGGTGAAGACCTGCATTTGTTTTCAGGGCTGGCACCTTCCTTGTGGGAGAAGGAGCCAGGCGTTTGCCTTTTCAGAAAAAAGCTTCTGCCGAGAAAGAGCACCGTGACATGCTGAGTCTCTGGGAAAGCAGAGATCCCCAGTGCTGTTGTGCCTGTGGATAGGCTGCAGGGGGATACTGAATATCAGCAATTTCTTTCAGGGCTGGCACCTTCCTTGTGGGAGAAGGAGCCAGGCGTTTGCCTTTTCAGAAAAAAGCATCTGCCGAGAAAGAGCACCGTGACATGCTGAGTCTCTGGGAAAGCAGAGATCCCCAGTGCTGTTGTGCCTGTGGATAGGCTGCAGGGGGACGGTGAAAACCAGCAATTTCTTTCAGGGCTGGCACCTTCCTTGTGGGAGAAGGAGCCAGGCGTTTGCCTTTTCAGAAAAAAGCTTCTGCCAAGAACGAGCACCGTGACATGCTGAGTCTCTGGGAAAGCAGAGATCCCCAGTGCTGTTGTGCCTGTGGATAGGCTGCAGGGGGACGGTGAAAACCAGCAATTTCTTTCAGGGCTGGCAGCTTCCTTGTGGGAGAAGGAGCCAGGCGTTTGCCTTTTCAGAAAAAGCTTCTGCCGAGAAAGAGCACCGTGACATGCTGAGTCTCTGGGAAAGCAGAGATCCCCAGTGCTGTTGTGCCTGTGGATAGGCCGCAGGGGGACGGTGAAAACCAGCAATTTCTTTCAGGGCTGGCACCTTCCTTGTGGGAGAAGGAGCCGGACGTTTGCCTTTTCAGAAAAAGCTTCTGCCGAAAGTGAGCACCGTGACATGCTGAGTCTCTGGGAAAGCAGAGATCCCCAGTGCTGTTGTGCCTG
Source organism: Astur gentilis (assembly GCF_929443795.1). Taxonomy (NCBI): domain Eukaryota; kingdom Metazoa; phylum Chordata; class Aves; order Accipitriformes; family Accipitridae; genus Astur; species Astur gentilis. Next base: position 10,168,400 of record NC_064880.1, on the reverse strand, counting down.
TGGATAGGCTGCAGGGGGACGGTGAAAACCAGCAATTTCTTTCAGGGCTGGCACCTTCCTTGTGGGAGAAGGAGCGGTAAGTTTGCCTTTTCAGAAAAAAGCTTCTGCCAAGAACGAGCACCGTGACATGCTGAGTCTCTGGGAAAGCAGAGATCCCCAGTGCTGTTGTGCCTGTGGATAGGCTGTAGGGGGAGGGTGAAGACCTGCATTTGCTTTCAGGGCTGGCACCTTCCTTGTGGGAGAAGAAGCCAGGCGTTTGCCTTTTCAGAAAAAAGCTTCTGCCGAGAAAGAGCACCGTGACATGCTGAGTCTCTGGGAAAGCAGAGATCCCCAGTGCTGTTGTGCCTGTGGATAGGCTGCAGGGGGACGGTGAAGACCAGCAATTTCTTTCAGGGCTGGCACCTTCCTTGTGGGAGAAGGAGCCAGACGTTTGGCTTTTCAGAAAAAAGCTTCTGCCGAGAACGAGCACCGTGACATGCTGAGTCTCTGGGAAAGCAGAGATCCCCAGTGCTGTTGTGCCTGTGGATAGGCTGCAGAGGTATACTGAATATCAGCAATTTCTTTCAGGGCTGGCACCTTCCTTGTGGGAGAAGAAGCCAGACGTTTGCCTTTTCAGAAAAAAGCTTCTGCCGAGAACGAGCACCGTGACATGCTGAGTCTCTGGGAAAGCAGAGATCCCCAGTGCTGTTGTGCCTGTGGATAGGCTACAGAGGGATACTGAATATCAGCAATTTCTTTCAGGGCTGGCACCTTCCTTGTGGGAGAAGGAGCCGTAAGTTTGCCTTTTCAGAAAAAAGCTTCTGCCGAGAACGAGCACCGTGACATGCTGAGTCTCTGGGAAAGCAGAGATCCCCAGTGCTGTTGTGCCTGTGGATAGGCTGCAGAGGGATACTGAATATCAGCAATTTCTTTCAGGGCTGGCACCTTCCTTGTGGGAGAAGGAGCCAGGCGTTTGCCTTTTCAGAAAAAAGCTTCTGCCGAGAAAGAGCACCGTGACATGCTGAGTCTCTGGGAAAGCAGAGATCCCCAGTGCTGTTGTGCCTGTGGATAGGCTGCAGGGGGACGGTGAAAACCAGCAATTTCTTTCAGGGCTGGCACCTTCCTTGTGGGAGAAGGAGCCGTAAGTTTGCCTTTTCAGAAAAAAGCTTCTGCCAAGAACGAGCACCGTGACATGCTGAGTCTCTGGGAAAGCAGAGATCCCCAGTGCTGTTGTGCCTGTGGATAGGCTGCAGAGGGATAGTGAAGACCTGCATTTGCTTTCAGGGCTGGCACCTTCCTTGTGGGAGAAGGAGCGAGGCGTTTGCCTTTTCAGAAAAAAGCTTCTGCCGAGAAAGAGCACCGTGACATGCTGAGTCTCTGGGAAAGCAGAGATCCCCAGTGCTGTTGTGCCTGTGGATAGGCTGCAGGGGGATACTGAATATCAGCAATTTCTTTCAGGGCTGGCACCTTCCTTGTGGGAGAAGGAGCCAGGCGTTTGCCTTTTCAGAAAAAAGCATCTGCCGAGAAAGAGCACCGTGACATGCTGAGTCTCTGGGAAAGCAGAGATCCCCAGTGCTGTTGTGCCTGTGGATAGGCTGCAGGGGGATACTGAATATCAGCAATTTCTTTCAGGGCTGGCACCTTCCTTGTGGGAGAAGGAGCGAGGCGTTTGCCTTTTCAGAAAAAAGCTTCTGCCGAGAAAGAGCACCGTGACATGCTGAGTCTCTGGGAAAGCAGAGATCCCCAGTGCTGTTGTGCCTGTGGATAGGCTGCAGGGGGATACTGAATATCAGCAATTTCTTTCAGGGCTGGCACCTTCCTTGTGGGAGAAGGAGCCAGACGTTTGCCTTTTCAGAAAAAAGCTTCTGCCGAGAAAGAGCACCGTGACATGCTGAGTCTCTGGGAAAGCAGAGATCCCCAGTGCTGTTGTGCCTGTGGATAGGCTGCAGGGGGACGGTGAAAACCAGCAATTTCTTTCAGGGCTGGCACCTTCCTTGTGGGAGAAGGAGCCGTAAGTTTGCCTTTTCAGAAAAAAGCTTCTGCCAAGAACGAGCACCGTGACATGCTGAGTCTCTGGGAAAGCAGAGATCCCCAGTGCTGTTGTGCCTGTGGATAGGCTGCAGGGGGACGGTGAAAACCAGCAATTTCTTTCAGGGCTGGCAGCTTCCTTGTGGGAGAAGGAGCCAGGCGTTTGCCTTTTCAGAAAAAGCTTCTGCCGAGAAAGAGCACCGTGACATGCTGAGTCTCTGGGAAAGCAGAGATCCCCAGTGCTGTTGTGCCTGTGGATAGGCTGCAGGGGGACGGTGAAAACCAGCAATTTCTTTCAGGGCTGGCACCTTCCTTGTGGGAGAAGGAGCCGTAAGTTTGCCTTTTCAGAAAAAAGCTTCTGCCAAGAACGAGCACCGTGACATGCTGAGTCTCTGGGAAAGCAGAGATCCCCAGTGCTGTTGTGCCTGTGGATAGGCTGCAGGGGGAAGCTGAAAACCAGCAATTTCTTTCAGGGCTGGCAGCTTCCTTGTGGGAGAAGGAGCCAGACGTTTGCCTTTTCAGAAAAAGCTTCTGCCGAGAAAGAGCACCGTGACATGCTGAGTCTCTGGGAAAGCAGAGATCCCCAGTGCTGTTGTGCCTGTGGATAGGCTGCAGAGGGATACTGAATATCAGCAATTTCTTTCAGGGCTGGCACCTTCCTTGTGGGAGAAGGAGCCTTAAGTTTGCCTTTTCAGAAAAAAGCTTCTGCCGAGAAAGAGCACCGTGACATGCTGAGTCTCTGGGAAAGCAGAGATCCCCAGTGCTGTTGTGCCTGTGGATAGGCCGCAGGGGGACGGTGAAAACCAGCAATTTCTTTCAGGGCTGGCACCTTCCTTGTGGGAGAAGGAGCCGGACGTTTGCCTTTTCAGAAAAAGCTTCTGCCGATAGTGAGCACCGTGACATGCTGAGTCTCTGGGAAAGCAGAGATCCCCAGTGCTGTTGTGCCTGTGGATAGGCTGCAGAGGGATACTGAATATCAGCAATTTCTTTCAGGGCTGGCAGCTTCCTTGTGGGAGAAGGAGCCTTAAGTTTGCCTTTTCAGAAAAAAGCTTCTGCCGAGAAAGAGCACCGTGACATGCTGAGTCTCTGGGAAAGCAGAGATCCCCAGTGCTGTTGTGCCTGTGGATAGGCTGTAGGGGGAGGGTGAAGACCTGCATTTGCTTTCAGGGCTGGCACCTTCCTTGTGGGAGAAGGAGCCAGGCGTTTGCCTTTTCAGAAAAAAGCTTCTGCCGAGAAAGAGCACCGTGACATGCTGAGTCTCTGGGAAAGCAGAGATCCCCAGTGCTGTTGTGCCTGTGGATAGGCTGCAGGGGGATACTGAATATCAGCAATTTCTTTCAGGGCTGGCACCTTCCTTGTGGGAGAAGGAGCCGTAAGTTTGCCTTTTCAGAAAAAAGCTTCTGCCAAGAACGAGCACCATGACATGCTGAGTCTCTGGGAAAGCAGAGATCCCCAGTGCTGTTGTGCCTGTGGATAGGCTGCAGGGGGATACTGAATATCAGCAATTTCTTTCAGGGCTGGCACCTTCCTTGTGGGAGAAGGAGCGAGGCGTTTGCCTTTTCAGAAAAAAGCATCTGCCGAGAAAGAGCACTGTGACATGCTGAGTCTCTGGGAAAGCAGAGATCCCCAGTGCTGTTGTGTCTGTGGATAGGCTGCAGAGGGATAGTGAAGACCTGCATTTGCTTTCAGGGCTGGCACCTTCCTTGTGGGAGAAGGAGCCAGGCGTTTGCCTTTTCAGAAAAAAGCTTCTGCCGAGAAAGAGCACCGTGACATGCTGAGTCTCTGGGAAAGCAGAGATCCCCAGTGCTGTTGTGCCTGTGGATAGGCTGCAGAGGGATACTGAATATCAGCAATTTCTTTCAGGGCTGGCACCTTCCTTGTGGGAGAAGGAGCCGTAAGTTTGCCTTTTCAGAAAAAAGCTTCTGCCGAGAAAGAGCACCGTGACATGCTGAGTCTCTGGGAAAGCAGAGATCCCCAGTGTTGTTGTGCCTGTGGATAGGCTGCAGGGGGACGGTGAAGACCAGCAATTTCTTTCAGGGCTGGCACCTTCCTTGTGGGAGAAGGAGCCAGACGTTTGGCTTTTCAGAAAAAAGCTTCTGCCGAGAACGAGCACCGTGACATGCTGAGTCTCTGGGAAAGCAGAGATCCCCAGTGCTGTTGTGCCTGTGGATAGGCTGCAGAGGGATACTGAATATCAGCAATTTCTTTCAGGGCTGGCACCTTCCTTGTGGGAGAAGGAGCCGTAAGTTTGCCTTTTCAGAAAAAAGCTTCTGCCGAGAACGAGCACCGTGACATGCTGAGTCTCTGGGAAAGCAGAGATCCCCAGTGCTGTTGTGCCTGTGGATAGGCTACAGAGGGATACTGAATATCAGCAATTTCTTTCAGGGCTGGCACCTTCCTTGTGGGAGATGGAGCCGTAAGTTTGCCTTTTCAGAAAAAAGCTTCTGCCGAGAACGAGCACCGTGACATGCTGCGTCTCTGGGAAAGCAGAGATCCCCAGTGCTGTTGTGCCTGTGGATAGGCTGCAGAGGGATAGTGAAGACCTGCATTTGTTTTCAGGGCTGGCACTTTCCTTGTGGGAGAAGGAGCCAGGCGTTTGCCTTTTCAGAAAAAAGCTTATGCCGAGAAAGAGCACCGTGACATGCTGAGTCTCTGGGAAAGCAGAGATCCCCAGTGCTGTTGTGCCTGTGGATAGGCTGCAGGGGGATACTGAATATCAACAATTTCTTTCAGGCCTGGCACCTTCCTTGTGGGAGAAGGAGCCAGGCGTTTGCCTTTTCAGAAAAAAGCATCTGCCGAGAAAGAGCACCGTGACATGCTGAGTCTCTGGGAAAGCAGAGATCCCCAGTGCTGTTGTGCCTGTGGATAGGCTGCAGGGGGATACTGAATATCAGCAATTTCTTTCAGGGCTGGCACCTTCCTTGTGGGAGAAGGAGCGAGGCGTTTGCCTTTTCAGAAAAAAGCTTCTGCCGAGAAAGAGCACCGTGACATGCTGAGTCTCTGGGAAAGCAGAGATCCCCAGTGCTGTTGTGCCTGTGGATAGGCTGCAGGGGGATACTGAATATCAGCAATTTCTTTCAGGGCTGGCAGCTTCCTTGTGGGAGAAGGAGCCAGGCGTTTGCCTTTTCAGAAAAAAGCATCTGCCGAGAAAGAGCACCGTGACATGCTGAGTCTCTGGGAAAGCAGAGATCCCCAGTGCTGTTGTGCCTGTGGATAGGCTGCAGGGGGATACTGAATATCAGCAATTTCTTTCAGGGCTGGCACCTTCCTTGTGGGAGAAGGAGCGAGGCGTTTGCCTTTTCAGAAAAAAGCTTCTGCCGAGAAAGAGCACCGTGACATGCTGAGTCTCTGGGAAAGCAGAGATCCCCAGTGCTGTTGTGCCTGTGGATAGGCTGCAGGGGGATACTGAATATCAGCAATTTCTTTCAGGGCTGGCACCTTCCTTGTGGGAGAAGGAGCCAGACGTTTGCCTTTTCAGAAAAAAGCTTCTGCCGAGAAAGAGCACCGTGACATGCTGAGTCTCTGGGAAAGCAGAGATCCCCAGTGCTGTTGTGCCTGTGGATAGGCTGCAGGGGGACGGTGAAAACCAGCAATTTCTTTCAGGGCTGGCACCTTCCTTGTGGGAGAAGGAGCCGTAAGTTTGCCTTTTCAGAAAAAAGCTTCTGCCAAGAACGAGCACCGTGACATGCTGAGTCTCTGGGAAAGCAGAGATCCCCAGTGCTGTTGTGCCTGTGGATAGGCTGCAGGGGGACGGTGAAAACCAGCAATTTCTTTCAGGGCTGGCAGCTTCCTTGTGGGAGAAGGAGCCAGGCGTTTGCCTTTTCAGAAAAAGCTTCTGCCGAGAAAGAGCACCGTGACATGCTGAGTCTCTGGGAAAGCAGAGATCCCCAGTGCTGTTGTGCCTGTGGATAGGCTGCAGAGGGATACTGAATATCAGCAATTTCTTTCAGGGCTGGCACCTTCCTTGTGGGAGAAGGAGCCAGACGTTTGCCTTTTCAGAAAAAAGCTTCTGCCGAGAAAGAGCACCGTGACATGCTGAGTCTCTGGGAAAGCAGAGATCCCCAGTGCTGTTGTGCCTGTGGATAGGCCGCAGGGGGACGGTGAAAACCAGCAATTTCTTTCAGGGCTGGCACCTTCCTTGTGGGAGAAGGAGCCGGACGTTTGCCTTTTCAGAAAAAGCTTCTGCCGAAAGTGAGCACCGTGACATGCTGAGTCTCTGGGAAAGCAGAGATCCCCAGTGCTGTTGTGCCTGTGGATAGGCTGCAGAGGGATACTGAATATCAGCAATTTCTTTCAGGGCTGGCAGCTTCCTTGTGGGAGAAGGAGCCTTAAGTTTGCCTTTTCAGAAAAAAGCTTCTGCCGAGAAAGAGCACCGTGACATGCTGAGTCTCTGGGAAAGCAGAGATCCCCAGTGCTGTTGTGCCTGTGGATAGGCTGTAGGGGGAGGGTGAAGACCTGCATTTGCTTTCAGGGCTGGCACCTTCCTTGTGGGAGATGGAGCCGTAAGTTTGCCTTTTCAGAAAAAAGCTTCTGCCGAGAAAGAGCACCGTGACATGCTGAGTCTCTGGGAAAGCAGAGATCCCCAGTGCTGTTGTGCCTGTGGATAGGCTGCAGGGGGATACTGAATATCAGCAATTTCTTTCAGGGCTGGCACCTTCCTTGTGGGAGAAGGAGCGAGGCGTTTGCCTTTTCAGAAAAAAGCATCTGCCGAGAAAGAGCACTGTGACATGCTGAGTCTCTGGGAAAGCAGAGATCCCCAGTGCTGTTGTGTCTGTGGATAGGCTGCAGAGGGATAGTGAAGACCTGCATTTGCTTTCAGGGCTGGCACCTTCCTTGTGGGAGAAGGAGCCAGGCGTTTGCCTTTTCAGAAAAAAGCTTCTGCCGAGAAAGAGCACCGTGACATGCTGAGTCTCTGGGAAAGCAGAGATCCCCAGTGCTGTTGTGCCTGTGGATAGGCTGCAGAGGGATACTGAATATCAGCAATTTCTTTCAGGGCTGGCACCTTCCTTGTGGGAGAAGGAGCCGTAAGTTTGCCTTTTCAGAAAAAAGCTTCTGCCGAGAAAGAGCACCGTGACATGCTGAGTCTCTGGGAAAGCAGAGATCCCCAGTGTTGTTGTGCCTGTGGATAGGCTGCAGGGGGACGGTGAAGACCAGCAATTTCTTTCAGGGCTGGCACCTTCCTTGTGGGAGAAGGAGCCAGACGTTTGGCTTTTCAGAAAAAAGCTTCTGCCGAGAACGAGCACCGTGACATGCTGAGTCTCTGGGAAAGCAGAGATCCCCAGTGCTGTTGTGCCTGTGGATAGGCTGCAGAGGGATACTGAATATCAGCAATTTCTTTCAGGGCTGGCACCTTCCTTGTGGGAGAAGGAGCCGTAAGTTTGCCTTTTCAGAAAAAAGCTTCTGCCGAGAACGAGCACCGTGACATGCTGAGTCTCTGGGAAAGCAGAGATCCCCAGTGCTGTTGTGCCTGTGGATAGGCTACAGAGGGATACTGAATATCAGCAATTTCTTTCAGGGCTGGCACCTTCCTTGTGGGAGATGGAGCCGTAAGTTTGCCTTTTCAGAAAAAAGCTTCTGCCGAGAACGAGCACCGTGACATGCTGCGTCTCTGGGAAAGCAGAGATCCCCAGTGCTGTTGTGCCTGTGGATAGGCTGCAGAGGGATAGTGAAGACCTGCATTTGTTTTCAGGGCTGGCACTTTCCTTGTGGGAGAAGGAGCCAGGCGTTTGCCTTTTCAGAAAAAAGCATCTGCCGAGAACGAGCACCGTGACATGCTGAGTCTCTGGGAAAGCAGAGATCCCCAGTGCTGTTGTGCCTGTGGATAGGCTGCAGGGGGATACTGAATATCAGCAATTTCTTTCAGGGCTGGCACCTTCCTTGTGGGAGAAGGAGCGAGGCGTTTGCCTTTTCAGAAAAAAGCTTCTGCCGAGAAAGAGCACCGTGACATGCTGAGTCTCTGGGAAAGCAGAGATCCCCAGTGCTGTTGTGCCTGTGGATAGGCTGCAGGGGGATACTGAATATCAGCAATTTCTTTCAGGGCTGGCACCTTCCTTGTGGGAGAAGGAGCCAGACGTTTGCCTTTTCAGAAAAAAGCTTCTGCCGAGAAAGAGCACCGTGACATGCTGAGTCTCTGGGAAAGCAGAGATCCCCAGTGCTGTTGTGCCTGTGGATAGGCTGCAGGGGGACGGTGAAAACCAGCAATTTCTTTCAGGGCTGGCAGCTTCCTTGTGGGAGAAGGAGCCAGGCGTTTGCCTTTTCAGAAAAAGCTTCTGCCGAGAAAGAGCACCGTGACATGCTGAGTCTCTGGGAAAGCAGAGATCCCCAGTGCTGTTGTGCCTGTGGATAGGCCGCAGGGGGACGGTGAAAACCAGCAATTTCTTTCAGGTCTGGCACCTTCCTTGTGGGAGAAGGAGCCGGACGTTTGCCTTTTCAGAAAAAGCTTCTGCCGAGAAAGAGCACCGTGACATGCTGAGTCTCTGGGAAAGCAGAGATCCCCAGTGCTGTTGTGCCTGTGGATAGGCTGCAGAGGGATACTGAATATCAGCAATTTCTTTCAGGGCTGGCACCTTCCTTGTGGGAGAAGGAGCCGTAAGTTTGCCTTTTCAGAAAAAAGCTTCTGCCGAGAAAGAGCACCGTGACATGCTGAGTCTCTGGGAAAGCAGAGATCCCCAGTGCTGTTGTGCCTGTGGATAGGCTGCAGGGGGACGGTGAAAACCCGCAATTTCTTTCAGGGCTGGCACCTTCCTTGTGGGAGAAGGAGCCGTAAGTTTGCCTTTTCAGAAAAAAGCTTCTGCCGAGAAAGAGCACCGTGACATGCTGAGTCTCTGGGAAAGCAGAGATCCCCAGTGCTGTTGTGCCTGTGGATAGGCTGCAGGGGGACGGTGAAGACCAGCAATTCCTTTCAGGGCTGGCACCTTCCTTGTGGGAGAAGGAGCCAGACGTTTGGCTTTTCAGAAAAAAGCTTCTGCCGAGAACGAGCACCGTGACATGCTGAGTCTCTGGGAAAGCAGAGATCCCCAGTGCTGTTGTGCCTGTGGATAGGCTGCAGAGGGATTCTGAATATCAGCAATTTCTTTCAGGGCTGGCACCTTCCTTGTGGGAGAAGGAGCCGTAAGTTTGCCTTTTCAGAAAAAAGCTTCTGCCGAGAACGAGCACCGTGACATGCTGAGTCTCTGGGAAAGCAGAGATCCCCAGTGCTGTTGTGCCTGTGGATAGGCTACAGAGGGATACTGAATATCAGCAATTTCTTTCAGGGCTGGCACCTTCCTTGTGGGAGAAGGAGCCAGACGTTTGCCTTTTCAGAAAAAAGCTTCTGCCGAGAACGAGCACCGTGACATGCTGAGGCTCTGGGAAAGCAGAGATCCCCAGTGCTGTTGTGCCTGTGGATAGGCTGCAGGGGGACGGTGAAAACCAGCAATTTCTTTCAGGGCTGGCACCTTCCTTGTGGGAGAAGGAGCCAGGCGTTTGCCTTTTCAGAAAAAAGCTTCTGCCGAGAAAGAGCACCGTGACATGCTGAGTCTCTGGGAAAGCAGAGATCCCCAGTGCTGTTGTGCCTGTGGATAGGCTGCAGGGGGATAGTGAAAAACTGCATTAGTTTTCAGGGCTGGCACCTTCCCTGTGGGAGAAGGAGCCGTAAGTTTGCCTTTTCAGAAAAAAGCTTCTGCCAGGAACGAGCACCGTGACATGCTGAGTCTCTGGGAAAGCAGAGATCCCCAGTGCTGTTGTGCCTGTGGATAGGCTGCAGAGGGATACTGAATATCAGCAATTTCTTTCAGGGCTGGCACCTTCCTTGTGGGAGAAGGAGCCGTAAGTTTGCCTTTTCAGAAAAAAGCTTCTGCCGAGAAAGAGCACCGTGACATGCTGAGTCTCTGGGAAAGCAGAGATCCCCAGTGCTGTTGTGCCTGTGGATAGGCTGCAGGGGGACGGTGAAGATCAGCAATTCCTTTCAGGGCTGGCACCTTCCTTGTGGGAGAAGGAGCCAGACGTTTGGCTTTTCAGAAAAAAGCTTCTGCCGAGAACGAGCACCGTGACATGCTGAGTCTCTGGGAAAGCAGAGATCCCCAGTGCTGTTGTGCCTGTGGATAGGCTGCAGAGGGATACTGAATATCAGCAATTTCTTTCAGGGCTGGCACCTTCCTTGTGGGAGAAGGAGCCGTAAGTTTGCCTTTTCAGAAAAAAGCTTCTGCCGAGAACGAGCACCGTGACATGCTGAGTCTCTGGGAAAGCAGAGATCCCCAGTGCTGTTGTGCCTGTGGATAGGCTACAGAGGGATACTGAATATCAGCAATTTCTTTCAGGGCTGGCACCTTCCTTGTGGGAGATGGAGCCATAAGTTTGCCTTTTCAGAAAAAAGCTTCTGCCGAGAACGAGCACCGTGACATGCTGCGTCTCTGGGAAAGCAGAGATCCCCAGTGCTGTTGTGCCTGTGGATAGGCTGCAGAGGGATAGTGAAGACATGCATTTGCTTTCAGGGCTGGCACCTTCCTTGTGGGAGAAGGAGCCAGACGTTTGCCTTTTCAGAAAAAAGCTTCTGCCGAGAACGAGCACCGTGACATGCTGAGGCTCTGGGAAAGCAGAGATCCCCAGTGCTGTTGTGCCTGTGGATAGGCTGCAGGGGGACGGTGAAAACCAGCAATTTCTTTCAGGGCTGGCACCTTCCTTGTGGGAGAAGGAGCCAGGCGTTTGCCTTTTCAGAAAAAAGCTTCTGCCGAGAAAGAGCACCGTGACATGCTGAGTCTCTGGGAAAGCAGAGATCCCCAGTGCTGTTGTGCCTGTGGATAGGCTGCAGGGGGACGGTGAAAACCAGCAATTTCTTTCAGGGCTGGCACCTTCCTTGTGGGAGAAGGAGCCGTAAGTTTGCCTTTTCAGAAAAAAGCTTCTGCCGAGAAAGAGCACCGTGACATGCTGAGTCTCTGGGAAAGCAGAGATCCCCAGTGCTGTTGTGCCTGTGGATAGGCCGCAGGGGGACGGTGAAAACCAGCAATTTCTTTCAGGTCTGGCACCTTCCTTGTGGGAGAAGGAGCCGTAAGTTTGTCTTTTCAGAAAAAAGCTTCTGCCAGGAACGAGCACCGTGACATGCTGAGTCTCTGGGAAAGCAGAGATCCCCAGTGCTGTTGTGCCTGTGGATAGGCTGCAGAGGGATACTGAATATCAGCAATTTCTTTCAGGGCTGGCACCTTCCTTGTGGGAGAAGGAGCGAGGCGTTTGCCTTTTCAGAAAAAAGCTTCTGCCGAGAAAGAGCACCGTGACATGCTGAGTCTCTGGGAAAGCAGAGATCCCCAGTGCTGTTGTGCCTGTGGATAGGCTGCAGGGGGATACTGAATATCAGCAATTTCTTTCAGGGCTGGCACCTTCCTTGTGGGAGAAGGAGCCAGACGTTTGCCTTTTCAGAAAAAAGCTTCTGCCGAGAAAGAGCACCGTGACATGCTGAGTCTCTGGGAAAGCAGAGATCCCCAGTGCTGTTGTGCCTGTGGATAGGCTGCAGGGGGACGGTGAAAACCAGCAATTTCTTTCAGGGCTGGCACCTTCCTTGTGGGAGAAGGAGCCGTAAGTTTGCCTTTTCAGAAAAAAGCTTCTGCCAAGAACGAGCACCGTGACATGCTGAGTCTCTGGGAAAGCAGAGATCCCCAGTGCTGTTGTGCCTGTGGATAGGCTGCAGGGGGACGGTGAAAACCAGCAATTTCTTTCAGGGCTGGCAGCTTCCTGTGGGAGAAGGAGCCAGGCGTTTGCCTTTTCAGAAAAAGCTTCTGCTGAGAAAGAGCACCGTGACATGCTGAGTCTCTGGGAAAGCAGAGATCCCCAGTGCTGTTGTGCCTGTGGATAGGCCGCAGGGGGACGGTGAAAACCAGCAATTTCTTTCAGGGCTGGCACCTTCCTTGTGGGAGAAGGAGCCGTAAGTTTGCCTTTTCAGAAAAAAGCTTCTGCCAAGAACGAGCACCGTGACATGCTGAGTCTCTGGGAAAGCAGAGATCCCCAGGGCTGTTGTGCCTGTGGATAGGCTGCAGGGGGACGGTGAAAACCAGCAATTTCTTTCAGGGCTGGCAGCTTCCTTGTGGGAGAAGGAGCCAGGCGTTTGCCTTTTCAGAAAAAGCTTCTGCCGAGAAAGAGCACCGTGACATGCTGAGTCTCTGGGAAAGCAGAGATCCCCAGTGCTGTTGTGCCTGTGGATAGGCTGCAGGGGGACGGTGAAAACCAGCAATTTCTTTCAGGTCTGGCACCTTCCTTGTGGGAGAAGGAGCCGTAAGTTTGCCTTTTCAGAAAAAGCTTCTGCCGAAAGTGAGCACCGTGACATGCTGAGTCTCTGGGAAAGCAGAGATCCCCAGTGCTGTTGTGCCTGTGGATAGGCTGCAGGGGGACGGTGAAGACCAGCAATTTCTTTCAGGGCTGGCACCTTCCTTGTGGGAGAAGGAGCCAGACGTTTGGCTTTTCAGAAAAAAGCTTCTGCCGAGAACGAGCACCGTGACATGCTGTGTCTCTGGGAAAGCAGAGATCCGCAGTGCTGTTGTGCCTGTGGATAGGCTGCAGGGGGATACTGAATATCAGCAATTTCTTTCAGGGCTGGCACCTTCCTTGTGGGAGAAGGAGCCGTAAGTTTGCCTTTTCAGAAAAAAGCTTCTGCCGAGAACGAGCACCGTGACATGCTGAGTCTCTGGGAAAGCAGAGATCCCCAGTGCTGTTGTGCCTGTGGATAGGCTACAGAGGGATACTGAATATCAGCAATTTCTTTCAGGGCTGGCACCTTCCTTGTGGGAGATGGAGCCGTAAGTTTGCCTTTTCAGAAAAAAGCTTCTGCCGAGAACGAGCACCGTGACATGCTGAGTCTCTGGGAAAGCAGAGATCCCCAGTGCTGTTGTGCCTGTGGATAGGCTGCAGGGGGACGGTGAAAACCAGCAATTTCTTTCAGGGCTGGCACCTTCCTTGTGGGAGAAGGAGCCAGGCGTTTGCCTTTTCAGAAAAAAGCTTCTGCCGAGAAAGAGCACCGTGACATGCTGAGTCTCTGGGAAAGCAGAGATCCCCAGTGCTGTTGTGCCTGTGGATAGGCTGCAGGGGGACGGTGAAAACCAGCAATTTCTTTCAGGGCTGGCACCTTCCTTGTGGGAGAAGGAGCCGTAAGTTTGCCTTTTCAGAAAAAAGCTTCTGCCAAGAACGAGCACCGTGACATGCTGAGTCTCTGGGAAAGCAGAGATCCCCAGTGCTGTTGTGCCTGTGGATAGGCTGCAGGGGGACGGTGAAAACCAGCAATTTCTTTCAGGGCTGGCACCTTCCTTGTGGGAGAAGGAGCCAGGCGTTTGCCTTTTCAGAAAAAGCTTCTGCCGAGAAAGAGCACCGTGACATGCTGAGTCTCTGGGAAAGCAGAGATCCCCAGTGCTGTTGTGCCTGTGGATAGGCCGCAGGGGGACGGTGAAAACCAGCAATTTCTTTCAGGGCTGGCACCTTCCTTGTGGGAGAAGGAGCCGGACGTTTGCCTTTTCAGAAAAAGCTTCTGCCGAAAGTGAGCACCGTGACATGCTGAGTCTCTGGGAAAGCAGAGATCCCCAGTGCTGTTGTGCCTGTGGATAGGCTGCAGGGGGACGGTGAAAACCAGCAATTTCTTTCAGGGCTGGCACCTTCCTTGTGGGAGAAGGAGCCTTAAGTTTGCCTTTTCAGAAAAAAGCTTCTGCCGAGAAAGAGCACCGTGACATGCTGAGTCTCTGGGAAAGCAGAGATCCCCAGTGCTGTTGTGCCTGTGGATAGGCTGTAGGGGGAGGGTGAAGACCTGCATTTGCTTTCAGGGCTGGCACCTTCCTTGTGGGAGAAGGAGCCAGGCGTTTGCCTTTTCAGAAAAAAGCATCTGCCGAGAAAGAGCACCGTGACATGCTGAGTCTCTGGGAAAGCAGAGATCCCCAGTGCTGTTGTGCCTGTGGAAAGGCTGCAGGGGGATACTGAATATCAGCAATTTCTTTCAGGGCTGGCACCTTCCTTGTGGGAGAAGGAGCGAGGCGTTTGCCTTTTCAGAAAAAAGCTTCTGCCAGGAACGAGCACCGTGACATGCTGAGTCTCTGGGAAAGCAGAGATCCCCAGTGCTGTTGTGCCTGTGGATAGGCTGCAGAGGGATACTGAATATCAGCAATTTCTTTCAGGGCTGGCACCTTCCTTGTGGGAGAAGGAGCCGTAAGTTTGCCTTTTCAGAAAAAAGCTTCTGCCGAGAACGAGCACCGTGACATGCTGAGTCTCTGGGAAAGCAGAGATCCCCAGTGCTGTTGTGCCTGTGGATAGGCTACAGAGGGATACTGAATATCAGCAATTTCTTTCAGGGCTGGCACCTTCCTTGTGGGAGATGGAGCCGTAAGTTTGCCTTTTCAGAAAAAAGCTTCTGCCGAGAACGAGCACCGTGACATGCTGCGTCTCTGGGAAAGCAGAGATCCCCAGTGCTGTTGTGCCTGTGGATAGGCTGCAGAGGGATAGTGAAGACATGCATTTGCTTTCAGGGCTGGCACCTTCCTTGTGGGAGAAGGAGCCAGACGTTTGCCTTTTCAGAAAAAAGCTTCTGCCGAGAATGAGCACCGTGACATGCTGAGGCTCTGGGAAAGCAGAGATCCCCAGTGCTGTTGTGCCTGTGGATAGGCTGCAGGGGGACGGTGAAAACCAGCAATTTCTTTCAGGGCTGGCACCTTCCTTGTGGGAGAAGGAGCCAGGCGTTTGCCTTTTCAGAAAAAAGCTTCTGCCGAGAAAGAGCACCGTGACATGCTGAGTCTCTGGGAAAGCAGAGATCCCCAGTGCTGTTGTGCCTGTGGATAGGCTGCAGGGGGACGGTGAAAACCAGCAATTTCTTTCAGGGCTGGCACCTTCCTTGTGGGAGAAGGAGCCGTAAGTTTGCCTTTTCAGAAAAAAGCTTCTGCCAGGAACGAGCACCGTGACATGCTGAGTCTCTGGGAAAGCAGAGATCCCCAGTGCTGTTGTGCCTGTGGATAGGCTGCAGAGGGATAGTGAAGACCTGCATTTGCTTTCAGGGCTGGCACCTTCCTTGTGGGAGAAGGAGCGAGGCGTTTGCCTTTTCAGAAAAAAGCTTCTGCCGAGAAAGAGCACCGTGACATGCTGAGTCTCTGGGAAAGCAGAGATCCCCAGTGCTGTTGTGCCTGTGGATAGGCTGCAGGGGGATACTGAATATCAGCAATTTCTTTCAGGCCTGGCACCTTCCTTGTGGGAGAAGGAGCCAGGCGTTTGCCTTTTCAGAAAAAAGCATCTGCCGAGAAAGAGCACCGTGACATGCTGAGTCTCTGGGAAAGCAGAGATCCCCAGTGCTGTTGTGCCTGTGGATAGGCTGCAGGGGGATACTGAATATCAGCAATTTCTTTCAGGTCTGGCACCTTCCTTGTGGGAGAAGGAGCCAGGCGTTTGCCTTTTCAGAAAAAAGCTTCTGCCGAGAAAGAGCACCGTGACATGCTGAGTCTCTGGGAAAGCAGAGATCCCCAGTGCTGTTGTGCCTGTGGATAGGCTGCAGGGGGATACTGAATATCAGCAATTTCTTTCAGGGCTGGCACCTTCCTTGTGGGAGAAGGAGCCAGACGTTTGCCTTTTCAGAAAAAAGCTTCTGCCGAGAAAGAGCACCGTGACATGCTGAGTCTCTGGGAAAGCAGAGATCCCCAGTGCTGTTGTGCCTGTGGATAGGCTGCAGGGGGACGGTGAAAACCAGCAATTTCTTTCAGGGCTGGCACCTTCCTTGTGGGAGAAGGAGCCAGGCGTTTGCCTTTTCAGAAAAAGCTTCTGCCGAGAAAGAGCACCGTGACATGCTGAGTCTCTGGGAAAGCAGAGATCCCCAGTGCTGTTGTGCCTGTGGATAGGCCGCAGGGGGACGGTGAAAACCAGCAATTTCTTTCAGGGCTGGCACCTTCCTTGTGGGAGAAGGAGCCGGACGTTTGCCTTTTCAGAAAAAGCTTCTGCCGAAAGTGAGCACCGTGACATGCTGAGTCTCTGGGAAAGCAGAGATCCCCAGTGCTGTTGTGCCTGTGGATAGGCTGCAGGGGGACGGTGAAAACCAGCAATTTCTTTCAGGGCTGGCACCTTCCTTGTGGGAGAAGGAGCCTTAAGTTTGCCTTTTCAGAAAAAAGCTTCTGCCGAGAAAGAGCACCGTGACATGCTGAGTCTCTGGGAAAGCAGAGATCCCCAGTGCTGTTGTGCCTGTGGATAGGCTGTAGGGGGAGGGTGAAGACCTGCATTTGCTTTCAGGGCTGGCACCTTCCTTGTGGGAGAAGGAGCCAGGCGTTTGCCTTTTCAGAAAAAAGCATCTGCCGAGAAAGAGCACCGTGACATGCTGAGTCTCTGGGAAAGCAGAGATCCCCAGTGCTGTTGTGCCTGTGGAAAGGCTGCAGGGGGATACTGAATATCAGCAATTTCTTTCAGGGCTGGCACCTTCCTTGTGGGAGAAGGAGCGAGGCGTTTGCCTTTTCAGAAAAAAGCTTCTGCCAGGAACGAGCACCGTGACATGCTGAGTCTCTGGGAAAGCAGAGATCCCCAGTGCTGTTGTGCCTGTGGATAGGCTGCAGAGGGATACTGAATATCAGCAATTTCTTTCAGGGCTGGCACCTTCCTTGTGGGAGAAGGAGCCGTAAGTTTGCCTTTTCAGAAAAAAGCTTCTGCCGAGAACGAGCACCGTGACATGCTGAGTCTCTGGGAAAGCAGAGATCCCCAGTGCTGTTGTGCCTGTGGATAGGCTACAGAGGGATACTGAATATCAGCAATTTCTTTCAGGGCTGGCACCTTCCTTGTGGGAGATGGAGCCGTAAGTTTGCCTTTTCAGAAAAAAGCTTCTGCCGAGAACGAGCACCGTGACATGCTGCGTCTCTGGGAAAGCAGAGATCCCCAGTGCTGTTGTGCCTGTGGATAGGCTGCAGAGGGATAGTGAAGACATGCATTTGCTTTCAGGGCTGGCACCTTCCTTGTGGGAGAAGGAGCCAGACGTTTGCCTTTTCAGAAAAAAGCTTCTGCCGAGAACGAGCACCGTGACATGCTGAGGCTCTGGGAAAGCAGAGATCCCCAGTGCTGTTGTGCCTGTGGATAGGCTGCAGGGGGACGGTGAAAACCAGCAATTTCTTTCAGGGCTGGCACCTTCCTTGTGGGAGAAGGAGCCAGGCGTTTGCCTTTTCAGAAAAAAGCTTCTGCCGAGAAAGAGCACCGTGACATGCTGAGTCTCTGGGAAAGCAGAGATCCCCAGTGCTGTTGTGCCTGTGGATAGGCTGCAGGGGGACGGTGAAAACCAGCAATTTCTTTCAGGGCTGGCACCTTCCTTGTGGGAGAAGGAGCCGTAAGTTTGCCTTTTCAGAAAAAAGCTTCTGCCAGGAACGAGCACCGTGACATGCTGAGTCTCTGGGAAAGCAGAGATCCCCAGTGCTGTTGTGCCTGTGGATAGGCTGCAGAGGGATAGTGAAGACCTGCATTTGCTTTCAGGGCTGGCACCTTCCTTGTGGGAGAAGGAGCGAGGCGTTTGCCTTTTCAGAAAAAAGCTTCTGCCGAGAAAGAGCACCGTGACATGCTGAGTCTCTGGGAAAGCAGAGATCCCCAGTGCTGTTGTGCCTGTGGATAGGCTGCAGGGGGATACTGAATATCAGCAATTTCTTTCAGGGCTGGCACCTTCCTTGTGGGAGAAGGAGCCAGGCGTTTGCCTTTTCAGAAAAAAGCATCTGCCGAGAAAGAGCACCGTGACATGCTGAGTCTCTGGGAAAGCAGAGATCCCCAGTGCTGTTGTGCCTGTGGATAGGCTGCAGGGGGATACTGAATATCAGCAATTTCTTTCAGGGCTGGCACCTTCCTTGTGGGAGAAGGAGCCAGGCGTTTGCCTTTTCAGAAAAAAGCTTCTGCCGAGAAAGAGCACCGTGACATGCTGAGTCTCTGGGAAAGCAGAGATCCCCAGTGCTGTTGTGCCTGTGGATAGGCTGCAGGGGGATACTGAATATCAGCAATTTCTTTCAGGGCTGGCACCTTCCTTGTGGGAGAAGGAGCCAGACGTTTGCCTTTTCAGAAAAAAGCTTCTGCCGAGAAAGAGCACCGTGACATGCTGAGTCTCTGGGAAAGCAGAGATCCCCAGTGCTGTTGTGCCTGTGGATAGGCTGCAGGGGGACGGTGAAAACCAGCAATTTCTTTCAGGGCTGGCACCTTCCTTGTGGGAGAAGGAGCCGGACGTTTGCCTTTTCAGAAAAAGCTTCTGCCGAAAGTGAGCACCGTGACATGCTGAGTCTCTGGGAAAGCAGAGATCCCCAGTGCTGTTGTGCCTGTGGATAGGCTGCAGGGGGACGGTGAAAACCAGCAATTTCTTTCAGGGCTGGCACCTTCCTTGTGGGAGAAGGAGCCGTAAGTTTGCCTTTTCAGAAAAAAGCTTCTGCCAAGAACGAGCACCGTGACATGCTGAGTCTCTGGGAAAGCAGAGATCCCCAGTGCTGTTGTGCCTGTGGATAGGCTGCAGGGGGACGGTGAAAACCAGCAATTTCTTTCAGGGCTGGCAGCTTCCTTGTGGGAGAAGGAGCCAGGCGTTTGCCTTTTCAGAAAAAGCTTCTGCCGAGAAAGAGCACCGTGACATGCTGAGTCTCTGGGAAAGCAGAGATCCCCAGTGCTGTTGTGCCTGTGGATAGGCTGTAGGGGGAGGGTGAAGACCTGCATTTGCTTTCAGGGCTGGCACCTTCCTTGTGGGAGAAGGAGCCAGGCGTTTGCCTTTTCAGAAAAAAGCTTCTGCCGAGAAAGAGCACCGTGACATGCTGAGTCTCTGGGAAAGCAGAGATCCCCAGTGCTGTTGTGCCTTTGGATAGGCTGCAGAGGGATACTGAATATCAGCAATTTCTTTCAGGGCTGGCACCTTCCTTGTGGGAGAAGGAGCCGTAAGTTTGCCTTTTCAGAAAAAAGCTTCTGCCAAGAACGAGCACCATGACATGCTGAGTCTCTGGGAAAGCAGAGATCCCCAGTGCTGTTGTGCCTGTGGATAGGCTGCAGGGGGATACTGAATATCAGCAATTTCTTTCAGGGCTGGCACCTTCCTTGTGGGAGAAGGAGCGAGGCGTTTGCCTTTTCAGAAAAAAGCTTCTGCCGAGAAAGAGCACCGTGACATGCTGAGTCTCTGGGAAAGCAGAGATCCCCAGTGCTGTTGTGCCTGTGGATAGGCCGCAGGGGGACGGTGAAAACCAGCAATTTCTTTCAGGGCTGGCAGCTTCCTTGTGGGAGAAGGAGCCGTAAGTTTGCCTTTTCAGAAAAAGCTTCTGCCGAAAGTGAGCACCGTGACATGCTGAGTCTCTGGGAAAGCAGAGATCCCCAGTGCTGTTGTGCCTGTGGATAGGCTGCAGGGGGACGGTGAAAACCAGCAATTTCTTTCAGGGCTGGCACCTTCCTTGTGGGAGAAGGAGCCGTAAGTTTGCCTTTTCAGAAAAAAGCTTCTGCCAGGAACGAGCACCGTGACATGCTGAGTCTCTGGGAAAGCAGAGATCCCCAGTGCTGTTGTGCCTGTGGATAGGCTGCAGAGGGATAGTGAAGATCTGCATTTGCTTTCAGGGCTGGCACCTTCCTTGTGGGAGAAGGAGCGAGGCGTTTGCCTTTTCAGAAAAAAGCTTCTGCCGAGAAAGAGCACCGTGACATGCTGAGTCTCTGGGAAAGCAGAGATCCCCAGTGCTGTTGTGCCTGTGGATAGGCTGCAGGGGGATACTGAATATCAGCAATTTCTTTCAGGGCTGGCACCTTCCTTGTGGGAGAAGGAGCGAGGCGTTTGCCTTTTCAGAAAAAAGCTTCTGCCGAGAACGAGCACCATGACATGCTGAGTCTCTGGGAAAGCAGAGATCCCCAGTGCTGTTGTGCCTGTGGATAGGCTGCAGGGGGATACTGAATATCAGCAATTTCTTTCAGGGCTGGCACCTTCCTTGTGGGAGAAGGAGCCAGACGTTTGCCTTTTCAGAAAAAAGCTTCTGCCGAGAAAGAGCACCGTGACATGCTGAGTCTCTGGGAAAGCAGAGATCCCCAGTGCTGTTGTGCCTGTGGATAGGCTGCAGGGGGACGGTGAAAACCAGCAATTTCTTTCAGGGCTGGCACCTTCCTTGTGGGAGAAGGAGCCGTAAGTTTGCCTTTTCAGAAAAAAGCTTCTGCCAAGAACGAGCACCGTGACATGCTGAGTCTCTGGGAAAGCAGAGATCCCCAGTGCTGTTGTGCCTGTGGATAGGCTGCAGGGGGATACTGAATATCAGCAATTTCTTTCAGGGCTGGCACCTTCCTTGTGGGAGAAGGAGCCAGACGTTTGCCTTTTCAGAAAAAAGCTTCTGCCGAGAAAGAGCACCGTGACATGCTGAGTCTCTGGGAAAGCAGAGATCCCCAGTGCTGTTGTGCCTGTGGATAGGCTGCAGGGGGACGGTGAAAACCAGCAATTTCTTTCAGGGCTGGCACCTTCCTTGTGGGAGAAGGAGCCGGACGTTTGCCTTTTCAGAAAAAGCTTCTGCCGAAAGTGAGCACCGTGACATGCTGAGTCTCTGGGAAAGCAGAGATCCCCAGTGCTGTTGTGCCTGTGGATAGGCTGCAGGGGGACGGTGAAAACCAGCAATTTCTTTCAGGGCTGGCACCTTCCTTGTGGGAGAAGGAGCCGTAAGTTTGCCTTTTCAGAAAAAAGCTTCTGCCAAGAACGAGCACCGTGACATGCTGAGTCTCTGGGAAAGCAGAGATCCCCAGTGCTGTTGTGCCTGTGGATAGGCTGCAGGGGGACGGTGAAAACCAGCAATTTCTTTCAGGGCTGGCAGCTTCCTTGTGGGAGAAGGAGCCAGGCGTTTGCCTTTTCAGAAAAAGCTTCTGCCGAGAAAGAGCACCGTGACATGCTGAGTCTCTGGGAAAGCAGAGATCCCCAGTGCTGTTGTGCCTGTGGATAGGCTGCAGGGGGATACTGAATATCAGCAATTTCTTTCAGGGCTGGCACCTTCCTTGTGGGAGAAGGAGCCAGACGTTTGCCTTTTCAGAAAACAGCTTCTGCCGAGAAAGAGCACCGTGACATGCTGAGTCTCTGGGAAAGCAGAGATCCCCAGTGCTGTTGTGCCTGTGGATAGGCTGCAGGGGGACGGTGAAAACCAGCAATTTCTTTCAGGGCTGGCACCTTCCTTGTGGGAGAAGGAGCCGTAAGTTTGCCTTTTCAGAAAAAAGCTTCTGCCAAGAACGAGCACCGTGACATGCTGAGTCTCTGGGAAAGCAGAGATCCCCAGTGCTGTTGTGCCTGTGGATAGGCTGCAGGGGGACGGTGAAAACCAGCAATTTCTTTCAGGGCTGGCAGCTTCCTTGTGGGAGAAGGAGCCAGGCGTTTGCCTTTTCAGAAAAAGCTTCTGCCGAGAAAGAGCACCGTGACATGCTGAGTCTCTGGGAAAGCAGAGATCCCCAGTGCTGTTGTGCCTGTGGATAGGCCGCAGGGGGACGGTGAAAACCAGCAATTTCTTTCAGGGCTGGCACCTTCCTTGTGGGAGAAGGAGCCGGACGTTTGCCTTTTCAGAAAAAGCTTCTGCCGAAAGTGAGCACCGTGACATGCTGAGTCTCTGGGAAAGCAGAGATCCCCAGTGCTGTTGTGCCTGTGGATAGGCTGCAGGGGGACGGTGAAAACCAGCAATTTCTTTCAGGGCTGGCACCTTCCTTGTGGGAGAAGGAGCCGTAAGTTTGCCTTTTCAGAAAAAAGCTTCTGCCAAGAACGAGCACCGTGACATGCTGAGTCTCTGGGAAAGCAGAGATCCCCAGTGCTGTTGTGCCTGTGGATAGGCTGCAGGGGGACGGTGAAAACCAGCAATTTCTTTCAGGGCTGGCAGCTTCCTTGTGGGAGAAGGAGCCAGGCGTTTGCCTTTTCAGAAAAAGCTTCTGCCGAGAAAGAGCACCGTGACATGCTGAGTCTCTGGGAAAGCAGAGATCCCCAGTGCTGTTGTGCCTGTGGATAGGCCGCAGGGGGACGGTGAAAACCAGCAATTTCTTTCAGGTCTGGCACCTTCCTTGTGGGAGAAGGAGCCGTAAGTTTGCCTTTTCAGAAAAAGCTTCTGCCGAAAGTGAGCACCGTGACATGCTGAGTCTCTGGGAAAGCAGAGATCCCCAGTGCTGTTGTGCCTGTGGATAGGCTGCAGAGGGATACTGAATATCAGCAATTTCTTTCAGGGCTGGCAGCTTCCTTGTGGGAGAAGGAGCCTTAAGTTTGCCTTTTCAGAAAAAAGCTTCTGCCGAGAAAGAGCACCGTGACATGCTGAGTCTCTGGGAAAGCAGAGATCCCCAGTGCTGTTGTGCCTGTGGATAGGCTGCAGAGGGATACTGAATATCAGCAATTTCTTTCAGGGCTGGCACCTTCCTTGTGGGAGAAGGAGCCGGACGTTTGCCTTTTCAGAAAAAAGCTTCTGCCGAGAAAGAGCACCGTGACATGCTGAGTCTCTGGGAAAGCAGAGATCCCCAGTGCTGTTGTGCCTGTGGATAGGCTGCAGGGGGACGGTGAAAACCAGCAATTTCTTTCAGGGCTGGCACCTTCCTTGTGGGAGAAGGAGCCGTAATTTGCCTTTTCAGAAAAAAGCTTCTGCCGAGAAAGAGCACCGTGACATGCTGAGTCTCTGGGAAAGCAGAGATCCCCAGTGCTGTTGTGCCTGTGGATAGGCTGCAGGGGGACGGTGAAGACCAGCAATTTCTTTCAGGGCTGGCACCTTCCTTGTGGGAGAAGGAGCCAGACGTTTGGCTTTTCAGAAAAAAGCTTCTGCCGAGAACGAGCACCGTGACATGCTGAGTCTCTGGGAAAGCAGAGATCCCCAGTGCTGTTGTGCCTGTGGATAGGCTGCAGGGGGATACTGAATATCAGCAATTTCTTTCAGGGCTGGCACCTTCCTTGTGGGAGAAGGAGCCGTAAGTTTGCCTTTTCAGAAAAAAGCTTCTGCCGAGAACGAGCACCGTGACATGCTGAGTCTCTGGGAAAGCAGAGATCCCCAGTGCTGTTGTGCCTGTGGATAGGCTGCAGGGGGACGGTGAAAACCAGCAATTTCTTTCAGGGCTGGCACCTTCCTTGTGGGAGAAGGAGCCGTAAGTTTGCCTTTTCAGAAAAAAGCTTCTGCCAGGAACGAGCACCGTGACATGCTGAGTCTCTGGGAAAGCAGAGATCCCCAGTGCTGTTGTGCCTGTGGATAGGCTGCAGAGGGATAGTGAAGATCTGCATTTGCTTTCAGGGCTGGCACCTTCCTTGTGGGAGAAGGAGCGAGGCGTTTGCCTTTTCAGAAAAAAGCTTCTGCCGAGAAAGAGCACCGTGACATGCTGAGTCTCTGGGAAAGCAGAGATCCCCAGTGCTGTTGTGCCTGTGGATAGGCTGCAGGGGGATACTGAATATCAGCAATTTCTTTCAGGGCTGGCACCTTCCTTGTGGGAGAAGGAGCCAGACGTTTGCCTTTTCAGAAAACAGCTTCTGCCGAGAAAGAGCACCGTGACATGCTGAGTCTCTGGGAAAGCAGAGATCCCCAGTGCTGTTGTGCCTGTGGATAGGCTGCAGGGGGACGGTGAAAACCAGCAATTTCTTTCAGGGCTGGCACCTTCCTTGTGGGAGAAGGAGCCGTAAGTTTGCCTTTTCAGAAAAAAGCTTCTGCCAAGAACGAGCACCGTGACATGCTGAGTCTCTGGGAAAGCAGAGATCCCCAGTGCTGTTGTGCCTGTGGATAGGCTGCAGGGGGACGGTGAAAACCAGCAATTTCTTTCAGGGCTGGCAGCTTCCTTGTGGGAGAAGGAGCCAGGCGTTTGCCTTTTCAGAAAAAGCTTCTGCCGAGAAAGAGCACCGTGACATGCTGAGTCTCTGGGAAAGCAGAGATCCCCAGTGCTGTTGTGCCTGTGGATAGGCCGCAGGGGGACGGTGAAAACCAGCAATTTCTTTCAGGGCTGGCACCTTCCTTGTGGGAGAAGGAGCCGTAAGTTTGCCTTTTCAGAAAAAGCTTCTGCCGAAAGTGAGCACCGTGACATGCTGAGTCTCTGGGAAAGCAGAGATCCCCAGTGCTGTTGTGCCTGTGGATAGGCTGCAGAGGGATACTGAATATCAGCAATTTCTTTCAGGGCTGGCAGCTTCCTTGTGGGAGAAGGAGCCTTAAGTTTGCCTTTTCAGAAAAAAGCTTCTGCCGAGAAAGAGCACCGTGACATGCTGAGTCTCTGGGAAAGCAGAGATCCCCAGTGCTGTTGTGCCTGTGGATAGGCTGCAGAGGGATAGTGAAGACCTGCATTTGCTTTCAGGGCTGGCACCTTCCTTGTGGGAGAAGGAGCCAGGCGTTTGCCTTTTCAGAAAAAAGCTTCTGCCGAGAAAGAGCACCGTGACATGCTGAGTCTCTGGGAAAGCAGAGATCCCCAGTGCTGTTGTGCCTGTGGATAGGCTGCAGGGGGACGGTGAAAACCAGCAATTTCTTTCAGGGCTGGCACCTTCCTTGTGGGAGAAGGAGCCGTAATTTGCCTTTTCAGAAAAAAGCTTCTGCCGAGAAAGAGCACCGTGACATGCTGAGTCTCTGGGAAAGCAGAGATCCCCAGTGCTGTTGTGCCTGTGGATAGGCTGCAGGGGGACGGTGAAGACCAGCAATTTCTTTCAGGGCTGGCACCTTCCTTGTGGGAGAAGGAGCCAGACGTTTGGCTTTTCAGAAAAAAGCTTCTGCCGAGAACGAGCACCGTGACATGCTGAGTCTCTGGGAAAGCAGAGATCCCCAGTGCTGTTGTGCCTGTGGATAGGCTGCAGGGGGATACTGAATATCAGCAATTTCTTTCAGGGCTGGCACCTTCCTTGTGGGAGAAGGAGCCGTAAGTTTGCCTTTTCAGAAAAAAGCTTCTGCCGAGAACGAGCACCGTGACATGCTGAGTCTCTGGGAAAGCAGAGATCCCCAGTGCTGTTGTGCCTGTGGATAGGATACAGAGGGATACTGAATATCAGCAATTTCTTTCAGGGCTGGCACCCTCCTTGTGGGAGATGGAGCCGTAAGTTTGCCTTTTCACAAAAAAGCTTCTGCCGAGAACGAGCACCGTGACATGCTGCGTCTCTGGGAAAGCAGAGATCCCCAGTGCTGTTGTGCCTGTGGATAGGCTGCAGGGGGACGGTGAAGACATGCATATGCTTTCAGGGCTGGCACCTTCCTTGTGGGAGAAGGAGCCGTAAGTTTGCCTTTTCAGAAAAAAGCTTCTGCCGAGAACGAGCACCGTGACATGCTGAGTCTCTGGGAAAGCAGAGATCCCCAGTGCTGTTGTGCCTGTGGATAGGCTGCAGGGGGACGGTGAAAACCAGCAATTTCTTTCAGGGCTGGCACCTTCCTTGTGGGAGAAGGAGCGAGGCGTTTGCCTTTTCAGAAAAAAGCTTCTGCCGAGAAAGAGCACCGTGACATGCTGAGTCTCTGGGAAAGCAGAGATCCCCAGTGCTGTTGTGCCTGTGGATAGGCTGCAGGGGGACGGTGAAAACCAGCAATTTCTTTCAGGGCTGGCACCTTCCTTGTGGGAGAAGGAGCCGTAAGTTTGCCTTTTCAGAAAAAAGCTTCTGCCAAGAACGAGCACCGTGACATGCTGAGTCTCTGGGAAAGCAGAGATCCCCAGTGCTGTTGTGCCTGTGGATAGGCTGCAGGGGGACGGTGAAAACCAGCAATTTCTTTCAGGGCTGGCAGCTTCCTTGTGGGAGAAGGAGCCAGGCGTTTGCCTTTTCAGAAAAAGCTTCTGCCGAGAAAGAGCACCGTGACATGCTGAGTCTCTGGGAAAGCAGAGATCCCCAGTGCTGTTGTGCCTGTGGATAGGCCGCAGGGGGACGGTGAAAACCAGCAATTTCTGTCAGGGCTGGCACCTTCCTTGTGGGAGAAGGAGCCGGACGTTTGCCTTTTCAGAAAAAGCTTCTGCCGAAAGTGAGCACCGTGACATGCTGAGTCTCTGGGAAAGCAGAGATCCCCAGTGCTGTTGTGCCTGTGGATAGGCTGCAGGGGGACGGTGAAAACCAGCAATTTCTTTCAGGGCTGGCACCTTTCTTGTGGGAGAAGGAGCCGTAAGTTTGCCTTTTCAGAAAAAAGCTTCTGCCAAGAACGAGCACCGTGACATGCTGAGTCTCTGGGAAAGCAGAGATCCCCAGTGCTGTTGTGCCTGTGGATAGGCCGCAGGGGGACGGTGAAAACCAGCAATTTCTTTCAGGTCTGGCACCTTCCTTGTGGGAGAAGGAGCCGGATGTTTGCCTTTTCAGAAAAAGCTTCTGCCGAAAGTGAGCACCGTGACATGCTGAGTCTCTGGGAAAGCAGAGATCCCCAGTGCTGTTGTGCCTGTGGATAGGCTGCAGAGGGATACTGAATATCAGCAATTTCTTTCAGGGCTGGCAGCTTCCTTGTGGGAGAAGGAGCCTTAAGTTTGCCTTTTCAGAAAAAAGCTTCTGCCGAGAAAGAGCACCGTGACATGCTGAGTCTCTGGGAAAGCAGAGATCCCCAGTGCTGTTGTGCCTGTGGATAGGCTGTAGGGGGAGGGTGAAGACCTGCATTTGCTTTCAGGGCTGGCACCTTCCTTGTGGGAGAAGGAGCCAGGCGTTTGCCTTTTCAGAAAAAAGCATCTGCCGAGAAAGAGCACCGTGACATGCTGAGTCTCTGGGAAAGCAGAGATCCCCAGTGCTGTTGTGCCTGTGGATAGGCTGCAGGGGGATACTGAATATCAGCAATTTCTTTCAGGGCTGGCACCTTCCTTGTGGGAGAAGGAGCGAGGCGTTTGCCTTTTCAGAAAAAAGCTTCTGCCAGGAACGAGCACCGTGACATGCTGAGTCTCTGGGAAAGCAGAGATCCCCAGTGCTGTTGTGCCTGTGGATAGGCTGCAGGGGGACGGTGAAAACCAGCAATTTCTTTCAGGGCTGGCACCTTCCTTGTGGGAGAAGGAGCCGTAAGTTTGCCTTTTCAGAAAAAAGCTTCTGCCGAGAAAGAGCACCGTGACATGCTGAGTCTCTGGGAAAGCAGAGATCCCCAGTGCTGTTGTGCCTGTGGATAGGCTGCAGGGGGACGGTGAAAACCAGCAATTTCTTTCAGGGCTGGCACCTTCCTTGTGGGAGAAGGAGCCGTAAGTTTGCCTTTTCAGAAAAAAGCTTCTGCCAAGAACGAGCACCGTGACATGCTGAGTCTCTGGGAAAGCAGAGATCCCCAGTGCTGTTGTGCCTGTGGATAGGCTGCAGGGGGACGGTGAAAACCAGCAATTTCTTTCAGGGCTGGCAGCTTCCTTGTGGGAGAAGGAGCCAGGCGTTTGCCTTTTCAGAAAAAGCTTCTGCCGAGAAAGAGCACCGTGACATGCTGAGTCTCTGGGAAAGCAGAGATCCCCAGTGCTGTTGTGCCTGTGGATAGGCCGCAGGGGGACGGTGAAAACCAGCAATTTCTTTCAGGGCTGGCACCTTCCTTGTGGGAGAAGGAGCCGGACGTTTGCCTTTTCAGAAAAAGCTTCTGCCGAAAGTGAGCACCGTGACATGCTGAGTCTCTGGGAAAGCAGAGATCCCCAGTGCTGTTGTGCCTGTGGATAGTCTGCAGGGGGACGGTGAAAACCAGCAATTTCTTTCAGGGCTGGCACCTTCCTTGTGGGAGAAGGAGCCGTAAGTTTGCCTTTTCAGAAAAAAGCTTCTGCCAAGAACGAGCACCGTGACATGCTGAGTCTCTGGGAAAGCAGAGATCCCCAGTGCTGTTGTGCCTGTGGATAGGCTGCAGGGGGACGGTGAAAACCAGCAATTTCTTTCAGGGCTGGCAGCTTCCTTGTGGGAGAAGGAGCCAGGCGTTTGCCTTTTCAGAAAAAGCTTCTGCCGAGAAAGAGCACCGTGACATGCTGAGTCTCTGGGAAAGCAGAGATCCCCAGTGCTGTTGTGCCTGTGGATAGGCCGCAGGGGGACGGTGAAAACCAGCAATTTCTTTCAGGGCTGGCACCTTCCTTGTGGGAGAAGGAGCCGGATGTTTGCCTTTTCAGAAAAAGCTTCTGCCGAAAGTGAGCACCGTGACATGCTGAGTCTCTGGGAAAGCAGAGATCCCCAGTGCTGTTGTGCCTTTGGATAGGCTGCAGAGGGATACTGAATATCAGCAATTTCTTTC
Source organism: Astur gentilis (assembly GCF_929443795.1). Lineage (NCBI taxonomy): Eukaryota > Metazoa > Chordata > Aves > Accipitriformes > Accipitridae > Astur > Astur gentilis. Next base: position 10,140,378 of record NC_064880.1, on the reverse strand, counting down.
AGGGCTGGCAGCTTCCTTGTGGGAGAAGGAGCCTTAAGTTTGCCTTTTCAGAAAAAAGCTTCTGCCGAGAAAGAGCACCGTGACATGCTGAGTCTCTGGGAAAGCAGAGATCCCCAGTGCTGTTGTGCCTGTGGATAGGCTGTAGGGGGAGGGTGAAGACCTGCATTTGCTTTCAGGGCTGGCACCTTCCTTGTGGGAGAAGGAGCCAGGCGTTTGCCTTTTCAGAAAAAAGCATCTGCCGAGAAAGAGCACCGTGACATGCTGAGTCTCTGGGAAAGCAGAGATCCCCAGTGCTGTTGTGCCTGTGGATAGGCCGCAGGGGGACGGTGAAAACCAGCAATTTCTTTCAGGGCTGGCACCTTCCTTGTGGGAGAAGGAGCCGGATGTTTGCCTTTTCAGAAAAAGCTTCTGCCGAAAGTGAGCACCGTGACATGCTGAGTCTCTGGGAAAGCAGAGATCCCCAGTGCTGTTGTGCCTTTGGATAGGCTGCAGAGGGATACTGAATATCAGCAATTTCTTTCAGGGCTGGCAGCTTCCTTGTGGGAGAAGGAGCCTTAAGTTTGCCTTTTCAGAAAAAAGCTTCTGCCGAGAAAGAGCACCGTGACATGCTGAGTCTCTGGGAAAGCAGAGATCCCCAGTGCTGTTGTGCCTGTGGATAGGCTGCAGAGGGATAGTGAAGACCTGCATTTGCTTTCAGGGCTGGCACCTTCCTTGTGGGAGAAGGAGCCAGGCGTTTGCCTTTTCAGAAAAAAGCTTCTGCCGAGAAAGAGCACCGTGACATGCTGAGTCTCTGGGAAAGCAGAGATCCCCAGTGCTGTTGTGCCTGTGGATAGGCTGCAGAGGGATACTGAATATCAGCAATTTCTTTCAGGGCTGGCACCTTCCTTGTGGGAGAAGGAGCCGTAAGTTTGCCTTTTCAGAAAAAAGCTTCTGCCGAGAAAGAGCACCGTGACATGCTGAGTCTCTGGGAAAGCAGAGATCCCCAGTGCTGTTGTGCCTGTGGATAGGCTGCAGGGGGACGGTGAAAACCAGCAATTTCTTTCAGGGCTGGCACCTTCCTTGTGGGAGAAGGAGCCAGGCGTTTGCCTTTTCAGAAAAAAGCTTCTGCCGAGAAAGAGCACCGTGACATGCTGAGTCTCTGGGAAAGCAGAGATCCCCAGTGCTGTTGTGCCTGTGGATAGGCTGCAGGGGGATACTGAATATCAGCAATTTCTTTCAGGGCTGGCACCTTCCTTGTGGGAGAAGGAGCCAGGCGTTTGCCTTTTCAGAAAAAAGCTTCTGCCGAGAAAGAGCACCGTGACATGCTGAGTCTCTGGGAAAGCAGAGATCCCCAGTGCTGTTGTGCCTGTGGATAGGCTGCAGGGGGACGGTGAAAACCAGCAATTTCTTTCAGGGCTGGCAGCTTCCTTGTGGGAGAAGGAGCCAGGCGTTTGCCTTTTCAGAAAAAAGCATCTGCCGAGAAAGAGCACCGTGACATGCTGAGTCTCTGGGAAAGCAGAGATCCCCAGTGCTGTTGTGCCTGTGGATAGGCTGCAGAGGGATAGTGAAGACCTGCATTAGCTTTCAGGGCTGGCACCTTCCTTGTGGGAGAAGGAGCCAGGCGTTTGCCTTTTCAGAAAAAAGCTTCTGCCGAGAAAGAGCACCGTGACATGCTGAGTCTCTGGGAAAGCAGAGATCCCCAGTGCTGTTGTGCCTGTGGATAGGCTGCAGAGGGATACTGAATATCAGCAATTTCTTTCAGGGCTGGCACCTTCCTTGTGGGAGAAGGAGCCGTAAGTTTGCCTTTTCAGAAAAAAGCTTCTGCCGAGAAAGAGCACCGTGACATGCTGAGTCTCTGGGAAAGCAGAGATCCCCAGTGCTGTTGTGCCTGTGGATAGGCTGCAGAGGGATACTGAATATCAGCAATTTCTTTCAGGGCTGGCAGCTTCCTTGTGGGAGAAGGAGCCAGGCGTTTGCCTTTTCAGAAAAAGCTTCTGCCGAGAAAGAGCACCGTGACATGCTGAGTCTCTGGGAAAGCAGAGATCCCCAGTGCTGTTGTGCCTGTGGATAGGCCGCAGGGGGACGGTGAAAACCAGCAATTTCTTTCAGGGCTGGCACCTTCCTTGTGGGAGAAGGAGCCGGATGTTTGCCTTTTCAGAAAAAGCTTCTGCCGAAAGTGAGCACCGTGACATGCTGAGTCTCTGGGAAAGCAGAGATCCCCAGTGCTGTTGTGCCTTTGGATAGGCTGCAGAGGGATACTGAATATCAGCAATTTCTTTCAGGGCTGGCAGCTTCCTTGTGGGAGAAGGAGCCTTAAGTTTGCCTTTTCAGAAAAAAGCTTCTGCCGAGAAAGAGCACCGTGACATGCTGAGTCTCTGGGAAAGCAGAGATCCCCAGTGCTGTTGTGCCTGTGGATAGGCTGTAGGGGGAGGGTGAAGACCTGCATTTGCTTTCAGGGCTGGCACCTTCCTTGTGGGAGAAGGAGCCAGGCGTTTGCCTTTTCAGAAAAAAGCATCTGCCGAGAAAGAGCACCGTGACATGCTGAGTCTCTGGGAAAGCAGAGATCCCCAGTGCTGTTGTGCCTGTGGATAGGCTGCAGAGGGATAGTGAAGACCTGCATTTGCTTTCACGGCTGGCACCTTCCTTGTGGGAGAAGGAGCCAGGCGTTTGCCTTTTCAGAAAAAAGCTTCTGCCGAGAAAGAGCACCGTGACATGCTGAGTCTCTGGGAAAGCAGAGATCCCCAGTGCTGTTGTGCCTGTGGATAGGCTGCAGAGGGATACTGAATATCAGCAATTTCTTTCAGGGCTGGCACCTTCCTTGTGGGAGAAGGAGCCGTAAGTTTGCCTTTTCAGAAAAAAGCTTCTGCCGAGAAAGAGCACCGTGACATGCTGAGTCTCTGGGAAAGCAGAGATCCCCAGTGCTGTTGTGCCTGTGGATAGGCTGCAGGGGGACGGTGAAAACCAGCAATTTCTTTCAGGGCTGGCACCTTCCTTGTGGGAGAAGGAGCCAGGCGTTTGCCTTTTCAGAAAAAAGCTTCTGCCGAGAAAGAGCACCGTGACATGCTGAGTCTCTGGGAAAGCAGAGATCCCCAGTGCTGTTGTGCCTGTGGATAGGCCGCAGGGGGACGGTGAAAACCAGCAATTTCTTTCAGGGCTGGCACCTTCCTTGTGGGAGAAGGAGCCGGACGTTTGCCTTTTCAGAAAAAGCTTCTGCCGAAAGTGAGCACCGTGACATGCTGAGTCTCTGGGAAAGCAGAGATCCCCAGTGCTGTTGTGCCTGTGGATAGGCTGCAGAGGGATACTGAATATCAGCAATTTCTTTCAGGGCTGGCACCTTCCTTGTGGGAGAAGGAGCCAGGCGTTTGCCTTTTCAGAAAAAAGCTTCTGCCGAGAAAGAGCACCGTGACATGCTGAGTCTCTGGGAAAGCAGAGATCCCCAGTGCTGTTGTGCCTGTGGATAGGCTGCAGAGGGATACTGAATATCAGCAATTTCTTTCAGGGCTGGCACCTTCCTTGTGGGAGAAGGAGCCGTAAGTTTGCCTTTTCAGAAAAAAGCTTCTGCCGAGAAAGAGCACCGTGACATGCTGAGTCTCTGGGAAAGCAGAGATCCCCAGTGCTGTTGTGCCTGTGGATAGGCTGCAGAGGGATACTGAATATCAGCAATTTCTTTCAGGGCTGGCACCTTCCTTGTGGGAGAAGGAGCCGTAAGTTTGCCTTTTCAGAAAAAAGCTTCTGCCGAGAAAGAGCACCGTGACATGCTGAGTCTCTGGGAAAGCAGAGATCCCCAGTGCTGTTGTGCCTGTGGATAGGCTGCAGGGGGACGGTGAAAACCAGCAATTTCTTTCAGGGCTGGCACCTTCCTTGTGGGAGAAGGAGCCAGGCGTTTGCCTTTTCAGAAAAAAGCATCTGCCGAGAAAGAGCACCGTGACATGCTGAGTCTCTGGGAAAGCAGAGATCCCCAGTGCTGTTGTGCCTGTGGATAGGCTGCAGGGGGATAGTGAAGACCTGCATTAGCTTTCAGGGCTGGCACCTTCCTTGTGGGAGAAGGAGCCAGGCGTTTGCCTTTTCAGAAAAAAGCTTCTGCCGAGAAAGAGCACCGTGACATGCTGAGTCTCTGGGAAAGCAGAGATCCCCAGTGCTGTTGTGCCTGTGGATAGGCTGCAGAGGGATACTGAATATCAGCAATTTCTTTCAGGGCTGGCACCTTCCTTGTGGGAGAAGGAGCCGTAAGTTTGCCTTTTCAGAAAAAAGCTTCTGCCGAGAAAGAGCACCGTGACATGCTGAGTCTCTGGGAAAGCAGAGATCCCCAGTGCTGTTGTGCCTGTGGATAGGCTGCAGAGGGATACTGAATATCAGCAATTTCTTTCAGGGCTGGCACCTTCCTTGTGGGAGAAGGAGCCGTAAGTTTGCCTTTTCAGAAAAAAGCTTCTGCCGAGAAAGAGCACCGTGACATGCTGAGTCTCTGGGAAAGCAGAGATCCCCAGTGCTGTTGTGCCTGTGGATAGGCTGCAGGGGGACGGTGAAAACCAGCAATTTCTTTCAGGGCTGGCAGCTTCCTTGTGGGAGAAGGAGCCGTAAGTTTGCCTTTTCAGAAAAAAGCTTCTGCCAGGAACGAGCACCGTGACATGCTGCGTCTCTGGGAAAGCAGAGATCCCCAGTGCTGTTGTGCCTGTGGATAGGCCGCAGGGGGACGGTGAAAACCAGCAATTTCTGTCAGGGCTGGCACCTTCCTTGTGGGAGAAGGAGCCGGACGTTTGACTTTTCAGAAAAAGCTTCTGCCGAAAGTGAGCACCGTGACATGCTGAGTCTCTGGGAAAGCAGAGATCCCCAGTGCTGTTGTGCCTGTGGATAGACTGCAGAGGGATACTGAATATCAGCAATTTCTTTCAGGGCTGGCAGCTTCCTTGTGGGAGAAGGAGCCTTAAGTTTGCCTTTTCAGAAAAAAGCTTCTGCCGAGAAAGAGCACCGTGACATGCTGAGTCTCTGGGAAAGCAGAGATCCCCAGTGCTGTTGTGCCTGTGGATAGGCTGCAGGGGGATACTGAATATCAGCAATTTCTTTCAGGGCTGGCACCTTCCTTGTGGGAGAAGGAGCCAGGCGTTTGCCTTTTCAGAAAAAAGCTTCTGCCGAGAAAGAGCACCGTGACATGCTGAGTCTCTGGGAAAGCAGAGATCCCCAGTGCTGTTGTGCCTGTGGATAGGCTGCAGAGGGATACTGAATATCAGCAATTTCTTTCAGGGCTGGCACCTTCCTTGTGGGAGAAGGAGCCAGGCGTTTGCCTTTTCAGAAAAAAGCTTCTGCCGAGAAAGAGCACCGTGACATGCTGAGTCTCTGGGAAAGCAGAGATCCCCAGTGCTGTTGTGCCTGTGGATAGGCTGCAGAGGGATACTGAATATCAGCAATTTCTTTCAGGGCTGGCACCTTCCTTGTGGGAGAAGGAGCCGTAAGTTTGCCTTTTCAGAAAAAAGCTTCTGCCGAGAAAGAGCACCGTGACATGCTGAGTCTCTGGGAAAGCAGAGATCCCCAGTGCTGTTGTGCCTGTGGATAGGCTGCAGGGGGACGGTGAAAACCAGCAATTTCTTTCAGGGCTGGCACCTTCCTTGTGGGAGAAGGAGCCAGACGTTTGCCTTTTCAGAAAAAAGCTTCTGCCGAGAAAGAGCACCGTGACATGCTGAGTCTCTGGGAAAGCAGAGATCCCCAGTGCTGTTGTGCCTGTGGATAGGCTGCAGGGGGATACTGAATATCAGCAATTTCTTTCAGGGCTGGCACCTTCCTTGTGGGAGAAGGAGCCAGGCGTTTGCCTTTTCAGAAAAAAGCTTCTGCCGAGAAAGAGCACCGTGACATGCTGAGTCTCTGGGAAAGCAGAGATCCCCAGTGCTGTTGTGCCTGTGGATAGGCTGCAGGGGGACGGTGAAAACCAGCAATTTCTTTCAGGGCTGGCACCTTCCTTGTGGGAGAAGGAGCCGGACGTTTGCCTTTTCAGAAAAAGCTTCTGCCGAGAAAGAGCACCGTGACATGCTGAGTCTCTGGGAAAGCAGAGATCCCCAGTGCTGTTGTGCCTGTGGATAGGCCGCAGGGGGACGGTGAAGACCAGCAATTTCTTTCAGGTCTGGCACCTTCCTTGTGGGAGAAGGAGCCTTACGTTTGCCTTTTCAGAAAAAAGCTTCTGCCGAGAAAGAGCACCGTGACATGCTGAGTCTCTGGGAAAGCAGAGATCCCCAGTGCTGTTGTGCCTGTGGATAGGCTGCAGAGGGATACTGAATATCAGCAATTTCTTTCAGGGCTGGCAGCTTCCTTGTGGGAGAAGGAGCCTTAAGTTTGCCTTTTCAGAAAAAGCTTCTGCCGAGAAAGAGCACCGTGACATGCTGAGTCTCTGGGAAAGCAGAGATCCCCAGTGCTGTTGTGCCTGTGGATAGGCTGCAGGGGGATACTGAATATCAGCAATTTCTTTCAGGGCTGGCACCTTCCTTGTGGGAGAAGGAGCCAGGCGTTTGCCTTTTCAGAAAAAAGCTTCTGCCGAGAAAGAGCACTGTGACATGCTGAGTCTCTGGGAAAGCAGAGATCCCCAGTGCTGTTGTGCCTGTGGATAGGCTGCAGGGGGACGGTGAAAACCAGCAATTTCTTTCAAGGGCTGGCACCTTCCTTGTGGGAGAAGGAGCCGTTAGTTTGCCTTTTCAGAAAAAAGCTTCTGCCAAGAACGAGCACCGTGACATGCTGAGTCTCTGGGAAAGCAGAGATCCCCAGTGCTGTTGTGCCTGTGGATAGGCTGCACAGGGATAGTGAAGACCTGCATTTGCTTTCAGGGCTGGCACCTTCCTTGTGGGAGAAGGAGCCAGGCGTTTGCCTTTTCAGAAAAAAGCATCTGCCGAGAAAGAGCACCGTGACATGCTGAGTCTCTGGGAAAGCAGAGATCCCCAGTGCTGTTGTGCCTGTGGATAGGCTGCAGAGGGATACTGAATATCAGCAATTTCTTTCAGGGCTGGCACCTTCCTTGTGGGAGAAGGAGCCGTAAGTTTGCCTTTTCAGAAAAAAGCTTCTGCCAAGAACGAGCACCGTGACATGCTGAGTCTCTGGGAAAGCAGAGATCCCCAGTGCTGTTGTGCCTGTGGATAGGCCGCAGGGGGACGGTGAAAACCAGCAATTTCTGTCAGGGCTGGCACCTTCCTTGTGGGAGAAGGAGCCGGACGTTTGCCTTTTCAGAAAAAGCTTCTGCCGAAAGTGAGCACCGTGACATGCTTAGTCTCTGGGAAAGCAGAGATCCCCAGTGCTGTTGTGCCTGTGGATAGGCTGCAGGGGGACGGTGAAAACCAGCAATTTCTTTCAGGGCTGGCACCTTCCTTGTGGGAGAAGGAGCCGTAAGTTTGCCTTTTCAGAAAAAAGCTTCTGCCAAGGACGAGCACCGTGACATGCTGAGTCTCTGGGAAAGCAGAGATCCCCAGTGCTGTTGTGCCTGTGGATAGGCTGCAGAGGGATACTGAATATCAGCAATTTCTTTCAGGGCTGGCAGCTTCCTTGTGGGAGAAGGAGCCTTAAGTTTGCCTTTTCAGAAAAAAGCTTCTGCCGAGAAAGAGCACCGTGACATGCTGAGTCTCTGGGAAAGCAGAGATCCCCAGTGCTGTTGTGCCTGTGGATAGGCTGTAGGGGGAGGGTGAAGACCTGCATTTGCTTTCAGGGCTGGCACCTTCCTTGTGGGAGAAGGAGCCAGGCGTTTGCCTTTTCAGAAAAAAGCATCTGCCGAGAAAGAGCACCGTGACATGCTGAGTCTCTGGGAAAGCAGAGATCCCCAGTGCTGTTGTGCCTGTGGATAGGCTGCAGGGGGATACTGAATATCAGCAATTTCTTTCAGGGCTGGCACCTTCCTTGTGGGAGAAGGAGCCGTAAGTTTGCCTTTTCAGAAAAAAGCTTCTGCCAGGAACGAGCACCGTGACATGCTGAGTCTCTGGGAAAGCAGAGATCCCCAGTGCTGTTGTGCCTGTGGATAGGCTGCAGGGGGACGGTGAAAACCAGCAATTTCTTTCAGGGCTGGCACCTACCTTGTGGGAGAAGGAGCCGTAAGTTTGCCTTTTCAGAAAAAAGCTTCTGCCAGGAACGAGCACCGTGACATGCTGAGTCTCTGGGAAAGCAGAGATCCCCAGTGCTGTTGTGCCTGTGGATAGGCTGCAGGGGGACGGTGAAAACCAGCAATTTCTTTCAGGGCTGGCACCTTCCTTGTGGGAGAAGGAGCCGTAAGTTTGCCTTTTCAGAAAAAAGCTTCTGCCAAGAACGAGCACCGTGACATGCTGAGTCTCTGGGAAAGCAGAGATCCCCAGTGCTGTTGTGCCTGTGGATAGGCTGCAGGGGGACGGTGAAAACCAGCAATTTCTTTCAGGGCTGGCAGCTTCCTTGTGGGAGAAGGAGCCAGGCGTTTGCCTTTTCAGAAAAAGCTTCTGCCGAGAAAGAGCACCGTGACATGCTGAGTCTCTGGGAAAGCAGAGATCCCCAGTGCTGTTGTGCCTGTGGATAGGCCGCAGGGGGACGGTGAAAACCAGCAATTTCTTTCAGGTCTGGCACCTTCCTTGTGGGAGAAGGAGCCAGATGTTTGCCTTTTCAGAAAAAGCTTCTGCCGAAAGTGAGCACCGTGACATGCTGAGTCTCTGGGAAAGCAGAGATCCCCAGTGCTGTTGTGCCTTTGGATAGGCTGCAGAGGGATACTGAATATCAGCAATTTCTTTCAGGGCTGGCAGCTTCCTTGTGGGAGAAGGAGCCTTAAGTTTGCCTTTTCAGAAAAAAGCTTCTGCCGAGAAAGAGCACCGTGACATGCTGAGTCTCTGGGAAAGCAGAGATCCCCAGTGCTGTTGTGCCTGTGGATAGGCTGTAGGGGGAGGGTGAAGACCTGCATTTGCTTTCAGGGCTGGCACCTTCCTTGTGGGAGAAGGAGCCAGGCGTTTGCCTTTTCAGAAAAAAGCATCTGCCGAGAAAGAGCACCGTGACATGCTGAGTCTCTGGGAAAGCAGAGATCCCCAGTGCTGTTGTGCCTGTGGATAGGCTGCACAGGGATAGTGAAGACCTGCATTTGCTTTCAGGGCTGGCACCTTCCTTGTGGGAGAAGGAGCCAGGCGTTTGCCTTTTCAGAAAAAAGCTTCTGCCGAGAAAGAGCACCGTGACATGCTGAGTCTCTGGGAAAGCAGAGATCCCCAGTGCTGTTGTGCCTGTGGATAGGCTGCAGAGGGATACTGAATATCAGCAATTTCTTTCAGGGCTGGCACCTTCCTTGTGGGAGAAGGAGCCGTAAGTTTGCCTTTTCAGAAAAAAGCTTCTGCCAAGAACGAGCACCGTGACATGCTGAGTCTCTGGGAAAGCAGAGATCCCCAGTGCTGTTGTGCCTGTGGATAGGCCGCAGGGGGACGGTGAAAACCAGCAATTTCTGTCAGGGCTGGCACCTTCCTTGTGGGAGAAGGAGCCGGACGTTTGCCTTTTCAGAAAAAGCTTCTGCCGAAAGTGAGCACCGTGACATGCTTAGTCTCTGGGAAAGCAGAGATCCCCAGTGCTGTTGTGCCTGTGGATAGGCTGCAGGGGGACGGTGAAAACCAGCAATTTCTTTCAGGGCTGGCACCTTCCTTGTGGGAGAAGGAGCCGTAAGTTTGCCTTTTCAGAAAAAAGCTTCTGCCAAGGACGAGCACCGTGACATGCTGAGTCTCTGGGAAAGCAGAGATCCCCAGTGCTGTTGTGCCTGTGGATAGGCCGCAGGGGGACGGTGAAAACCAGCAATTTCTTTCAGGTCTGGCACCTTCCTTGTGGGAGAAGGAGCCGGATGTTTGCCTTTTCAGAAAAAGCTTCTGCCGAAAGTGAGCACCGTGACATGCTGAGTCTCTGGGAAAGCAGAGATCCCCAGTGCTGTTGTGCCTGTGGATAGGCTGCAGAGGGATACTGAATATCAGCAATTTCTTTCAGGGCTGGCAGCTTCCTTGTGGGAGAAGGAGCCTTAAGTTTGCCTTTTCAGAAAAAAGCTTCTGCCGAGAAAGAGCACCGTGACATGCTGAGTCTCTGGGAAAGCAGAGATCCCCAGTGCTGTTGTGCCTGTGGATAGGCTGTAGGGGGAGGGTGAAGACCTGCATTTGCTTTCAGGGCTGGCACCTTCCTTGTGGGAGAAGGAGCCAGGCGTTTGCCTTTTCAGAAAAAAGCATCTGCCGAGAAAGAGCACCGTGACATGCTGAGTCTCTGGGAAAGCAGAGATCCCCAGTGCTGTTGTGCCTGTGGATAGGCTGCAGGGGGATACTGAATATCAGCAATTTCTTTCAGGGCTGGCACCTTCCTTGTGGGAGAAGGAGCCGTAAGTTTGCCTTTTCAGAAAAAAGCTTCTGCCAGGAACGAGCACCGTGACATGCTGAGTCTCTGGGAAAGCAGAGATCCCCAGTGCTGTTGTGCCTGTGGATAGGCTGCAGGGGGACGGTGAAAACCAGCAATTTCTTTCAGGGCTGGCACCTACCTTGTGGGAGAAGGAGCCGTAAGTTTGCCTTTTCAGAAAAAAGCTTCTGCCGAGAAAGAGCACCGTGACATGCTGAGTCTCTGGGAAAGCAGAGATCCCCAGTGCTGTTGTGCCTGTGGATAGGCTGCAGGGGGACGGTGAAAACCAGCAATTTCTTTCAGGGCTGGCAGCTTCCTTGTGGGAGAAGGAGCCAGGCGTTTGCCTTTTTAGAAAAAGCTTCTGCCGAGAAAGAGCACCGTGACATGCTGAGTCTCTGGGAAAGCAGAGATCCCCAGTGCTGTTGTGCCTGTGGATAGGCCGCAGGGGGACGGTGAAAACCAGCAATTTCTTTCAGGGCTGGCACCTTCCTTGTGGGAGAAGGAGCCGGACGTTTGCCTTTTCAGAAAAAGCTTCTGCCGAAAGTGAGCACCGTGACATGCTGAGTCTCTGGGAAAGCAGAGATCCCCAGTGCTGTTGTGCCTGTGGATAGTCTGCAGGGGGACGGTGAAAACCAGCAATTTCTTTCAGGTCTGGCACCTTCCTTGTGGGAGAAGGAGCCAGATGTTTGCCTTTTCAGAAAAAGCTTCTGCCGAAAGTGAGCACCGTGACATGCTGAGTCTCTGGGAAAGCAGAGATCCCCAGTGCTGTTGTGCCTTTGGATAGGCTGCAGAGGGATACTGAATATCAGCAATTTCTTTCAGGGCTGGCAGCTTCCTTGTGGGAGAAGGAGCCTTAAGTTTGCCTTTTCAGAAAAAAGCTTCTGCCGAGAAAGAGCACCGTGACATGCTGAGTCTCTGGGAAAGCAGAGATCCCCAGTGCTGTTGTGCCTGTGAATAGGCTGTAGGGGGAGGGTGAAGACCTGCATTTGCTTTCAGGGCTGGCACCTTCCTTGTGGGAGAAGGAGCCAGGCGTTTGCCTTTTCAGAAAAAAGCATCTGCCGAGAAAGAGCACCGTGACATGCTGAGTCTCTGGGAAAGCAGAGATCCCCAAAGCTGTTGTGCCTGTGGATAGGCTGCAGAGGGATAGTGAAGACCTGCATTTGCTTTCAGGGCTGGCACCTTCCTTGTGGGAGAAGGAGCCAGGCGTTTGCCTTTTCAGAAAAAAGCTTCTGCCGAGAAAGAGCACCGTGACATGCTGAGTCTCTGGGAAAGCAGAGATCCCCAGTGCTGTTGTGCCTGTGGATAGGCTGCAGAGGGATACTGAATATCAGCAATTTCTTTCAGGGCTGGCACCTTCCTTGTGGGAGAAGGAGCCGTAAGTTTGCCTTTTCAGAAAAAAGCTTCTGCCGAGAAAGAGCACCGTGACATGCTGAGTCTCTGGGAAAGCAGAGATCCCCAGTGCTGTTGTGCCTGTGGATAGGCTGCAGGGGGACGGTGAAAACCAGCAATTTCTTTCAGGGCTGGCACCTTCCTTGTGGGAGAAGGAGCCGTAAGTTTGCCTTTTCAGAAAAAAGCTTCTGCCGAGAAAGAGCACCGTGACATGCTGAGTCTCTGGGAAAGCAGAGATCCCCAGTGCTGTTGTGCCTGTGGATAGGCTGCAGGGGGATACTGAATATCAGCAATTTCTTTCAGGGCTGGCACCTTCCTTGTGGGAGAAGGAGCCAGGCGTTTGCCTTTTCAGAAAAAAGCATCTGCCGAGAAAGAGCACCGTGACATGCTGAGTCTCTGGGAAAGCAGAGATCCCCAGTGCTGTTGTGCCTGTGGATAGGCTGCAGGGGGACGGTGAAAACCAGCAATTTCTTTCAGGGCTGGCAGCTTCCTTGTGGGAGAAGGAGCCAGGTGTTTGCCTTTTCAGAAAAAGCTTCTGCCGAGAAAGAGCACCGTGACATGCTGAGTCTCTGGGAAAGCAGAGATCCCCAGTGCTGTTGTGCCTGTGGATAGGCCGCAGGGGGACGGTTAAAACCAGCAATTTCTTTCAGGGCTGGCACCTTCCTTGTGGGAGAAGGAGCCGTAAGTTTGCCTTTTCAGAAAAAAGCTTCTGCCAAGAACGAGCACCATGACATGCTGAGTCTCTGGGAAAGCAGAGATCCCCAGTGCTGTTGTGCCTGTGGATAGGCTGCAGGGGGACGGTGAAAACCAGCAATTTCTTTCAGGGCTGGCACCTTCCTTGTGGGAGAAAAAGCCGTAAGTTTGCCTTTTCAGAAAAAAGCTTCTGCCAAGAACGAGCACCGTGACATGCTGAGTCTCTGGGAAAGCAGAGATCCCCAGTGCTGTTGTGCCTGTGGATAGGCTGCAGGGGGACGGTGAAAACCAGCAATTTCTTTCAGGGCTGGCAGCTTCCTTGTGGGAGAAGGAGCCAGGCGTTTGCCTTTTCAGAAAAAGCTTCTGCCGAGAAAGAGCACCGTGACATGCTGAGTCTCTGGGAAAGCAGAGATCCCCAGTGCTGTTGTGCCTGTGGATAGGCCGCAGGGGGACGGTGAAAACCAGCAATTTCTTTCAGGTCTGGCACCTTCCTTGTGGGAGAAGGAGCCGGATGTTTGCCTTTTCAGAAAAAGCTTCTGCCGAAAGTGAGCACCGTGACATGCTGAGTCTCTGGGAAAGCAGAGATCCCCAGTGCTGTTGTGCCTGTGGATAGGCTGCAGAGGGATACTGAATATCAGCAATTTCTTTCAGGGCTGGCACCTTCCTTGTGGGAGAAGGAGCCTTAAGTTTGCCTTTTCAGAAAAAAGCTTCTGCCGAGAAAGAGCACCGTGACATGCTGAGTCTCTGGGAAAGCAGAGATCCCCAGTGCTGTTGTGCCTGTGGATAGGCTGTAGGGGGAGGGTGAAGACCTGCATTTGCTTTCAGGGCTGGCACCTTCCTTGTGGGAGAAGGAGCCAGGCGTTTGCCTTTTCAGAAAAAAGCATCTGCCGAGAAAGAGCACCGTGACATGCTGAGTCTCTGGGAAAGCAGAGATCCCCAGTGCTGTTGTGCCTGTGGATAGGCTGCAGAGGGATAGTGAAGACCTGCATTAGCTTTCAGGGCTGGCACCTTCCTTGTGGGAGAAGGAGCCGTAAGTTTGCCTTTTCAGAAAAAAGCTTCTGCCGAGAAAGAGCACCGTGACATGCTGAGTCTCTGGGAAAGCAGAGATCCCCAGTGCTGTTGTGCCTGTGGATAGGCTGCAGGGGGATACTGAATATCAGCAATTTCTTTCAGGGCTGGCACCTTCCTTGTGGGAGAAGGAGCCAGGCGTTTGCCTTTTCAGAAAAAAGCTTCTGCCGAGAAAGAGCACCGTGACATGCTGAGTCTCTGGGAAAGCAGAGATCCCCAGTGCTGTTGTGCCTGTGGATAGGCTGCAGGGGGACGGTGAAAACCAGCAATTTCTTTCAGGGCTGGCAGCTTCCTTGTGGGAGAAGGAGCCGTAAGTTTGCCTTTTCAGAAAAAAGCTTCTGCCAGGAACGAGCACCGTGACATGCTGCGTCTCTGGGAAAGCAGAGATCCCCAGTGCTGTTGTGCCTGTGGATAGGCCGCAGGGGGACGGTGAAAACCAGCAATTTCTGTCAGGGCTGGCACCTTCCTTGTGGGAGAAGGAGCCGGACGTTTGACTTTTCAGAAAAAGCTTCTGCCGAAAGTGAGCACCGTGACATGCTGAGTCTCTGGGAAAGCAGAGATCCCCAGTGCTGTTGTGCCTGTGGATAGACTGCAGAGGGATACTGAATATCAGCAATTTCTTTCAGGGCTGGCAGCTTCCTTGTGGGAGAAGGAGCCTTAAGTTTGCCATTTCAGAAAAAAGCTTCTGCCGAGAAAGAGCACCGTGACATGCTGAGTCTCTGGGAAAGCAGAGATCCCCAGTGCTGTTGTGCCTGTGGATAGGCTGTAGGGGGAGGGTGAAGACCTGCATTTGCTTTCAGGGCTGGCACCTTCCTTGTGGGAGAAGGAGCCAGACGTTTGCCTTTTCAGAAAAAAGCTTCTGCCGAGAAAGAGCACCGTGACATGCTGAGTCTCTGGGAAAGCAGAGATCCCCAGTGCTGTTGTGCCTGTGGATAGGCTGCAGGGGGATACTGAATATCAGCAATTTCTTTCAGGGCTGGCACCTTCCTTGTGGGAGAAGGAGCCAGGCGTTTGCCTTTTCAGAAAAAAGCATCTGCCGAGAAAGAGCACCGTGACATGCTGAGTCTCTGGGAAAGCAGAGATCCCCAGTGCTGTTGTGCCTGTGGATAGGCTGCACTGGGATAGTGAAGACCTGCATTTGCTTTCAGGGCTGGCACCTTCCTTGTGGGAGAAGGAGCCAGGCGTTTGCCTTTTCAGAAAAAAGCTTCTGCCGAGAAAGAGCACCGTGACATGCTGAGTCTCTGGGAAAGCAGAGATCCCCAGTGCTGTTGTGCCTGTGGATAGGCTGCAGAGGGATACTGAATATCAGCAATTTCTTTCAGGGCTGGCACCTTCCTTGTGGGAGAAGGAGCCGTAAGTTTGCCTTTTCAGAAAAAAGCTTCTGCCGAGAAAGAGCACCGTGACATGCTGAGTCTCTGGGAAAGCAGAGATCCCCAGTGCTGTTGTGCCTGTGGATAGGCTGCAGGGGGATACTGAATATCAGCAATTTCTTTCAGGGCTGGCACCTTCCTTGTGGGAGAAGGAGCCAGGCGTTTGCCTTTTCAGAAAAAAGCTTCTGCCGAGAAAGAGCACCGTGACATGCTGAGTCTCTGGGAAAGCAGAGATCCCCAGTGCTGTTGTGCCTGTGGATAGGCTGCAGGGGGACGGTGAAAACCAGCAATTTCTTTCAGGGCTGGCAGCTTCCTTGTGGGAGAAGGAGCCAGGCGTTTGCCTTTTCAGAAAAAGCTTCTGCCGAGAAAGAGCACCGTGACATGCTGAGTCTCTGGGAAAGCAGAGATCCCCAGTGCTGTTGTGCCTGTGGATAGGCCGCAGGGGGACGGTGAAGACCAGCAATTTCTTTCAGGTCTGGCACCTTCCTTGTGGGAGAAGGAGCCGGACGTTTGCCTTTTCAGAAAAAAGCTTCTGCCGAGAAAGAGCACCGTGACATGCTGAGTCTCTGGGAAAGCAGAGATCCCCAGTGCTGTTGTGCCTGTGGATAGGCTGCAGAGGGATACTGAATATCAGCAATTTCTTTCAGGGCTGGCAGCTTCCTTGTGGGAGAAGGAGCCTTAAGTTTGCCTTTTCAGAAAAAGCTTCTGCCGAGAAAGAGCACCGTGACATGCTGAGTCTCTGGGAAAGCAGAGATCCCCAGTGCTGTTGTGCCTGTGGATAGGCTGCAGGGGGACGGTGAAGACATGCATATGCTTTCAGGGCTGGCACCTTCCTTGTGGGAGAAGGAGCCAGACGTTTGCCTTTTCAGAAAAAAGCTTCTGCCGAGAAAGAGCACCGTGACATGCTGAGTCTCTGGGAAAGCAGAGATCCCCAGTGCTGTTGTGCCTTTGGATAGGCTGCAGAGGGATACTGAATATCAGCAATTTCTTTCAGGGCTGGCACCTTCCTTGTGGGAGAAGGAGCCGTAAGTTTGCCTTTTCAGAAAAAAGCTTCTGCCAAGAACGAGCACCATGACATGCTGAGTCTCTGGGAAAGCAGAGATCCCCAGTGCTGTTGTGCCTGTGGATAGGCTGCAGGGGGATACTGAATATCAGCAATTTCTTTCAGGGCTGGCACCTTCCTTGTGGGAGAAGGAGCCAGGCGTTTGCCTTTTCAGAAAAAAGCTTCTGCCGAGAAAGAGCACCGTGACATGCTGAGTCTCTGGGAAAGCAGAGATCCCCAGTGCTGTTGTGCCTGTGGATAGGCTGCAGGGGGACGGTGAAAACCAGCAATTTCTTTCAAGGGCTGGCACCTTCCTTGTGGGAGAAGGAGCCGTTAGTTTGCCTTTTCAGAAAAAAGCTTCTGCCAAGAACGAGCACCGTGACATGCTGAGTCTCTGGGAAAGCAGAGATCCCCAGTGCTGTTGTGCCTGTGGATAGGCTGCACAGGGATAGTGAAGACCTGCATTTGCTTTCAGGGCTGGCACCTTCCTTGTGGGAGAAGGAGCCAGGCGTTTGCCTTTTCAGAAAAAAGCTTCTGCCGAGAAAGAGCACCATGACATGCTGAGTCTCTGGGAAAGCAGAGATCCCCAGTGCTGTTGTGCCTGTGGATAGGCTGCAGAGGGATACTGAATATCAGCAATTTCTTTCAGGGCTGGCACCTTCCTTGTGGGAGAAGGAGCCGTAAGTTTGCCTTTTCAGAAAAAAGCTTCTGCCGAGAAAGAGCACCGTGACATGCTGAGTCTCTGGGAAAGCAGAGATCCCCAGTGCTGTTGTGCCTGTGGATAGGCTGCAGGGGGACGGTGAAAACCAGCAATTTCTTTCAGGGCTGGCACCTTCCTTGTGGGAGAAGGAGCCAGACGTTTGCCTTTTCAGAAAAAAGCTTCTGCCGAGAAAGAGCACCGTGACATGCTGAGTCTCTGGGAAAGCAGAGATCCCCAGTGCTGTTGTGCCTGTGGATAGGCTGCAGGGGGATACTGAATATCAGCAATTTCTTTCAGGGCTGGCACCTTCCTTGTGGGAGAAGGAGCCAGGCGTTTGCCTTTTCAGAAAAAAGCTTCTGCCGAGAAAGAGCACCGTGACATGCTGAGTCTCTGGGAAAGCAGAGATCCCCAGTGCTGTTGTGCCTGTGGATAGGCTGCAGGGGGACGGTGAAAACCAGCAATTTCTTTCAGGGCTGGCAGCTTCCTTGTGGGAGAAGGAGCCATGCGTTTGCCTTTTCAGAAAAAGCTTCTGCCGAGAAAGAGCACCGTGACATGCTGAGTCTCTGGGAAAGCAGAGATCCCCAGTGCTGTTGTGCCTGTGGATAGGCCGCAGGGGGACGGTGAAGACCAGCAATTTCTTTCAGGTCTGGCACCTTCCTTGTGGGAGAAGGAGCCGGACGTTTGCCTTTTCAGAAAAAAGCTTCTGCCGAGAAAGAGCACCGTGACATGCTGAGTCTCTGGGAAAGCAGAGATCCCCAGTGCTGTTGTGCCTGTGGATAGGCTGCAGAGGGATACTGAATATCAGCAATTTCTTTCAGGGCTGGCAGCTTCCTTGTGGGAGAAGGAGCCTTAAGTTTGCCTTTTCAGAAAAAGCTTCTGCCGAGAAAGAGCACCGTGACATGCTGAGTCTCTGGGAAAGCAGAGATCCCCAGTGCTGTTGTGCCTGTGGATAGGCTGCAGGGGGACGGTGAAGACATGCATATGCTTTCAGGGCTGGCACCTTCCTTGTGGGAGAAGGAGCCAGACGTTTGCCTTTTCAGAAAAAAGCTTCTGCCGAGAAAGAGCACCGTGACATGCTGAGTCTCTGGGAAAGCAGAGATCCCCAGTGCTGTTGTGCCTTTGGATAGGCTGCAGAGGGATACTGAATATCAGCAATTTCTTTCAGGGCTGGCACCTTCCTTGTGGGAGAAGGAGCCGTAAGTTTGCCTTTTCAGAAAAAAGCTTCTGCCAAGAACGAGCACCATGACATGCTGAGTCTCTGGGAAAGCAGAGATCCCCAGTGCTGTTGTGCCTGTGGATAGGCTGCAGAGGGATACTGAATATCAGCAATTTCTTTCAGGGCTGGCACCTTCCTTGTGGGAGAAGGAGCCAGGCGTTTGCCTTTTCAGAAAAAAGCTTCTGCCGAGAAAGAGCACTGTGACATGCTGAGTCTCTGGGAAAGCAGAGATCCCCAGTGCTGTTGTGCCTGTGGATAGGCTGCAGGGGGACGGTGAAAACCAGCAATTTCTTTCAGGGCTGGCAGCTTCCTTGTGGGAGAAGGAGCCAGGCGTTTGCCTTTTCAGAAAAAGCTTCTGCCGAGAAAGAGCAACGTGACATGCTGAGTCTCTGGGAAAGCAGAGATCCCCAGTGCTGTTGTGCCTGTGGATAGTCTGCACAGGGATAGTGAAGACCTGCATTTGCTTTCAGGGCTGGCACCTTCCTTGTGGGAGAAGGAGCCAGGCGTTTGCCTTTTCAGAAAAAAGCTTCTGCCGAGAAAGAGCACCGTGACATGCTGAGTCTCTGGGAAAGCAGAGATCCCCAGTGCTGTTGTGCCTGTGGATAGGCTGCAGAGGGATACTGAATATCAGCAATTTCTTTCAGGGCTGGCACCTTCCTTGTGGGAGAAGGAGCCTTAAGTTTGCCTTTTCAGAAAAAAGCTTCTGCCGAGAAAGAGCACCGTGACATGCTGAGTCTCTGGGAAAGCAGAGATCCCCAGTGCTGTTGTGCCTGTGGATAGGCTGCAGGGGGACGGTGAAAACCAGCAATTTCTTTCAGGGCTGGCACCTTCCTTGTGGGAGAAGGAGCCAGACGTTTGCCTTTTCAGAAAAAAGCATCTGCCGAGAAAGAGCACCGTGACATGCTGAGTCTCTGGGAAAGCAGAGATCCCCAGTGCTGTTGTGCCTGTGGATAGGCTGCAGGGGGATACTGAATATCAGCAATTTCTTTCAGGGCTGGCACCTTCCTTGTGGGAGAAGGAGCCAGGCGTTTGCCTTTTCAGAAAAAAGCTTCTGCCGAGAAAGAGCACCGTGACATGCTGAGTCTCTGGGAAAGCAGAGATCCCCAGTGCTGTTGTGCCTGTGGATAGGCCGCAGGGGGACGGTGAAGACCAGCAATTTCTTTCAGGTCTGGCACCTTCCTTGTGGGAGAAGGAGCCAGACGTTTGCCTTTTCAGAAAAAAGCTTCTGCCGAGAAAGAGCACCGTGACATGCTGAGTCTCTGGGAAAGCAGAGATCCCCAGTGCTGTTGTGCCTGTGGATAGGCTGCAGAGGGATACTGAATATCAGCAATTTCTTTCAGGGCTGGCACCTTCCTTGTGGGAGAAGGAGCCTTAAGTTTGCCTTTTCAGAAAAAGCTTCTGCCGAGAAAGAGCACCGTGACATGCTGAGTCTCTGGGAAAGCAGAGATCCCCAGTGCTGTTGTGCCTGTGGATAGGCTGCAGGGGGACGGTGAAGACATGCATATGCTTTCAGGGCTGGCACCTTCCTTGTGGGAGAAGGAGCCAGACGTTTGCCTTTTCAGAAAAAAGCTTCTGCCGAGAAAGAGCACCGTGACATGCTGAGTCTCTGGGAAAGCAGAGATCCCCAGTGCTGTTGTGCCTTTGGATAGGCTGCAGAGGGATACTGAATATCAGCAATTTCTTTCAGGGCTGGCACCTTCCTTGTGGGAGAAGGAGCCGTAAGTTTGCCTTTTCAGAAAAAAGCTTCTGCCAAGAACGAGCACCATGACATGCTGAGTCTCTGGGAAAGCAGAGATCCCCAGTGCTGTTGTGCCTGTGGATAGGCTGCAGGGGGATACTGAATATCAGCAATTTCTTTCAGGGCTGGCACCTTCCTTGTGGGAGAAGGAGCCAGGCGTTTGCCTTTTCAGAAAAAAGCTTCTGCCGAGAAAGAGCACTGTGACATGCTGAGTCTCTGGGAAAGCAGAGATCCCCAGTGCTGTTGTGCCTGTGGATAGGCTGCAGAGGGATAGTGAAGACCTGCATTTGCTTTCAGGGCTGGCACCTTCCTTGTGGGAGAAGGAGCCAGGCGTTTGCCTTTTCAGAAAAAACCTTCTGCCGAGAAAGAGCACCGTGACATGCTGAGTCTCTGGGAAAGCAGAGATCCCCAGTGCTGTTGTGCCTGTGGATAGGCTGCAGAGGGATACTGAATATCAGCAATTTCTTTCAGGGCTGGCACCTTCCTTGTGGGAGAAGGAGCCGTAAGTTTGCCTTTTCAGAAAAAAGCTTCTGCCGAGAAAGAGCACCGTGACATGCTGAGTCTCTGGGAAAGCAGAGATCCCCAGTGCTGTTGTGCCTGTGGATAGGCTGCAGGGGGACGGTGAAAACCAGCAATTTCTTTCAGGGCTGGCACCTTCCTTGTGGGAGAAGGAGCCGTAAGTTTGCCTTTTCAGAAAAAAGCTTCTGCCGAGAAAGAGCACCGTGACATGCTGAGTCTCTGGGAAAGCAGAGATCCCCAGTGCTGTTGTGCCTGTGGATAGGCTGCAGGGGGATACTGAATATCAGCAATTTCTTTCAGGGCTGGCACCTTCCTTGTGGGAGAAGGAGCCAGGCGTTTGCCTTTTCAGAAAAAAGCATCTGCCGAGAAAGAGCACCGTGACATGCTGAGTCTCTGGGAAAGCAGAGATCCCCAGTGCTGTTGTGCCTGTGGATAGGCTGCAGGGGGACGGTGAAAACCAGCAATTTCTTTCAGGGCTGGCAGCTTCCTTGTGGGAGAAGGAGCCAGGCGTTTGCCTTTTCAGAAAAAGCTTCTGCCGAGAAAGAGCACCGTGACATGCTGAGTCTCTGGGAAAGCAGAGATCCCCAGTGCTGTTGTGCCTGTGGATAGGCCGCAGGGGGACGGTGAAAACCAGCAATTTCTTTCAGGGCTGGCACCTTCCTTGTGGGAGAAGGAGCCGGACGTTTGCCTTTTCAGAAAAAGCTTCTGCCGAAAGTGAGCACCGTGACATGCTGAGTCTCTGGGAAAGCAGAGATCCCCAGTGCTGTTGTGCCTGTGGATAGGCTGCAGGGGGACGGTGAAAACCAGCAATTTCTTTCAGGGCTGGCACCTTCCTTGTGGGAGAAAAAGCCGTAAGTTTGCCTTTTCAGAAAAAAGCTTCTGCCAAGAACGAGCACCGTGACATGCTGAGTCTCTGGGAAAGCAGAGATCCCCAGTGCTGTTGTGCCTGTGGATAGGCTGCAGGGGGACGGTGAAAACCAGCAATTTCTTTCAGGGCTGGCAGCTTCCTTGTGGGAGAAGGAGCCAGGCGTTTGCCTTTTCAGAAAAAGCTTCTGCCGAGAAAGAGCACCGTGACATGCTGAGTCTCTGGGAAAGCAGAGATCCCCAGTGCTGTTGTGCCTGTGGATAGGCCGCAGGGGGACGGTGAAAACCAGCAATTTCTTTCAGGTCTGGCACCTTCCTTGTGGGAGAAGGAGCCGGATGTTTGCCTTTTCAGAAAAAGCTTCTGCCGAAAGTGAGCACCGTGACATGCTGAGTCTCTGGGAAAGCAGAGATCCCCAGTGCTGTTGTGCCTGTGGATAGGCTGCAGAGGGATACTGAATATCAGCAATTTCTTTCAGGGCTGGCAGCTTCCTTGTGGGAGAAGGAGCCTTAAGTTTGCCTTTTCAGAAAAAAGCTTCTGCCGAGAAAGAGCACCGTGACATGCTGAGTCTCTGGGAAAGCAGAGATCCCCAGTGCTGTTGTGCCTGTGGATAGGCTGTAGGGGGAGGGTGAAGACCTGCATTTGCTTTCAGGGCTGGCACCTTCCTTGTGGGAGAAGGAGCCAGGCGTTTGCCTTTTCAGAAAAAAGCATCTGCCGAGAAAGAGCACCGTGACATGCTGAGTCTCTGGGAAAGCAGAGATCCCCAGTGCTGTTGTGCCTGTGGATAGGCTGCAGAGGGATAGTGAAGACCTGCATTAGCTTTCAGGGCTGGCACCTTCCTTGTGGGAGAAGGAGCCAGGCGTTTGCCTTTTCAGAAAAAAGCTTCTGCCGAGAAAGAGCACCGTGACATGCTGAGTCTCTGGGAAAGCAGAGATCCCCAGTGCTGTTGTGCCTGTGGATAGGCTGCAGGGGGATACTGAATATCAGCAATTTCTTTCAGGGCTGGCACCTTCCTTGTGGGAGAAGGAGCCAGGCGTTTGCCTTTTCAGAAAAAAGCTTCTGCCGAGAAAGAGCACCGTGACATGCTGAGTCTCTGGGAAAGCAGAGATCCCCAGTGCTGTTGTGCCTGTGGATAGGCTGCAGGGGGACGGTGAAAACCAGCAATTTCTTTCAGGGCTGGCAGCTTCCTTGTGGGAGAAGGAGCCGTAAGTTTGCCTTTTCAGAAAAAAGCTTCTGCCAGGAACGAGCACCGTGACATGCTGCGTCTCTGGGAAAGCAGAGATCCCCAGTGCTGTTGTGCCTGTGGATAGGCCGCAGGGGGACGGTGAAAACCAGCAATTTCTGTCAGGGCTAGCACCTTCCTTGTGGGAGAAGGAGCCGGACGTTTGACTTTTCAGAAAAAGCTTCTGCCGAAAGTGAGCACCGTGACATGCTGAGTCTCTGGGAAAGCAGAGATCCCCAGTGCTGTTGTGCCTGTGGATAGACTGCAGAGGGATACTGAATAACAGCAATTTCTTTCAGGGCTGGCAGCTTCCTTGTGGGAGAAGGAGCCTTAAGTTTGCCTTTTCAGAAAAAAGCTTCTGCCGAGAAAGAGCACCGTGACATGCTGAGTCTCTGGGAAAGCAGAGATCCCCAGTGCTGTTGTGCCTGTGGATAGGCTGCAGGGGGATACTGAATATCAGCAATTTCTTTCAGGGCTGGCACCTTCCTTGTGGGAGAAGGAGCCAGGCGTTTGCCTTTTCAGAAAAAAGCATCTGCCGAGAAAGAGCACCGTGACATGCTGAGTCTCTGGGAAAGCAGAGATCCCCAGTGCTGTTGTGCCTGTGGATAGGCTGCAGGGGGACGGTGAAAACCAGCAATTTCTTTCAGGGCTGGCAGCTTCCTTGTGGGAGAAGGAGCCAGGCGTTTGCCTTTTCAGAAAAAGCTTCTGCCGAGAAAGAGCACCGTGACATGCTGAGTCTCTGGGAAAGCAGAGATCCCCAGTGCTGTTGTGCCTGTGGATAGGCCGCAGGGGGACGGTGAAAACCAGCAATTTCTTTCAGGGCTGGCACCTTCCTTGTGGGAGAAGGAGCCGGACGTTTGCCTTTTCAGAAAAAGCTTCTGCCGAAAGTGAGCACCGTGACATGCTGAGTCTCTGGGAAAGCAGAGATCCCCAGTGCTGTTGTGCCTGTGGATAGGCTGCAGGGGGACGGTGAAAACCAGCAATTTCTTTCAGGGCTGGCACCTTCCTTGTGGGAGAAAAAGCCGTAAGTTTGCCTTTTCAGAAAAAAGCTTCTGCCAAGAACGAGCACCGTGACATGCTGAGTCTCTGGGAAAGCAGAGATCCCCAGTGCTGTTGTGCCTGTGGATAGGCTGCAGGGGGACGGTGAAAACCAGCAATTTCTTTCAGGGCTGGCAGCTTCCTTGTGGGAGAAGGAGCCAGGCGTTTGCCTTTTCAGAAAAAGCTTCTGCCGAGAAAGAGC
The DNA here is from genome assembly GCF_929443795.1 of Astur gentilis. Classification (NCBI taxonomy): domain Eukaryota; kingdom Metazoa; phylum Chordata; class Aves; order Accipitriformes; family Accipitridae; genus Astur; species Astur gentilis. The sequence goes on along the minus strand of NC_064880.1, from coordinate 10,117,017 downwards.
ACCGTGACATGCTGAGTCTCTGGGAAAGCAGAGATCCCCAGTGCTGTTGTGCCTGTGGATAGGCCGCAGGGGGACGGTGAAAACCAGCAATTTCTTTCAGGTCTGGCACCTTCCTTGTGGGAGAAGGAGCCGGATGTTTGCCTTTTCAGAAAAAGCTTCTGCCGAAAGTGAGCACCGTGACATGCTGAGTCTCTGGGAAAGCAGAGATCCCCAGTGCTGTTGTGCCTGTGGATAGGCTGCAGAGGGATACTGAATATCAGCAATTTCTTTCAGGGCTGGCAGCTTCCTTGTGGGAGAAGGAGCCTTAAGTTTGCCTTTTCAGAAAAAAGCTTCTGCCGAGAAAGAGCACCGTGACATGCTGAGTCTCTGGGAAAGCAGAGATCCCCAGTGCTGTTGTGCCTGTGGATAGGCTGTAGGGGGAGGGTGAAGACCTGCATTTGCTTTCAGGGCTGGCACCTTCCTTGTGGGAGAAGGAGCCAGGCGTTTGCCTTTTCAGAAAAAAGCATCTGCCGAGAAAGAGCACCGTGACATGCTGAGTCTCTGGGAAAGCAGAGATCCCCAGTGCTGTTGTGCCTGTGGATAGGCTGCAGAGGGATAGTGAAGACCTGCATTAGCTTTCAGGGCTGGCACCTTCCTTGTGGGAGAAGGAGCCAGGCGTTTGCCTTTTCAGAAAAAAGCTTCTGCCGAGAAAGAGCACCGTGACATGCTGAGTCTCTGGGAAAGCAGAGATCCCCAGTGCTGTTGTGCCTGTGGATAGGCTGCAGGGGGATACTGAATATCAGCAATTTCTTTCAGGGCTGGCACCTTCCTTGTGGGAGAAGGAGCCAGGCGTTTGCCTTTTCAGAAAAAAGCTTCTGCCGAGAAAGAGCACCGTGACATGCTGAGTCTCTGGGAAAGCAGAGATCCCCAGTGCTGTTGTGCCTGTGGATAGGCTGCAGGGGGACGGTGAAAACCAGCAATTTCTTTCAGGGCTGGCAGCTTCCTTGTGGGAGAAGGAGCCGTAAGTTTGCCTTTTCAGAAAAAAGCTTCTGCCAGGAACGAGCACCGTGACATGCTGCGTCTCTGGGAAAGCAGAGATCCCCAGTGCTGTTGTGCCTGTGGATAGGCCGCAGGGGGACGGTGAAAACCAGCAATTTCTGTCAGGGCTAGCACCTTCCTTGTGGGAGAAGGAGCCGGACGTTTGACTTTTCAGAAAAAGCTTCTGCCGAAAGTGAGCACCGTGACATGCTGAGTCTCTGGGAAAGCAGAGATCCCCAGTGCTGTTGTGCCTGTGGATAGACTGCAGAGGGATACTGAATATCAGCAATTTCTTTCAGGGCTGGCAGCTTCCTTGTGGGAGAAGGAGCCTTAAGTTTGCCTTTTCAGAAAAAAGCTTCTGCCGAGAAAGAGCACCGTGACATGCTGAGTCTCTGGGAAAGCAGAGATCCCCAGTGCTGTTGTGCCTGTGGATAGGCTGCAGGGGGATACTGAATATCAGCAATTTCTTTCAGGGCTGGCACCTTCCTTGTGGGAGAAGGAGCCAGGCGTTTGCCTTTTCAGAAAAAAGCATCTGCCGAGAAAGAGCACCGTGACATGCTGAGTCTCTGGGAAAGCAGAGATCCCCAGTGCTGTTGTGCCTGTGGATAGGCTGCACTGGGATAGTGAAGACCTGCATTTGCTTTCAGGGCTGGCACCTTCCTTGTGGGAGAAGGAGCCAGGCGTTTGCCTTTTCAGAAAAAAGCTTCTGCCGAGAAAGAGCACCGTGACATGCTGAGTCTCTGGGAAAGCAGAGATCCCCAGTGCTGTTGTGCCTGTGGATAGGCTGCAGAGGGATACTGAATATCAGCAATTTCTTTCAGGGCTGGCACCTTCCTTGTGGGAGAAGGAGCCGTAAGTTTGCCTTTTCAGAAAAAAGCTTCTGCCGAGAAAGAGCACCGTGACATGCTGAGTCTCTGGGAAAGCAGAGATCCCCAGTGCTGTTGTGCCTGTGGATAGGCTGCAGGGGGACGGTGAAAACCAGCAATTTCTTTCAGGGCTGGCACTATCCTTGTGGGAGAAGGAGCCAGACGTTTGCCTTTTCAGAAAAAAGCTTCTGCCGAGAAAGAGCACCGTGACATGCTGAGTCTCTGGGAAAGCAGAGATCCCCAGTGCTGTTGTGCCTGTGGATAGGCTGCAGGGGGATACTGAATATCAGCAATTTCTTTCAGGGCTGGCACCTTCCTTGTGGGAGAAGGAGCCAGGCGTTTGCCTTTTCAGAAAAAAGCTTCTGCCGAGAAAGAGCACCGTGACATGCTGAGTCTCTGGGAAAGCAGAGATCCCCAGTGCTGTTGTGCCTGTGGATAGGCTGCAGGGGGACGGTGAAAACCAGCAATTTCTTTCAGGGCTGGCAGCTTCCTTGTGGGAGAAGGAGCCAGGCGTTTGCCTTTTCAGAAAAAGCTTCTGCCGAGAAAGAGCACCGTGACATGCTGAGTCTCTGGGAAAGCAGAGATCCCCAGTGCTGTTGTGCCTGTGGATAGGCCGCAGGGGGACGGTGAAGACCAGCAATTTCTTTCAGGTCTGGCACCTTCCTTGTGGGAGAAGGAGCCGGACGTTTGCCTTTTCAGAAAAAAGCTTCTGCCGAGAAAGAGCACCGTGACATGCTGAGTCTCTGGGAAAGCAGAGATCCCCAGTGCTGTTGTGCCTGTGGATAGGCTGCAGAGGGATACTGAATATCAGCAATTTCTTTCAGGGCTGGCAGCTTCCTTGTGGGAGAAGGAGCCTTAAGTTTGCCTTTTCAGAAAAAGCTTCTGCCGAGAAAGAGCACCGTGACATGCTGAGTCTCTGGGAAAGCAGAGATCCCCAGTGCTGTTGTGCCTGTGGATAGGCTGCAGGGGGACGGTGAAGACATGCATATGCTTTCAGGGCTGGCACCTTCCTTGTGGGAGAAGGAGCCAGACGTTTGCCTTTTCAGAAAAAAGCTTCTGCCGAGAAAGAGCACCGTGACATGCTGAGTCTCTGGGAAAGCAGAGATCCCCAGTGCTGTTGTGCCTTTGGATAGGCTGCAGAGGGATACTGAATATCAGCAATTTCTTTCAGGGCTGGCAGCTTCCTTGTGGGAGAAGGAGCCGTAAGTTTGCCTTTTCAGAAAAAAGCTTCTGCCAAGAACGAGCACCATGACATGCTGAGTCTCTGGGAAAGCAGAGATCCCCAGTGCTGTTGTGCCTGTGGATAGGCTGCAGGGGGATACTGAATATCAGCAATTTCTTTCAGGGCTGGCACCTTCCTTGTGGGAGAAGGAGCCAGGCGTTTGCCTTTTCAGAAAAAAGCTTCTGCCGAGAAAGAGCACTGTGACATGCTGAGTCTCTGGGAAAGCAGAGATCCCCAGTGCTGTTGTGCCTGTGGATAGGCTGCAGGGGGACGGTGAAAACCAGCAATTTCTTTCAAGGGCTGGCACCTTCCTTGTGGGAGAAGGAGCCGTTAGTTTGCCTTTTCAGAAAAAAGCTTCTGCCAAGAACGAGCACCGTGACATGCTGAGTCTCTGGGAAAGCAGAGATCCCCAGTGCTGTTGTGCCTGTGGATAGGCTGCACAGGGATAGTGAAGACCTGCATTTGCTTTCAGGGCTGGCACCTTCCTTGTGGGAGAAGGAGCCAGGCGTTTGCCTTTTCAGAAAAAAGCTTCTGCCGAGAAAGAGCACCATGACATGCTGAGTCTCTGGGAAAGCAGAGATCCCCAGTGCTGTTGTGCCTGTGGATAGGCTGCAGAGGGATACTGAATATCAGCAATTTCTTTCAGGGCTGGCACCTTCCTTGTGGGAGAAGGAGCCGTAAGTTTGCCTTTTCAGAAAAAAGCTTCTGCCGAGAAAGAGCACCGTGACATGCTGAGTCTCTGGGAAAGCAGAGATCCCCAGTGCTGTTGTGCCTGTGGATAGGCTGCAGGGGGACGGTGAAAACCAGCAATTTCTTTCAGGGCTGGCACCTTCCTTGTGGGAGAAGGAGCCAGACGTTTGCCTTTTCAGAAAAAAGCTTCTGCCGAGAAAGAGCACCGTGACATGCTGAGTCTCTGGGAAAGCAGAGATCCCCAGTGCTGTTGTGCCTGTGGATAGGCTGCAGGGGGATACTGAATATCAGCAATTTCTTTCAGGGCTGGCACCTTCCTTGTGGGAGAAGGAGCCAGGCGTTTGCCTTTTCAGAAAAAAGCTTCTGCCGAGAAAGAGCACCGTGACATGCTGAGTCTCTGGGAAAGCAGAGATCCCCAGTGCTGTTGTGCCTGTGGATAGGCTGCAGGGGGACGGTGAAAACCAGCAATTTCTTTCAGGGCTGGCAGCTTCCTTGTGGGAGAAGGAGCCAGGCGTTTGCCTTTTCAGAAAAAGCTTCTGCCGAGAAAGAGCACCGTGACATGCTGAGTCTCTGGGAAAGCAGAGATCCCCAGTGCTGTTGTGCCTGTGGATAGGCCGCAGGGGGACGGTGAAGACCAGCAATTTCTTTCAGGTCTGGCACCTTCCTTGTGGGAGAAGGAGCCGGACGTTTGCCTTTTCAGAAAAAAGCTTCTGCCGAGAAAGAGCACCGTGACATGCTGAGTCTCTGGGAAAGCAGAGATCCCCAGTGCTGTTGTGCCTGTGGATAGGCTGCAGAGGGATACTGAATATCAGCAATTTCTTTCAGGGCTGGCAGCTTCCTTGTGGGAGAAGGAGCCTTAAGTTTGCCTTTTCAGAAAAAGCTTCTGCCGAGAAAGAGCACCGTGACATGCTGAGTCTCTGGGAAAGCAGAGATCCCCAGTGCTGTTGTGCCTGTGGATAGGCTGCAGGGGGACGGTGAAGACATGCATATGCTTTCAGGGCTGGCACCTTCCTTGTGGGAGAAGGAGCCAGACGTTTGCCTTTTCAGAAAAAAGCTTCTGCCGAGAAAGAGCACCGTGACATGCTGAGTCTCTGGGAAAGCAGAGATCCCCAGTGCTGTTGTGCCTTTGGATAGGCTGCAGAGGGATACTGAATATCAGCAATTTCTTTCAGGGCTGGCACCTTCCTTGTGGGAGAAGGAGCCGTAAGTTTGCCTTTTCAGAAAAAAGCTTCTGCCAAGAACGAGCACCATGACATGCTGAGTCTCTGGGAAAGCAGAGATCCCCAGTGCTGTTGTGCCTGTGGATAGGCTGCAGGGGGATACTGAATATCAGCAATTTCTTTCAGGGCTGGCACCTTCCTTGTGGGAGAAGGAGCCAGGCGTTTGCCTTTTCAGAAAAAAGCTTCTGCCGAGAAAGAGCACTGTGACATGCTGAGTCTCTGGGAAAGCAGAGATCCCCAGTGCTGTTGTGCCTGTGGATAGGCTGCAGGGGGACGGTGAAAACCAGCAATTTCTTTCAGGGCTGGCAGCTTCCTTGTGGGAGAAGGAGCCAGGCGTTTGCCTTTTCAGAAAAAGCTTCTGCCGAGAAAGAGCACCGTGACATGCTGAGTCTCTGGGAAAGCAGAGATCCCCAGTGCTGTTGTGCCTGTGGATAGTCTGCACAGGGATAGTGAAGACCTGCATTTGCTTTCAGGGCTGGCACCTTCCTTGTGGGAGAAGGAGCCAGGCGTTTGCCTTTTCAGAAAAAAGCTTCTGCCGAGAAAGAGCACCGTGACATGCTGAGTCTCTGGGAAAGCAGAGATCCCCAGTGCTGTTGTGCCTGTGGATAGGCTGCAGGGGGATACTGAATATCAGCAATTTCTTTCAGGCCTGGCACCTTCCTTGTGGGAGAAGGAGCCAGGCGTTTGCCTTTTCAGAAAAAAGCTTCTGCCGAGAAAGAGCACCGTGACATGCTGAGTCTCTGGGAAAGCAGAGATCCCCAGTGCTGTTGTGCCTGTGGATAGGCCGCAGGGGGACGGTGAAGACCAGCAATTTCTTTCAGGTCTGGCACCTTCCTTGTGGGAGAAGGAGCTGGACGTTTGCCTTTTCAGAAAAAAGCTTCTGCCGAGAAAGAGCACCGTGACATGCTGAGTCTCTGGGAAAGCAGAGATCCCCAGTGCTGTTGTGCCTGTGGATAGGCTGCAGAGGGATACTGAATATCAGCAATTTCTTTCAGGGCTGGCAGCTTCCTTGTGGGAGAAGGAGCCTTAAGTTTGCCTTTTCAGAAAAAGCTTCTGCCGAGAAAGAGCACCGTGACATGCTGAGTCTCTGGGAAAGCAGAGATCCCCAGTGCTGTTGTGCCTGTGGATAGGCTGCAGGGGGACGGTGAAGACATGCATATGCTTTCAGGGCTGGCACCTTCCTTGTGGGAGAAGGAGCCAGACGTTTGCCTTTTCAGAAAAAAGCTTCTGCCGAGAAAGAGCACCGTGACATGCTGAGTCTCTGGGAAAGCAGAGATCCCCAGTGCTGTTGTGCCTTTGGATAGGCTGCAGAGGGATACTGAATATCAGCAATTTCTTTCAGGGCTGGCACCTTCCTTGTGGGAGAAGGAGCCGGACGTTTGCCTTTTCAGAAAAAAGCTTCTGCCAAGAACGAGCACCATGACATGCTGAGTCTCTGGGAAAGCAGAGATCCCCAGTGCTGTTGTGCCTGTGGATAGGCTGCAGGGGGATACTGAATATCAGCAATTTCTTTCAGGGCTGGCACCTTCCTTGTGGGAGAAGGAGCCAGGCGTTTGCCTTTTCAGAAAAAAGCTTCTGCCGAGAAAGAGCACCGTGACATGCTGAGTCTCTGGGAAAGCAGAGATCCCCAGTGCTGTTGTGCCTGTGGATAGGCTGCAGGGGGACGGTGAAAACCAGCAATTTCTTTCAGGGCTGGCACCTTCCTTGTGGGAGAAGGAGCCGTAAGTTTGCCTTTTCAGAAAAAAGCTTCTGCCAAGAACGAGCACCGTGACATGCTGAGTCTCTGGGAAAGCAGAGATCCCCAGTGCTGTTGTGCCTGTGGATAGGCTGCAGAGGGATAGTGAAGACCTGCATTTGCTTTCAGGGCTGGCACCTTCCTTGTGGGAGAAGGAGCGAGGCGTTTGCCTTTTCAGAAAAAAGCTTCTGCCGAGAAAGAGCACCGTGACATGCTGAGTCTCTGGGAAAGCAGAGATCCCCAGTGCTGTTGTGCCTGTGGATAGGCTGCAGGGGGATACTGAATATCAGCAATTTCTTTCAGGGCTGGCACCTTCCTTGTGGGAGAAGGAGCCAGGCGTTTGCCTTTTCAGAAAAAAGCTTCTGCCGAGAAAGAGCACCGTGACATGCTGAGTCTCTGGGAAAGCAGAGATCCCCAGTGCTGTTGTGCCTGTGGATAGGCTGCAGGGGGACGGTGAAAACCAGCAATTTCTTTCAGGGCTGGCAGCTTCCTTGTGGGAGAAGGAGCCAGGCGTTTGCCTTTTCAGAAAAAGCTTCTGCCGAGAAAGAGCACCGTGACATGCTGAGTCTCTGGGAAAGCAGAGATCCCCAGTGCTGTTGTGCCTGTGGATAGGCCGCAGGGGGACGGTGAAGACCAGCAATTTCTTTCAGGTCTGGCACCTTCCTTGTGGGAGAAGGAGCCGGACGTTTGCCTTTTCAGAAAAAAGCTTCTGCCGAGAAAGAGCACCGTGACATGCTGAGTCTCTGGGAAAGCAGAGATCCCCAGTGCTGTTGTGCCTGTGGATAGGCTGCAGAGGGATACTGAATATCAGCAATTTCTTTCAGGGCTGGCAGCTTCCTTGTGGGAGAAGGAGCCTTAAGTTTGCCTTTTCAGAAAAAGCTTATGCCGAGAAAGAGCACCGTGACATGCTGAGTCTCTGGGAAAGCAGAGATCCCCAAAGCTGTTGTGCCTGTGGATAGGCTGCAGGGGGACGGTGAAGACATGCATATGCTTTCAGGGCTGGCACCTTCCTTGTGGGAGAAGGAGCCAGACGTTTGCCTTTTCAGAAAAAAGCTTCTGCCGAGAAAGAGCACCGTGACATGCTGAGTCTCTGGGAAAGCAGAGATCCCCAGTGCTGTTGTGCCTTTGGATAGGCTGCAGAGGGATACTGAATATCAGCAATTTCTTTCAGGGCTGGCACCTTCCTTGTGGGAGAAGGAGCCGTAAGTTTGCCTTTTCAGAAAAAAGCTTCTGCCAAGAACGAGCACCATGACATGCTGAGTCTCTGGGAAAGCAGAGATCCCCAGTGCTGTTGTGCCTGTGGATAGGCTGCAGGGGGATACTGAATATCAGCAATTTCTTTCAGGGCTGGCACCTTCCTTGTGGGAGAAGGAGCCAGGCGTTTGCCTTTTCAGAAAAAAGCTTCTGCCGAGAAAGAGCACTGTGACATGCTGAGTCTCTGGGAAAGCAGAGATCCCCAGTGCTGTTGTGCCTGTGGATAGGCTGCAGGGGGACGGTGAAAACCAGCAATTTCTTTCAGGGCTGGCAGCTTCCTTGTGGGAGAAGGAGCCAGGCGTTTGCCTTTTCAGAAAAAGCTTCTGCCGAGAAAGAGCACCGTGACATGCTGAGTCTCTGGGAAAGCAGAGATCCCCAGTGCTGTTGTGCCTGTGGATAGTCTGCACAGGGATAGTGAAGACCTGCATTTGCTTTCAGGGCTGGCACCTTCCTTGTGGGAGAAGGAGCCAGGCGTTTGCCTTTTCAGAAAAAAGCTTCTGCCGAGAAAGAGCACCGTGACATGCTGAGTCTCTGGGAAAGCAGAGATCCCCAGTGCTGTTGTGCCTGTGGATAGGCTGCAGGGGGATACTGAATATCAGCAATTTCTTTCAGGCCTGGCACCTTCCTTGTGGGAGAAGGAGCCAGGCGTTTGCCTTTTCAGAAAAAAGCTTCTGCCGAGAAAGAGCACCGTGACATGCTGAGTCTCTGGGAAAGCAGAGATCCCCAGTGCTGTTGTGCCTGTGGATAGGCCGCAGGGGGACGGTGAAGACCAGCAATTTCTTTCAGGTCTGGCACCTTCCTTGTGGGAGAAGGAGCCGGACGTTTGCCTTTTCAGAAAAAAGCTTCTGCCGAGAAAGAGCACCGTGACATGCTGAGTCTCTGGGAAAGCAGAGATCCCCAGTGCTGTTGTGCCTGTGGATAGGCTGCAGAGGGATACTGAATATCAGCAATTTCTTTCAGGGCTGGCAGCTTCCTTGTGGGAGAAGGAGCCTTAAGTTTGCCTTTTCAGAAAAAGCTTCTGCCGAGAAAGAGCACCGTGACATGCTGAGTCTCTGGGAAAGCAGAGATCCCCAGTGCTGTTGTGCCTGTGGATAGGCTGCAGGGGGACGGTGAAGACATGCATATGCTTTCAGGGCTGGCACCTTCCTTGTGGGAGAAGGAGCCAGACGTTTGCCTTTTCAGAAAAAAGCTTCTGCCGAGAAAGAGCACCGTGACATGCTGAGTCTCTGGGAAAGCAGAGATCCCCAGTGCTGTTGTGCCTTTGGATAGGCTGCAGAGGGATACTGAATATCAGCAATTTCTTTCAGGGCTGGCACCTTCCTTGTGGGAGAAGGAGCCGTAAGTTTGCCTTTTCAGAAAAAAGCTTCTGCCAAGAACGAGCACCATGACATGCTGAGTCTCTGGGAAAGCAGAGATCCCCAGTGCTGTTGTGCCTGTGGATAGGCTGCAGGGGGATACTGAATATCAGCAATTTCTTTCAGGGCTGGCACCTTCCTTGTGGGAGAAGGAGCCAGGCGTTTGCCTTTTCAGAAAAAAGCTTCTGCCGAGAAAGAGCACCGTGACATGCTGAGTCTCTGGGAAAGCAGAGATCCCCAGTGCTGTTGTGCCTGTGGATAGGCTGCAGGGGGACGGTGAAAACCAGCAATTTCTTTCAGGGCTGGCACCTTCCTTGTGGGAGAAGGAGCCGTAAGTTTGCCTTTTCAGAAAAAAGCTTCTGCCAAGAACGAGCACCGTGACATGCTGAGTCTCTGGGAAAGCAGAGATCCCCAGTGCTGTTGTGCCTGTGGATAGGCTGCAGAGGGATAGTGAAGACCTGCATTTGCTTTCAGGGCTGGCACCTTCCTTGTGGGAGAAGGAGCGAGGCGTTTGCCTTTTCAGAAAAAAGCTTCTGCCGAGAAAGAGCACCGTGACATGCTGAGTCTCTGGGAAAGCAGAGATCCCCAGTGCTGTTGTGCCTGTGGATAGGCTGCAGGGGGATACTGAATATCAGCAATTTCTTTCAGGCCTGGCACCTTCCTTGTGGGAGAAGGAGCCAGGCGTTTGCCTTTTCAGAAAAAAGCTTCTGCCGAGAAAGAGCACCGTGACATGCTGAGTCTCTGGGAAAGCAGAGATCCCCAGTGCTGTTGTGCCTGTGGATAGGCTGCAGGGGGATACTGAATATCAGCAATTTCTTTCAGGGCTGGCACCTTCCTTGTGGGAGAAGGAGCGAGGCGTTTGCCTTTTCAGAAAAAAGCTTCTGCCGAGAAAGAGCACCGTGACATGCTGAGTCTCTGGGAAAGCAGAGATCCCCAGTGCTGTTGTGCCTTTGGATAGGCTGCAGAGGGATACTGAATATCAGCAATTTCTTTCAGGGCTGGCACCTTCCTTGTGGGAGAAGGAGCCGTAAGTTTGCCTTTTCAGAAAAAGCTTCTGCCGAAAGTGAGCACCGTGACATGCTGAGTCTCTGGGAAAGCAGAGATCCCCAGTGCTGTTGTGCCTGTGGATAGGCTGCAGGGGGACGGTGAAAACCAGCAATTTCTTTCAGGGCTGGCAGCTTCCTTGTGGGAGAAGGAGCCAGGCGTTTGCCTTTTCAGAAAAAGCTTCTGCCGAGAAAGAGCACCGTGACATGCTGAGTCTCTGGGAAAGCAGAGATCCCCAGTGCTGTTGTGCCTGTGGATAGGCCGCAGGGGGACGGTGAAAACCAGCAATTTCTTTCAGGTCTGGCACCTTCCTTGTGGGAGAAGGAGCCGGACGTTTGCCTTTTCAGAAAAAGCTTCTGCCGAAAGTGAGCACCGTGACATGCTGAGTCTCTGGGAAAGCAGAGATCCCCAGTGCTGTTGTGCCTGTGGATAGGCCGCAGGGGGACGGTGAAAACCAGCAATTTCTTTCAGGGCTGGCACCTTCCTTGTGGGAGAAGGAGCCGTAAGTTTGCCTTTTCAGAAAAAAGCTTCTGCCGAGAAAGAGCACCGTGACATGCTGAGTCTCTGGGAAAGCAGAGATCCCCAGTGCTGTTGTGCCTGTGGATAGGCTGTAGGGGGAGGGTGAAGACCTGCATTTGCTTTCAGGGCTGGCACCTTCCTTGTGGGAGAAGGAGCCAGGCGTTTGCCTTTTCAGAAAAAAGCTTCTGCCGAGAAAGAGCACCGTGACATGCTGAGTCTCTGGGAAAGCAGAGATCCCCAGTGCTGTTGTGCCTGTGGATAGGCTGCAGGGGGACGGTGAAAACCAGCAATTTCTTTCAAGGGCTGGCACCTTCCTTGTGGGAGAAGGAGCCGGACGTTTGCCTTTTCAGAAAAAAGCTTCTGCCAAGAACGAGCACCGTGACATGCTGAGTCTCTGGGAAAGCAGAGATCCCCAGTGCTGTTGTGCCTGTGGATAGGCCGCACAGGGATAGTGAAGACCTGCATTTGCTTTCAGGGCTGGCACCTTCCTTGTGGGAGAAGGAGCGAGGCGTTTGCCTTTTCAGAAAAAAGCTTCTGCCGAGAAAGAGCACCGTGACATGCTGAGTCTCTGGGAAAGCAGAGATCCCCAGTGCTGTTGTGCCTGTGGATAGGCTGCAGAGGGATACTGAATATCAGCAATTTCTTTCAGGGCTGGCACCTTCCTTGTGGGAGAAGGAGCCGTAAGTTTGCCTTTTCAGAAAAAAGCTTCTGCCGAGAAAGAGCACCGTGACATGCTGAGTCTCTGGGAAAGCAGAGATCCCCAGTGCTGTTGTGCCTGTGGATAGGCTGCAGGGGGACGGTGAAAACCAGCAATTTCTTTCAGGGCTGGCAGCTTCCTTGTGGGAGAAGGAGCCAGGCGTTTGCCTTTTCAGAAAAAGCTTCTGCCGAGAAAGAGCACCGTGACATGCTGAGTCTCTGGGAAAGCAGAGATCCCCAGTGCTGTTGTGCCTGTGGATAGGCCGCAGGGGGACGGTGAAGACCAGCAATTTCTTTCAGGTCTGGCACCTTCCTTGTGGGAGAAGGAGCCGGACGTTTGCCTTTTCAGAAAAAAGCTTCTGCCGAGAAAGAGCACCGTGACATGCTGAGTCTCTGGGAAAGCAGAGATCCCCAGTGCTGTTGTGCCTGTGGATAGGCTGCAGAGGGATACTGAATATCAGCAATTTCTTTCAGGGCTGGCAGCTTCCTTGTGGGAGAAGGAGCCTTAAGTTTGCCTTTTCAGAAAAAGCTTCTGCCGAGAAAGAGCACCGTGACATGCTGAGTCTCTGGGAAAGCAGAGATCCCCAGTGCTGTTGTGCCTGTGGATAGGCCGCAGGGGGACGGTGAAGACCAGCAATTTCTTTCAGGTCTGGCACCTTCCTTGTGGGAGAAGGAGCCGGACGTTTGCCTTTTCAGAAATAAGCTTCTGCCGAGAAAGAGCACCGTGACATGCTGAGTCTCTGGGAAAGCAGAGATCCCCAGTGCTGTTGTGCCTGTGGATAGGCTGCAGAGGGATACTGAATATCAGCAATTTCTTTCAGGGCTGGCAGCTTCCTTGTGGGAGAAGGAGCCTTAAGTTTGCCTTTTCAGAAAAAGCTTCTGCCGAGAAAGAGCACCGTGACATGCTGAGTCTCTGGGAAAGCAGAGATCCCCAGTGCTGTTGTGCCTGTGGATAGGCTGCAGGGGGACGGTGAAGACATGCATATGCTTTCAGGGCTGGCACCTTCCTTGTGGGAAAAGGAGCCAGACGTTTGCCTTTTCAGAAAAAAGCTTCTGCCGAGAAAGAGCACCGTGACATGCTGAGTCTCTGGGAAAGCAGAGATCCCCAGTGCTGTTGTGCCTTTGGATAGGCTGCAGAGGGATACTGAATATCAGCAATTTCTTTCAGGGCTGGCACCTTCCTTGTGGGAGAAGGAGCCGTAAGTTTGCCTTTTCAGAAAAAAGCTTCTGCCAAGAACGAGCACCATGACATGCTGAGTCTCTGGGAAAGCAGAGATCCCCAGTGCTGTTGTGCCTGTGGATAGGCTGCAGGGGGATACTGAATATCAGCAATTTCTTTCAGGGCTGGCACCTTCCTTGTGGGAGAAGGAGCCAGGCGTTTGCCTTTTCAGAAAAAAGCTTCTGCCGAGAAAGAGCACTGTGACATGCTGAGTCTCTGGGAAAGCAGAGATCCCCAGTGCTGTTGTGCCTGTGGATAGGCTGCACAGGGATAGTGAAGACCTGCATTTGCTTTCAGGGCTGGCACCTTCCTTGTGGGAGAAGGAGCCAGGCGTTTGCCTTTTCAGAAAAAAGCTTCTGCCGAGAAAGAGCACCGTGACATGCTGAGTCTCTGGGAAAGCAGAGATCCCCAGTGCTGTTGTGCCTGTGGATAGGCTGCAGGGGGATACTGAATATCAGCAATTTCTTTCAGGGCTGGCACCTTCCTTGTGGGAGAAGGAGCCAGGCGTTTGCCTTTTCAGAAAAAAGCTTCTGCCGAGAAAGAGCACCGTGACATGCTGAGTCTCTGGGAAAGCAGAGATCCCCAGTGCTGTTGTGCCTGTGGATAGGCTGCAGGGGGACGGTGAAAACCAGCAATTTCTTTCAGGGCTGGCAGCTTCCTTGTGGGAGAAGGAGCCATGCGTTTGCCTTTTCAGAAAAAGCTTCTGCCGAGAAAGAGCACCGTGACATGCTGAGTCTCTGGGAAAGCAGAGATCCCCAGTGCTGTTGTGCCTGTGGATAGGCCGCAGGGGGACGGTGAAGACCAGCAATTTCTTTCAGGTCTGGCACCTTCCTTGTGGGAGAAGGAGCCGGACGTTTGCCTTTTCAGAAAAAAGCTTCTGCCGAGAAAGAGCACCGTGACATGCTGAGTCTCTGGGAAAGCAGAGATCCCCAGTGCTGTTGTGCCTGTGGATAGGCTGCAGAGGGATACTGAATATCAGCAATTTCTTTCAGGGCTGGCAGCTTCCTTGTGGGAGAAGGAGCCTTAAGTTTGCCTTTTCAGAAAAAGCTTCTGCCGAGAAAGAGCACCGTGACATGCTGAGTCTCTGGGAAAGCAGAGATCCCCAGTGCTGTTGTGCCTGTGGATAGGCTGCAGGGGGACGGTGAAGACATGCATATGCTTTCAGGGCTGGCACCTTCCTTGTGGGAGAAGGAGCCAGACGTTTGCCTTTTCAGAAAAAAGCTTCTGCCGAGAAAGAGCACCGTGACATGCTGAGTCTCTGGGAAAGCAGAGATCCCCAGTGCTGTTGTGCCTTTGGATAGGCTGCAGAGGGATACTGAATATCAGCAATTTCTTTCAGGGCTGGCACCTTCCTTGTGGGAGAAGGAGCCGTAAGTTTGCCTTTTCAGAAAAAAGCTTCTGCCAAGAACGAGCACCATGACATGCTGAGTCTCTGGGAAAGCAGAGATCCCCAGTGCTGTTGTGCCTGTGGATAGGCTGCAGGGGGATACTGAATATCAGCAATTTCTTTCAGGGCTGGCACCTTCCTTGTGGGAGAAGGAGCCAGGCGTTTGCCTTTTCAGAAAAAAGCTTCTGCCGAGAAAGAGCACTGTGACATGCTGAGTCTCTGGGAAAGCAGAGATCCCCAGTGCTGTTGTGCCTGTGGATAGGCTGCAGGGGGACGGTGAAAACCAGCAATTTCTTTCAGGGCTGGCAGCTTCCTTGTGGGAGAAGGAGCCAGGCGTTTGCCTTTTCAGAAAAAGCTTCTGCCGAGAAAGAGCACCGTGACATGCTGAGTCTCTGGGAAAGCAGAGATCCCCAGTGCTGTTGTGCCTGTGGATAGTCTGCACAGGGATAGTGAAGACCTGCATTTGCTTTCAGGGCTGGCACCTTCCTTGTGGGAGAAGGAGCCAGGCGTTTGCCTTTTCAGAAAAAAGCTTCTGCCGAGAAAGAGCACCGTGACATGCTGAGTCTCTGGGAAAGCAGAGATCCCCAGTGCTGTTGTGCCTGTGGATAGGCTGCAGAGGGATACTGAATATCAGCAATTTCTTTCAGGGCTGGCAGCTTCCTTGTGGGAGAAGGAGCCGTAAGTTTGCCTTTTCAGAAAAAAGCTTCTGCCGAGAAAGAGCACCGTGACATGCTGAGTCTCTGGGAAAGCAGAGATCCCCAGTGCTGTTGTGCCTGTGGATAGGCTGCAGGGGGACGGTGAAAACCAGCAATTTCTTTCAGGGCTGGCACCTTCCTTGTGGGAGAAGGAGCCTTAAGTTTGCCTTTTCAGAAAAAAGCTTCTGCCGAGAAAGAGCACCGTGACATGCTGAGTCTCTGGGAAAGCAGAGATCCCCAGTGCTGTTGTGCCTGTGGATAGGCTGCAGGGGGATACTGAATATCAGCAATTTCTTTCAGGGCTGGCACCTTCCTTGTGGGAGAAGGAGCCAGGCGTTTGCCTTTTCAGAAAAAAGCTTCTGCCGAGAAAGAGCACCGTGACATGCTGAGTCTCTGGGAAAGCAGAGATCCCCAGTGCTGTTGTGCCTGTGGATAGGCCGCAGGGGGACGGTGAAAACCAGCAATTTCTTTCAGGTCTGGCACCTTCCTTGTGGGAGAAGGAGCCGGACGTTTGCCTTTTCAGAAAAAAGCTTCTGCCG
The DNA here is from genome assembly GCF_929443795.1 of Astur gentilis. Taxonomy (NCBI): domain Eukaryota; kingdom Metazoa; phylum Chordata; class Aves; order Accipitriformes; family Accipitridae; genus Astur; species Astur gentilis. The sequence continues at coordinate 10,101,559 of NC_064880.1, read as the reverse complement.
AGAGTGAGCACCGTGACATGCTGAGTCTCTGGGAAAGCAGAGATCCCCAGTGCTGTTGTGCCTGTGGATAGGCTGCAGGGGGACGGTGAAAACCAGCAATTTCTTTCAGGGCTGGCACCTTCCTTGTGGGAGAAGGAGCCGTAAGTTTGCCTTTTCAGAAAAAAGCTTCTGCCAAGAACGAGCACCGTGACATGCTGAGTCTCTGGGAAAGCAGAGATCCCCAGTGCTGTTGTGCCTGTGGATAGGCTGCAGAGGGATAGTGAAGACCTGCATTTGCTTTCAGGGCTGGCACCTTCCTTGTGGGAGAAGGAGCGAGGCGTTTGCCTTTTCAGAAAAAAGCTTCTGCCGAGAAAGAGCACCGTGACATGCTGAGTCTCTGGGAAAGCAGAGATCCCCAGTGCTGTTGTGCCTGTGGATAGGCTGCAGGGGGATACTGAATATCAGCAATTTCTTTCAGGGCTGGCACCTTCCTTGTGGGAGAAGGAGCCAGGCGTTTGCCTTTTCAGAAAAAAGCTTCTGCCGAGAAAGAGCACCGTGACATGCTGAGTCTCTGGGAAAGCAGAGATCCCCAGTGCTGTTGTGCCTGTGGATAGGCTGCAGGGGGATACTGAATATCAGCAATTTCTTTCAGGGCTGGCAGCTTCCTCGTGGGAGAAGGAGCGAGGCGTTTGCCTTTTCAGAAAAAAGCTTCTGCCGAGAAAGAGCACCGTGACATGCTGAGTCTCTGGGAAAGCAGAGATCCCCAGTGCTGTTGTGCCTGTGGATAGGCTGCAGGGGGACGGTGAAAACCAGCAATTTCTTTCAGGGCTGGCACCTTCCTTGTGGGAGAAGGAGCCGGACGTTTGCCTTTTCAGAAAAAGCTTCTGCCGAGAAAGAGCACCGTGACATGCTGAGTCTCTGGGAAAGCAGAGATCCCCAGTGCTGTTGTGCCTGTGGATAGGCCGCAGGGGGACGGTGAAGACCAGCAATTTCTTTCAGGTCTGGCACCTTCCTTGTGGGAGAAGGAGCCGGACGTTTGCCTTTTCAGAAAAAAGCTTCTGCCGAGAAAGAGCACCGTGACATGCTGAGTCTCTGGGAAAGCAGAGATCCCCAGTGCTGTTGTGCCTGTGGATAGGCTGCAGAGGGATACTGAATATCAGCAATTTCTTTCAGGGCTGGCAGCTTCCTTGTGGGAGAAGGAGCCTTAAGTTTGCCTTTTCAGAAAAAGCTTCTGCCGAGAAAGAGCACCGTGACATGCTGAGTCTCTGGGAAAGCAGAGATCCCCAGTGCTGTTGTGCCTGTGGATAGGCTGCAGGGGGACGGTGAAGACATGCATATGCTTTCAGGGCTGGCACCTTCCTTGTGGGAGAAGGAGCCAGACGTTTGCCTTTTCAGAAAAAAGCTTCTGCCGAGAAAGAGCACCGTGACATGCTGAGTCTCTGGGAAAGCAGAGATCCCCAGTGCTGTTGTGCCTTTGGATAGGCTGCAGAGGGATACTGAATATCAGCAATTTCTTTCAGGGCTGGCACCTTCCTTGTGGGAGAAGGAGCCGTAAGTTTGCCTTTTCAGAAAAAAGCTTCTGCCAAGAACGAGCACCATGACATGCTGAGTCTCTGGGAAAGCAGAGATCCCCAGTGCTGTTGTGCCTGTGGATAGGCTGCAGGGGGATACTGAATATCAGCAATTTCTTTCAGGGCTGGCACCTTCCTTGTGGGAGAAGGAGCCAGGCGTTTGCCTTTTCAGAAAAAAGCTTCTGCCGAGAAAGAGCACTGTGACATGCTGAGTCTCTGGGAAAGCAGAGATCCCCAGTGCTGTTGTGCCTGTGGATAGGCTGCAGGGGGACGGTGAAAACCAGCAATTTCTTTCAGGGCTGGCAGCTTCCTTGTGGGAGAAGGAGCCAGGCGTTTGCCTTTTCAGAAAAAGCTTCTGCCGAGAAAGAGCACCGTGACATGCTGAGTCTCTGGGAAAGCAGAGATCCCCAGTGCTGTTGTGCCTGTGGATAGTCTGCACAGGGATAGTGAAGACCTGCATTTGCTTTCAGGGCTGGCACCTTCCTTGTGGGAGAAGGAGCCAGGCGTTTGCCTTTTCAGAAAAAAGCTTCTGCCGAGAAAGAGCACCGTGACATGCTGAGTCTCTGGGAAAGCAGAGATCCCCAGTGCTGTTGTGCCTGTGGATAGGCTGCAGAGGGATACTGAATATCAGCAATTTCTTTCAGGGCTGGCAGCTTCCTTGTGGGAGAAGGAGCCGTAAGTTTGCCTTTTCAGAAAAAAGCTTCTGCCGAGAAAGAGCACCGTGACATGCTGAGTCTCTGGGAAAGCAGAGATCCCCAGTGCTGTTGTGCCTGTGGATAGGCTGCAGGGGGACGGTGAAAACCAGCAATTTCTTTCAGGGCTGGCACCTTCCTTGTGGGAGAAGGAGCCGTAAGTTTGCCTTTTCAGAAAAAAGCTTCTGCCGAGAAAGAGCACCGTGACATGCTGAGTCTCTGGGAAAGCAGAGATCCCCAGTGCTGTTGTGCCTGTGGATAGGCTGCAGGGGGATACTGAATATCAGCAATTTCTTTCAGGGCTGGCACCTTCCTTGTGGGAGAAGGAGCCAGGCGTTTGCCTTTTCAGAAAAAAGCTTCTGCCGAGAAAGAGCACCGTGACATGCTGAGTCTCTGGGAAAGCAGAGATCCCCAGTGCTGTTGTGCCTGTGGATAGGCCGCAGGGGGACGGTGAAAACCAGCAATTTCTTTCAGGTCTGGCACCTTCCTTGTGGGAGAAGGAGCCGGACGTTTGCCTTTTCAGAAAAAAGCTTCTGCCGAGAGTGAGCACCGTGACATGCTGAGTCTCTGGGAAAGCAGAGATCCCCAGTGCTGTTGTGCCTGTGGATAGGCTGCAGGGGGACGGTGAAAACCAGCAATTTCTTTCAGGGCTGGCACCTTCCTTGTGGGAGAAGGAGCCGTAAGTTTGCCTTTTCAGAAAAAAGCTTCTGCCAAGAACGAGCACCGTGACATGCTGAGTCTCTGGGAAAGCAGAGATCCCCAGTGCTGTTGTGCCTGTGGATAGGCTGCAGAGGGATAGTGAAGACCTGCATTTGCTTTCAGGGCTGGCACCTTCCTTGTGGGAGAAGGAGCGAGGCGTTTGCCTTTTCAGAAAAAAGCTTCTGCCGAGAAAGAGCACCGTGACATGCTGAGTCTCTGGGAAAGCAGAGATCCCCAGTGCTGTTGTGCCTGTGGATAGGCTGCAGGGGGATACTGAATATCAGCAATTTCTTTCAGGGCTGGCACCTTCCTTGTGGGAGAAGGAGCCAGGCGTTTGCCTTTTCAGAAAAAAGCTTCTGCCGAGAAAGAGCACCGTGACATGCTGAGTCTCTGGGAAAGCAGAGATCCCCAGTGCTGTTGTGCCTGTGGATAGGCTGCAGGGGGATACTGAATATCAGCAATTTCTTTCAGGGCTGGCAGCTTCCTCGTGGGAGAAGGAGCGAGGCGTTTGCCTTTTCAGAAAAAGCTTCTGCCGAGAAAGAGCACCGTGACATGCTGAGTCTCTGGGAAAGCAGAGATCCCCAGTGCTGTTGTGCCTGTGGATAGGCTGCAGGGGGACGGTGAAGACATGCATATGCTTTCAGGGCTGGCACCTTCCTTGTGGGAGAAGGAGCGAGGCGTTTGCCTTTTCAGAAAAAAGCTTCTGCCGAGAAAGAGCACCGTGACATGCTGAGTCTCTGGGAAAGCAGAGATCCCCAGTGCTGTTGTGCCTGTGGATAGGCTGCAGGGGGATACTGAATATCAGCAATTTCTTTCAGGGCTGGCACCTTCCTTGTGGGAGAAGGAGCCAGGCGTTTGCCTTTTCAGAAAAAAGCTTCTGCCGAGAAAGAGCACCGTGACATGCTGAGTCTCTGGGAAAGCAGAGATCCCCAGTGCTGTTGTGCCTGTGGATAGGCTGCAGGGGGATACTGAATATCAGCAATTTCTTTCAGGGCTGGCAGCTTCCTCGTGGGAGAAGGAGCGAGGCGTTTGCCTTTTCAGAAAAAAGCTTCTGCCGAGAAAGAGCACCGTGACATGCTGAGTCTCTGGGAAAGCAGAGATCCCCAGTGCTGTTGTGCCTGTGGATAGGCTGCAGGGGGACGGTGAAAACCAGCAATTTCTTTCAGGGCTGGCACCTTCCTTGTGGGAGAAGGAGCCGGACGTTTGCCTTTTCAGAAAAAGCTTCTGCCGAAAGTGAGCACCGTGACATGCTGAGTCTCTGGGAAAGCAGAGATCCCCAGTGCTGTTGTGCCTGTGGATAGGCTGCAGGGGGACGGTGAAAACCAGCAATTTCTTTCAGGGCTGGCACCTTCCTTGTGGGAGAAGGAGCCGGACGTTTGCCTTTTCAGAAAAAAGCTTCTGCCAAGAACGAGCACCGTGACATGCTGAGTCTCTGGGAAAGCAGAGATCCCCAGTGCTGTTGTGCCTGTGGATAGGCTGCAGGGGGACGGTGAAAACCAGCAATTTCTTTCAGGGCTGGCAGCTTCCTTGTGGGAGAAGGAGCCAGGCGTTTGCCTTTTCAGAAAAAGCTTCTGCCGAGAAAGAGCACCGTGACATGCTGAGTCTCTGGGAAAGCAGAGATCCCCAGTGCTGTTGTGCCTGTGGATAGGCCGCAGGGGGACGGTGAAAACCAGCAATTTCTTTCAGGTCTGGCACCTTCCTTGTGGGAGAAGGAGCCGGACGTTTGCCTTTTCAGAAAAAGCTTCTGCCGAAAGTGAGCACCGTGACATGCTGAGTCTCTGGGAAAGCAGAGATCCCCAGTGCTGTTGTGCCTGTGGATAGGCTGCAGAGGGATACTGAATATCAGCAATTTCTTTCAGGGCTGGCAGCTTCCTTGTGGGAGAAGGAGCCTTAAGTTTGCCTTTTCAGAAAAAAGCTTCTGCCGAGAAAGAGCACCGTGACATGCTGAGTCTCTGGGAAAGCAGAGATCCCCAGTGCTGTTGTGCCTGTGGATAGGCTGCAGGGGGACGGTGAAAACCAGCAATTTCTTTCAGGGCTGGCACCTTCCTTGTGGGAGAAGGAGCCAGACGTTTGCCTTTTCAGAAAAAAGCTTCTGCCGAGAAAGAGCACCGTGACATGCTGAGTCTCTGGGAAAGCAGAGATCCCCAGTGCTGTTGTGCCTGTGGATAGGCTGCAGGGGGATACTGAATATCAGCAATTTCTTTCAGGGCTGGCACCTTCCTTGTGGGAGAAGGAGCCAGGCGTTTGCCTTTTCAGAAAAAAGCTTCTGCCGAGAAAGAGCACCGTGACATGCTGAGTCTCTGGGAAAGCAGAGATCCCCAGTGCTGTTGTGCCTGTGGATAGGCTGCAGGGGGACGGTGAAAACCAGCAATTTCTTTCAGGGCTGGCACCTTCCTTGTGGGAGAAGGAGCCAGACGTTTGCCTTTTCAGAAAAAAGCTTCTGCCAAGAACGAGCACCGTGACATGCTGAGTCTCTGGGAAAGCAGAGATCCCCAGTGCTGTTGTGCCTGTGGATAGGCTGCAGGGGGACGGTGAAAACCAGCAATTTCTTTCAGGGCTGGCAGCTTCCTTGTGGGAGAAGGAGCCAGGCGTTTGCCTTTTCAGAAAAAGCTTCTGCCGAGAAAGAGCACCGTGACATGCTGAGTCTCTGGGAAAGCAGAGATCCCCAGTGCTGTTGTGCCTGTGGATAGGCCGCAGGGGGACGGTGAAAACCAGCAATTTCTTTCAGGTCTGGCACCTTCCTTGTGGGAGAAGGAGCCGGACGTTTGCCTTTTCAGAAAAAGCTTCTGCCGAGAAAGAGCACCGTGACATGCTGAGTCTCTGGGAAAGCAGAGATCCCCAGTGCTGTTGTGCCTGTGGATAGGCTGCAGAGGGATACTGAATATCAGCAAATTTCTTTCAGGGCTGGCACCTTCCTTGTGGGAGACGGAGCCGTAAGTTTGCCTTTTCAGAAAAAAGCTTCTGCCAAGAACGAGCACCGTGACATGCTGCGTCTCTGGGAAAGCAGAGATCCCCAGTGCTGTTGTGCCTGTGGATAGGCTGCAGAGGGATACTGAATATCAGCAATTTCTTTCAGGGCTGGCACCTTCCTTGTGGGAGAAGGAGCCGTAAGTTTGCCTTTTCAGAAAAAAGCTTCTGCCAGGAACGAGCACCGTGACATGCTGCGTCTCTGGGAAAGCAGAGATCCCCAGTGCTGTTGTGCCTGTGGATAGGCAGCAGAGGGATAGTGAAGACCTGCATTTGCTTTCAGGGCTGGCACCTTCCTTGTGGGAGAAGGAGCCGTAAGTTTGCCTTTTCAGAAAAAAGCTTCTGCCGAGAAAGAGCACCGTGACATGCTGAGTCTCTGGGAAAGCAGAGATCCCCAGTGCTGTTGTGCCTGTGGATAGGCTGCAGGGGGACGGTGAAAACCAGCAATTTCTTTCAGGGCTGGCAGCTTCCTTGTGGGAGAAGGAGCCAGGCGTTTGCCTTTTCAGAAAAAAGCTTCTGCCGAGAAAGAGCACCGTGACATGCTGAATCTCTGGGAAAGCAGAGATCCCCAGTGCTGTTGTGCCTGTGGATAGGCTGCAGAGGGATACTGAATATCAGCAATTTCTTTCAGGGCTGGCACCTTCCTTGTGGGAGAAGGAGCCGTAAGTTTGCCTTTTCAGAAAAAAGCTTCTGCCGAGAAAGAGCACCGTGACATGCTGAGTCTCTGGGAAAGCAGAGATCCCCAGTGCTGTTGTGCCTGTGGATAGGCTGCAGGGGGACGGTGAAAACCAGCAATTTCTTTCAGGGCTGGCACCTTCCTTGTGGGAGAAGGAGCCAGACGTTTGCCTTTTCAGAAAAAAGCTTCTGCCGAGAAAGAGCACCGTGACATGCTGAGTCTCTGGGAAAGCAGAGATCCCCAGTGCTGTTGTGCCTGTGGATAGGCTGCAGGGGGATACTGAATATCAGCAATTTCTTTCAGGGCTGGCACCTTCCTTGTGGGAGAAGGAGCCAGGCGTTTGCCTTTTCAGAAAAAAGCTTCTGCCGAGAAAGAGCACCGTGACATGCTGAGTCTCTGGGAAAGCAGAGATCCCCAGTGCTGTTGTGCCTGTGGATAGGCCGCAGGGGGACGGTGAAAACCAGCAATTTCTGTCAGGGCTGGCACCTTCCTTGTGGGAGAAGGAGCCGGACGTTTGACTTCTCAGAAAAAGCTTCTGCCGAAAGTGAGCACCGTGACATGCTGAGTCTCTGGGAAAGCAGAGATCCCCAGTGCTGTTGTGCCTGTGGATAGACTGCAGAGGGATACTGAATATCAGCAATTTCTTTCAGGGCTGGCAGCTTCCTTGTGGGAGAAGGAGCCAGACGTTTGCCTTTTCAGAAAAAAGCTTCTGCCGAGAAAGAGCACCGTGACATGCTGAGTCTCTGGGAAAGCAGAGATCCCCAGTGCTGTTGTGCCTGTGGATAGGCTGCAGGGGGACGGTGAAAACCAGCAATTTCTTTCAGGGCTGGCACCTTCCTTGTGGGAGAAGGAGCCGTAAGTTTGCCTTTTCAGAAAAAAGCTTCTGCCGAGAAAGAGCACCGTGACATGCTGAGTCTCTGGGAAAGCAGAGATCCCCAGTGCTGTTGTGCCTGTGGATAGGCTGCAGGGGGACGGTGAAAACCAGCAATTTCTTTCAGGGCTGGCACCTTCCTTGTGGGAGAAGGAGCCGGACGTTTGCCTTTTCAGAAAAAGCTTCTGCCGAAAGTGAGCACCGTGACATGCTGAGTCTCTGGGAAAGCAGAGATCCCCAGTGCTGTTGTGCCTGTGGATAGGCTGCAGGGGGACGGTGAAAACCAGCAATTTCTTTCAGGGCTGGCACCTTCCTTGTGGGAGAAGGAGCCAGACGTTTGCCTTTTCAGAAAAAAGCTTCTGCCAAGAACGAGCACCGTGACATGCTGAGTCTCTGGGAAAGCAGAGATCCCCAGTGCTGTTGTGCCTGTGGATAGGCTGCAGGGGGACGGTGAAAACCAGCAATTTCTTTCAGGGCTGGCAGCTTCCTTGTGGGAGAAGGAGCCAGGCGTTTGCCTTTTCAGAAAAAGCTTCTGCCGAGAAAGAGCACCGTGACATGCTGAGTCTCTGGGAAAGCAGAGATCCCCAGTGCTGTTGTGCCTGTGGATAGGCCGCAGGGGGACGGTGAAAACCAGCAATTTCTTTCAGGTCTGGCACCTTCCTTGTGGGAGAAGGAGCCGGACGTTTGCCTTTTCAGAAAAAGCTTCTGCCGAAAGTGAGCACCGTGACATGCTGAGTCTCTGGGAAAGCAGAGATCCCCAGTGCTGTTGTGCCTGTGGATAGGCTGCAGAGGGATACTGAATATCAGCAATTTCTTTCAGGGCTGGCAGCTTCCTTGTGGGAGAAGGAGCCTTAAGTTTGCCTTTTCAGAAAAAAGCTTCTGCCGAGAAAGAGCACCGTGACATGCTGAGTCTCTGGGAAAGCAGAGATCCCCAGTGCTGTTGTGCCTGTGGATAGGCTGCAGGGGGACGGTGAAAACCAGCAATTTCTTTCAGGGCTGGCACCTTCCTTGTGGGAGAAGGAGCCAGACGTTTGCCTTTTCAGAAAAAAGCTTCTGCCGAGAAAGAGCACCGTGACATGCTGAGTCTCTGGGAAAGCAGAGATCCCCAGTGCTGTTGTGCCTGTGGATAGGCTGCAGGGGGATACTGAATATCAGCAATTTCTTTCAGGGCTGGCACCTTCCTTGTGGGAGAAGGAGCCAGGCGTTTGCCTTTTCAGAAAAAAGCTTCTGCCGAGAAAGAGCACCGTGACATGCTGAGTCTCTGGGAAAGCAGAGATCCCCAGTGCTGTTGTGCCTGTGGATAGGCTGCAGGGGGACGGTGAAAACCAGCAATTTCTTTCAGGGCTGGCACCTTCCTTGTGGGAGAAGGAGCCAGACGTTTGCCTTTTCAGAAAAAAGCTTCTGCCAAGAACGAGCACCGTGACATGCTGAGTCTCTGGGAAAGCAGAGATCCCCAGTGCTGTTGTGCCTGTGGATAGGCTGCAGGGGGACGGTGAAAACCAGCAATTTCTTTCAGGGCTGGCAGCTTCCTTGTGGGAGAAGGAGCCAGGCGTTTGCCTTTTCAGAAAAAGCTTCTGCCGAGAAAGAGCACCGTGACATGCTGAGTCTCTGGGAAAGCAGAGATCCCCAGTGCTGTTGTGCCTGTGGATAGGCCGCAGGGGGACGGTGAAAACCAGCAATTTCTTTCAGGTCTGGCACCTTCCTTGTGGGAGAAGGAGCCGGACGTTTGCCTTTTCAGAAAAAGCTTCTGCCGAAAGTGAGCACCGTGACATGCTGAGTCTCTGGGAAAGCAGAGATCCCCAGTGCTGTTGTGCCTGTGGATAGGCTGCAGAGGGATACTGAATATCAGCAAATTTCTTTCAGGGCTGGCACCTTCCTTGTGGGAGACGGAGCCGTAAGTTTGCCTTTTCAGAAAAAAGCTTCTGCCAAGAACGAGCACCGTGACATGCTGCGTCTCTGGGAAAGCAGAGATCCCCAGTGCTGTTGTGCCGGTGGATAGGCTGCAGAGGGATACTGAATATCAGCAATTTCTTTCAGGGCTGGCACCTTCCTTGTGGGAGAAGGAGCCGTAAGTTTGCCTTTTCAGAAAAAAGCTTCTGCCAGGAACGAGCACCGTGACATGCTGCGTCTCTGGGAAAGCAGAGATCCCCAGTGCTGTTGTGCCTGTGGATAGGCTGCAGGGGGACGGTGAAAACCAGCAATTTCTTTCAGGGCTGGCACCTTCCTTGTGGGAGAAGGAGCCAGACGTTTGCCTTTTCAGAAAAAAGCTTCTGCCGAGAAAGAGCACCGTGACATGCTGAGTCTCTGGGAAAGCAGAGATCCCCAGTGCTGTTGTGCCTGTGGATAGGCTGCAGGGGGATACTGAATATCAGCAATTTCTTTCAGGGCTGGCACCTTCCTTGTGGGAGAAGGAGCCAGGCGTTTGCCTTTTCAGAAAAAAGCTTCTGCCGAGAAAGAGCACCGTGACATGCTGAGTCTCTGGGAAAGCAGAGATCCCCAGTGCTGTTGTGCCTGTGGATAGGCCGCAGGGGGACGGTGAAAACCAGCAATTTCTGTCAGGGCTGGCACCTTCCTTGTGGGAGAAGGAGCCGGACGTTTGACTTCTCAGAAAAAGCTTCTGCCGAAAGTGAGCAACGTGACATGCTGAGTCTCTGGGAAAGCAGAGATCCCCAGTGCTGTTGTGCCTGTGGATAGACTGCAGAGGGATACTGAATATCAGCAATTTCTTTCAGGGCTGGCAGCTTCCTTGTGGGAGAAGGAGCCTTAAGTTTGCCTTTTCAGAAAAAAGCTTCTGCCGAGAAAGAGCACCGTGACATGCTGAGTCTCTGGGAAAGCAGAGATCCCCAGTGCTGTTGTGCCTGTGGATAGGCTGCAGGGGGACGGTGAAAACCAGCAATTTCTTTCAGGGCTGGCACCTTCCTTGTGGGAGAAGGAGCCGTAAGTTTGCCTTTTCAGAAAAAAGCTTCTGCCAAGAACGAGCACCGTGACATGCTGAGTCTCTGGGAAAGCAGAGATCCCCAGTGCTGTTGTGCCTGTGGATAGGCTGCAGGGGGATACTGAATATCAGCAATTTCTTTCAGGGCTGGCACCTTCCTTGTGGGAGAAGGAGCCAGGCGTTTGCCTTTTCAGAAAAAAGCTTCTGCCGAGAAGAGCACTGTGACATGCTGAGTCTCTGGGAAAGCAGAGATCCCCAGTGCTGTTGTGCCTGTGGATAGGCTGCAGGGGGACGGTGAAAACCAGCAATTTCTTTCAGGGCTGGCACCTTCCTTGTGGGAGAAGGAGCCGTAAGTTTGCCTTTTCAGAAAAAAGCTTCTGCCGAGAAAGAGCACCGTGACATGCTGAGTCTCTGGGAAAGCAGAGATCCCCAGTGCTGTTGTGCCTGTGGATAGGCTGCAGGGGGATACTGAATATCAGCAATTTCTTTCAGGGCTGGCACCTTCCTTGTGGGAGAAGGAGCCAGGCGTTTGCCTTTTCAGAAAAAAGCATCTGCCGAGAAAGAGCACCGTGACATGCTGAGTCTCTGGGAAAGCAGAGATCCCCAGTGCTGTTGTGCCTGTGGATAGGCTGCAGGGGGACGGTGAAAACCAGCAATTTCTTTCAGGGCTGGCACCTTCCTTGTGGGAGAAGGAGCCGTAAGTTTGCCTTTTCAGAAAAAGCTTCTGCCGAGAAAGAGCACCGTGACATGCTGAGTCTCTGGGAAAGCAGAGATCCCCAGTGCTGTTGTGCCTGTGGATAGGCCGCAGGGGGACGGTGAAAACCAGCAATTTCTTTCAGGGCTGGCACCTTCCATGTGGGAGAAGGAGCCGGACGTTTGCCTTTTCAGAAAAAGCTTCTGCCGAAAGTGAGCACCGTGACATGCTGAGTCTCTGGGAAAGCAGAGATCCCCAGTGCTGTTGTGCCTGTGGATAGGCTGCAGGGGGACGGTGAAAACCAGCAATTTCTTTCAGGGCTGGCACCTTCCTTGTGGGAGAAAAAGCCGTAAGTTTGCCTTTTCAGAAAAAAGCTTCTGCCAAGAACGAGCACCGTGACATGCTGAGTCTCTGGGAAAGCAGAGATCCCCAGTGCTGTTGTGCCTGTGGATAGGCTGCAGGGGGACGGTTAAAACCAGCAATTTCTTTCAGGGCTGGCAGCTTCCTTGTGGGAGAAGGAGCCAGGCGTTTGCCTTTTCAGAAAAAGCTTCTGCCGAGAAAGAGCACCGTGACATGCTGAGTCTCTGGGAAAGCAGAGATCCCCAGTGCTGTTGTGCCTGTGGATAGGCCGCAGGGGGACGGTGAAAACCAGCAATTTCTTTCAGGTCTGGCACCTTCCTTGTGGGAGAAGGAGCCGGATGTTTGCCTTTTCAGAAAAAGCTTCTGCCGAAAGTGAGCACCGTGACATGCTGAGTCTCTGGGAAAGCAGAGATCCCCAGTGCTGTTGTGCCTGTGGATAGGCTGCAGAGGGATACTGAATATCAGCAATTTCTTTCAGGGCTGGCAGCTTCCTTGTGGGAGAAGGAGCCTTAAGTTTGCCTTTTCAGAAAAAAGCTTCTGCCGAGAAAGAGCACCGTGACATGCTGAGTCTCTGGGAAAGCAGAGATCCCCAGTGCTGTTGTGCCTGTGGATAGGCTGTAGGGGGAGGGTGAAGACCTGCATTTGCTTTCAGGGCTGGCACCTTCCTTGTGGGAGAAGGAGCCAGGCGTTTGCCTTTTCAGAAAAAAGCATCTGCCGAGAAAGAGCACCGTGACATGCTGAGTCTCTGGGAAAGCAGAGATCCCCAGTGCTGTTGTGCCTGTGGATAGGCTGCAGAGGGATAGTGAAGACCTGCATTAGCTTTCAGGGCTGGTACCTTCCTTGTGGGAGAAGGAGCCAGGCGTTTGCCTTTTCAGAAAAAAGCTTCTGCCGAGAAAGAGCACCGTGACATGCTGAGTCTCTGGGAAAGCAGAGATCCCCAGTGCTGTTGTGCCTGTGGATAGGCTGCAGAGGGATACTGAATATCAGCAATTTCTTTCAGGGCTGGCACCTTCCTTGTGGGAGAAGGAGCCGTAAGTTTGCCTTTTCAGAAAAAAGCTTCTGCCGAGAAAGAGCACCGTGACATGCTGAGTCTCTGGGAAAGCAGAGATCCCCAGTGCTGTTGTGCCTGTGGATAGGCTGCAGGGGGATACTGAATATCAGCAATTTCTTTCAGGGCTGGCACCTTCCTTGTGGGAGAAGGAGCCAGGCGTTTGCCTTTTCAGAAAAAAGCTTCTGCCGAGAAAGAGCACCGTGACATGCTGAGTCTCTGGGAAAGCAGAGATCCCCAGTGCTGTTGTGCCTGTGGATAGGCTGCAGGGGGACGGTGAAAACCAGCAATTTCTTTCAGGGCTGGCAGCTTCCTTGTGGGAGAAGGAGCCGTAAGTTTGCCTTTTCAGAAAAAAGCTTCTGCCAGGAACGAGCACCGTGACATGCTGCGTCTCTGGGAAAGCAGAGATCCCCAGTGCTGTTGTGCCTGTGGATAGGCCGCAGGGGGACGGTGAAAACCAGCAATTTCTGTCAGGGCTGGCACCTTCCTTGTGGGAGAAGGAGCCGGACGTTTGACTTTTCAGAAAAAGCTTCTGCCGAAAGTGAGCACCGTGACATGCTGAGTCTCTGGGAAAGCAGAGATCCCCAGTGCTGTTGTGCCTGTGGATAGACTGCAGAGGGATACTGAATATCAGCAATTTCTTTCAGGGCTGGCAGCTTCCTTGTGGGAGAAGGAGCCTTAAGTTTGCCATTTCAGAAAAAAGCTTCTGCCGAGAAAGAGCACCGTGACATGCTGAGTCTCTGGGAAAGCAGAGATCCCCAGTGCTGTTGTGCCTGTGGATAGGCTGTAGGGGGAGGGTGAAGACCTGCATTTGCTTTCAGGGCTGGCACCTTCCTTGTGGGAGAAGGAGCCAGGCGTTTGCCTTTTCAGAAAAAAGCTTCTGCCGAGAAAGAGCACCGTGACATGCTGAGTCTCTGGGAAAGCAGAGATCCCCAGTGCTGTTGTGCCTGTGGATAGGCTGCAGGGGGATACTGAATATCAGCAATTTCTTTCAGGGCTGGCACCTTCCTTGTGGGAGAAGGAGCCAGGCGTTTGCCTTTTCAGAAAAAAGCATCTGCCGAGAAAGAGCACCGTGACATGCTGAGTCTCTGGGAAAGCAGAGATCCCCAGTGCTGTTGTGCCTGTGGATAGGCTGCACTGGGATAGTGAAGACCTGCATTTGCTTTCAGGGCTGGCACCTTCCTTGTGGGAGAAGGAGCCAGGCGTTTGCCTTTTCAGAAAAAAGCTTCTGCCGAGAAAGAGCACCGTGACATGCTGAGTCTCTGGGAAAGCAGAGATCCCCAGTGCTGTTGTGCCTGTGGATAGGCTGCAGAGGGATACTGAATATCAGCAATTTCTTTCAGGGCTGGCACCTTCCTTGTGGGAGAAGGAGCCGTAAAGTTTGCCTTTTCAGAAAAAAGCTTCTGCCGAGAAAGAGCACCGTGACATGCTGAGTCTCTGGGAAAGCAGAGATCCCCAGTGCTGTTGTGCCTGTGGATAGGCTGCAGGGGGACGGTGAAAACCAGCAATTTCTTTCAGGGCTGGCACCTTCCTTGTGGGAGAAGGAGCCAGACGTTTGCCTTTTCAGAAAAAAGCTTCTGCCGAGAAAGAGCACCGTGACATGCTGAGTCTCTGGGAAAGCAGAGATCCCCAGTGCTGTTGTGCCTGTGGATAGGCTGCAGGGGGATACTGAATATCAGCAATTTCTTTCAGGGCTGGCACCTTCCTTGTGGGAGAAGGAGCCAGGCGTTTGCCTTTTCAGAAAAAAGCTTCTGCCGAGAAAGAGCACCGTGACATGCTGAGTCTCTGGGAAAGCAGAGATCCCCAGTGCTGTTGTGCCTGTGGATAGGCTGCAGGGGGACGGTGAAAACCAGCAATTTCTTTCAGGGCTGGCAGCTTCCTTGTGGGAGAAGGAGCCAGGCGTTTGCCTTTTCAGAAAAAGCTTCTGCCGAGAAAGAGCACCGTGACATGCTGAGTCTCTGGGAAAGCAGAGATCCCCAGTGCTGTTGTGCCTGTGGATAGGCCGCAGGGGGACGGTGAAGACCAGCAATTTCTTTCAGGTCTGGCACCTTCCTTGTGGGAGAAGGAGCCGGACGTTTGCCTTTTCAGAAAAAAGCTTCTGCCGAGAAAGAGCACCGTGACATGCTGAGTCTCTGGGAAAGCAGAGATCCCCAGTGCTGTTGTGCCTGTGGATAGGCTGCAGAGGGATACTGAATATCAGCAATTTCTTTCAGGGCTGGCAGCTTCCTTGTGGGAGAAGGAGCCTTAAGTTTGCCTTTTCAGAAAAAGCTTCTGCCGAGAAAGAGCACCGTGACATGCTGAGTCTCTGGGAAAGCAGAGATCCCCAGTGCTGTTGTGCCTGTGGATAGGCTGCAGGGGGACGGTGAAGACATGCATATGCTTTCAGGGCTGGCACCTTCCTTGTGGGAGAAGGAGCCAGACGTTTGCCTTTTCAGAAAAAAGCTTCTGCCGAGAAAGAGCACCGTGACATGCTGAGTCTCTGGGAAAGCAGAGATCCCCAGTGCTGTTGTGCCTTTGGATAGGCTGCAGAGGGATACTGAATATCAGCAATTTCTTTCAGGGCTGGCACCTTCCTTGTGGGAGAAGGAGCCGTAAGTTTGCCTTTTCAGAAAAAAGCTTCTGCCAAGAACGAGCACCATGACATGCTGAGTCTCTGGGAAAGCAGAGATCCCCAGTGCTGTTGTGCCTGTGGATAGGCTGCAGGGGGATACTGAATATCAGCAATTTCTTTCAGGGCTGGCACCTTCCTTGTGGGAGAAGGAGCCAGGCGTTTGCCTTTTCAGAAAAAAGCTTCTGCCGAGAAAGAGCACTGTGACATGCTGAGTCTCTGGGAAAGCAGAGATCCCCAGTGCTGTTGTGCCTGTGGATAGGCTGCAGGGGGACGGTGAAAACCAGCAATTTCTTTCAAGGGCTGGCACCTTCCTTGTGGGAGAAGGAGCCGTTAGTTTGCCTTTTCAGAAAAAAGCTTCTGCCAAGAACGAGCACCGTGACATGCTGAGTCTCTGGGAAAGCAGAGATCCCCAGTGCTGTTGTGCCTGTGGATAGGCTGCACAGGGATAGTGAAGACCTGCATTTGCTTTCAGGGCTGGCACCTTCCTTGTGGGAGAAGGAGCGAGGCGTTTGCCTTTTCAGAAAAAAGCTTCTGCCGAGAAAGAGCACCATGACATGCTGAGTCTCTGGGAAAGCAGAGATCCCCAGTGCTGTTGTGCCTGTGGATAGGCTGCAGAGGGATACTGAATATCAGCAATTTCTTTCAGGGCTGGCACCTTCCTTGTGGGAGAAGGAGCCGTAAGTTTGCCTTTTCAGAAAAAAGCTTCTGCCGAGAAAGAGCACCGTGACATGCTGAGTCTCTGGGAAAGCAGAGATCCCCAGTGCTGTTGTGCCTGTGGATAGGCTGCAGGGGGACGGTGAAAACCAGCAATTTCTTTCAGGGCTGGCACCTTCCTTGTGGGAGAAGGAGCCAGACGTTTGCCTTTTCAGAAAAAAGCTTCTGCCGAGAAAGAGCACCGTGACATGCTGAGTCTCTGGGAAAGCAGAGATCCCCAGTGCTGTTGTGCCTGTGGATAGGCTGCAGGGGGATACTGAATATCAGCAATTTCTTTCAGGGCTGGCACCTTCCTTGTGGGAGAAGGAGCCAGGCGTTTGCCTTTTCAGAAAAAAGCTTCTGCCGAGAAAGAGCACCGTGACATGCTGAGTCTCTGGGAAAGCAGAGATCCCCAGTGCTGTTGTGCCTGTGGATAGGCTGCAGGGGGACGGTGAAAACCAGCAATTTCTTTCAGGGCTGGCAGCTTCCTTGTGGGAGAAGGAGCCATGCGTTTGCCTTTTCAGAAAAAGCTTCTGCCGAGAAAGAGCACCGTGACATGCTGAGTCTCTGGGAAAGCAGAGATCCCCAGTGCTGTTGTGCCTGTGGATAGGCTGCAGGGGGACGGTGAAGACATGCATATGCTTTCAGGGCTGGCACCTTCCTTGTGGGAGAAGGAGCCAGACGTTTGCCTTTTCAGAAAAAAGCTTCTGCCGAGAAAGAGCACTGTGACATGCTGAGTCTCTGGGAAAGCAGAGATCCCCAGTGCTGTTGTGCCTGTGGATAGGCTGCAGGGGGACGGTGAAAACCAGCAATTTCTTTCAGGGCTGGCAGCTTCCTTGTGGGAGAAGGAGCCAGGCGTTTGCCTTTTCAGAAAAAGCTTCTGCCGAGAAAGAGCACCGTGACATGCTGAGTCTCTGGGAAAGCAGAGATCCCCAGTGCTGTTGTGCCTGTGGATAGGCTGCAGAGGGATAGTGAAGACCTGCATTTGCTTTCAGGGCTGGCACCTTCCTTGTGGGAGAAGGAGCCAGGCGTTTGCCTTTTCAGAAAAAAGCTTCTGCCGAGAAAGAGCACCGTGACATGCTGAGTCTCTGGGAAAGCAGAGATCCCCAGTGCTGTTGTGCCTGTGGATAGGCTGCAGAGGGATACTGAATATCAGCAATTTCTTTCAGGGCTGGCACCTTCCTTGTGGGAGAAGGAGCCGTAAGTTTGCCTTTTCAGAAAAAAGCTTCTGCCGAGAAAGAGCACCGTGACATGCTGAGTCTCTGGGAAAGCAGAGATCCCCAGTGCTGTTGTGCCTGTGGATAGGCTGCAGGGGGACGGTGAAAACCAGCAATTTCTTTCAGGGCTGGCACCTTCCTTGTGGGAGAAGGAGCCAGACGTTTGCCTTTTCAGAAAAAAGCTTCTGCCGAGAAAGAGCACCGTGACATGCTGAGTCTCTGGGAAAGCAGAGATCCCCAGTGCTGTTGTGCCTGTGGATAGGCTGCAGGGGGATACTGAATATCAGCAATTTCTTTCAGGGCTGGCACCTTCCTTGTGGGAGAAGGAGCCAGGCGTTTGCCTTTTCAGAAAAAAGCTTCTGCCGAGAAAGAGCACCGTGACATGCTGAGTCTCTGGGAAAGCAGAGATCCCCAGTGCTGTTGTGCCTGTGGATAGGCCGCAGGGGGACGGTGAAGACCAGCAATTTCTTTCAGGTCTGGCACCTTCCTTGTGGGAGAAGGAGCCGGACGTTTGCCTTTTCAGAAAAAAGCTTCTGCCGAGAAAGAGCACCGTGACATGCTGAGTCTCTGGGAAAGCAGAGATCCCCAGTGCTGTTGTGCCTGTGGATAGGCTGCAGAGGGATACTGAATATCAGCAATTTCTTTCAGGGCTGGCAGCTTCCTTGTGGGAGAAGGAGCCTTAAGTTTGCCTTTTCAGAAAAAGCTTCTGCCGAGAAAGAGCACCGTGACATGCTGAGTCTCTGGGAAAGCAGAGATCCCCAGTGCTGTTGTGCCTGTGGATAGGCTGCGGGGGGACGGTGAAGACATGCATATGCTTTCAGGGCTGGCACCTTCCTTGTGGGAGAAGGAGCCAGACGTTTGCCTTTTCAGAAAAAAGCTTCTGCCGAGAAAGAGCACCGTGACATGCTGAGTCTCTGGGAAAGCAGAGATCCCCAGTGCTGTTGTGCCTTTGGATAGGCTGCAGAGGGATACTGAATATCAGCAATTTCTTTCAGGGCTGGCACCTTCCTTGTGGGAGAAGGAGCCGTAAGTTTGCCTTTTCAGAAAAAAGCTTCTGCCAAGAACGAGCACCATGACATGCTGAGTCTCTGGGAAAGCAGAGATCCCCAGTGCTGTTGTGCCTGTGGATAGGCTGCAGGGGGATACTGAATATCAGCAATTTCTTTCAGGGCTGGCACCTTCCTTGTGGGAGAAGGAGCCAGGCGTTTGCCTTTTCAGAAAAAAGCTTCTGCCGAGAAAGAGCACCGTGACATGCTGAGTCTCTGGGAAAGCAGAGATCCCCAGTGCTGTTGTGCCTGTGGATAGGCTGCAGGGGGACGGTGAAAACCAGCAATTTCTTTCAGGGCTGGCACCTTCCTTGTGGGAGAAGGAGCCGTAAGTTTGCCTTTTCAGAAAAAAGCTTCTGCCAAGAACGAGCACCGTGACATGCTGAGTCTCTGGGAAAGCAGAGATCCCCAGTGCTGTTGTGCCTGTGGATAGGCTGCAGAGGGATAGTGAAGACCTGCATTTGCTTTCAGGGCTGGCACCTTCCTTGTGGGAGAAGGAGCGAGGCGTTTGCCTTTTCAGAAAAAAGCTTCTGCCGAGAAAGAGCACCGTGACATGCTGAGTCTCTGGGAAAGCAGAGATCCCCAGTGCTGTTGTGCCTGTGGATAGGCTGCAGGGGGATACTGAATATCAGCAATTTCTTTCAGGGCTGGCACCTTCCTTGTGGGAGAAGGAGCCAGGCGTTTGCCTTTTCAGAAAAAAGCTTCTGCCGAGAAAGAGCACCGTGACATGCTGAGTCTCTGGGAAAGCAGAGATCCCCAGTGCTGTTGTGCCTGTGGATAGGCCGCAGGGGGACGGTGAAAACCAGCAATTTCTTTCAGGGCTGGCACCTTCCTTGTGGGAGAAGGAGCCGTAAGTTTGCCTTTTCAGAAAAAGCTTCTGCCGAAAGTGAGCACCGTGACATGCTGAGTCTCTGGGAAAGCAGAGATCCCCAGTGCTGTTGTGCCTGTGGATAGGCTGCAGGGGGACGGTGAAAACCAGCAATTTCTTTCAGGGCTGGCACCTTCCTTGTGGGAGAAGGAGCCAGACGTTTGCCTTTTCAGAAAAAAGCTTCTGCCAAGAACGAGCACCGTGACATGCTGAGTCTCTGGGAAAGCAGAGATCCCCAGTGCTGTTGTGCCTGTGGATAGGCTGCAGGGGGACGGTGAAAACCAGCAATTTCTTTCAGGGCTGGCAGCTTCCTTGTGGGAGAAGGAGCCAGGCGTTTGCCTTTTCAGAAAAAGCTTCTGCCGAGAAAGAGCACCGTGACATGCTGAGTCTCTGGGAAAGCAGAGATCCCCAGTGCTGTTGTGCCTGTGGATAGGCCGCAGGGGGACGGTGAAAACCAGCAATTTCTTTCAGGTCTGGCACCTTCCTTGTGGGAGAAGGAGCCGGACGTTTTCCTTTTCAGAAAAAGCTTCTGCCGAAAGTGAGCACCGTGACATGCTGAGTCTCTGGGAAAGCAGAGATCCCCAGTGCTGTTGTGCCTGTGGATAGGCTGCAGAGGTATACTGAATATTAGCAATTTCTTTCAGGGCTGGCAGCTTCCTTGTGGGAGAAGGAGCCTTAATTTTGCCTTTTCAGAAAAAAGCTTCTGCCGAGAAAGAGCACCGTGACATGCTGAGTCTCTCGGAAAGCAGAGATCCCCAGTGCTGTTGTGCCTGTGGATAGGCTGCAGGGGGACGGTGAAAACCAGCAATTTCTTTCAGGGCTGGCACCTTCCTTGTGGGAGAAGGAGCCAGACGTTTGCCTTTTCAGAAAAAAGCTTCTGCCGAGAAAGAGCACCGTGACATGCTGAGTCTCTGGGAAAGCAGAGATCCCCAGTGCTGTTGTGCCTGTGGATAGGCTGCAGGGGGATACTGAATATCAGCAATTTCTTTCAGGGCTGGCACCTTCCTTGTGGGAGAAGGAGCCAGGCGTTTGCCTTTTCAGAAAAAAGCTTCTGCCGAGAAAGAGCACCGTGACATGCTGAGTCTCTGGGAAAGCAGAGATCCCCAGTGCTGTTGTGCCTGTGGATAGGCTGCAGGGGGACGGTGAAAACCAGCAATTTCTTTCAGGGCTGGCACCTTCCTTGTGGGAGAAGGAGCCAGACGTTTGCCTTTTCAGAAAAAAGCTTCTGCCAAGAACGAGCACCGTGACATGCTGAGTCTCTGGGAAAGCAGAGATCCCCAGTGCTGTTGTGCCTGTGGATAGGCTGCAGGGGGACGGTGAAAACCAGCAATTTCTTTCAGGGCTGGCAGCTTCCTTGTGGGAGAAGGAGCCAGGCGTTTGCCTTTTCAGAAAAAGCTTCTGCCGAGAAAGAGCACCGTGACATGCTGAGTCTCTGGGAAAGCAGAGATCCCCAGTGCTGTTGTGCCTGTGGATAGGCCGCAGGGGGACGGTGAAAACCAGCAATTTCTTTCAGGTCTGGCACCTTCCTTGTGGGAGAAGGAGCCGGACGTTTGCCTTTTCAGAAAAAGCTTCTGCCGAAAGTGAGCACCGTGACATGCTGAGTCTCTGGGAAAGCAGAGATCCCCAGTGCTGTTGTGCCTGTGGATAGGCCGCAGGGGGACGGTGAAAACCAGCAATTTCTTTCAGGGC
Source organism: Astur gentilis (assembly GCF_929443795.1). NCBI lineage: Eukaryota > Metazoa > Chordata > Aves > Accipitriformes > Accipitridae > Astur > Astur gentilis. The sequence goes on along the minus strand of NC_064880.1, from coordinate 10,080,943 downwards.
TGGCACCTTCCTTGTGGGAGAAGGAGCCGTAAGTTTGCCTTTTCAGAAAAAAGCTTCTGCCGAGAAAGAGCACCGTGACATGCTGAGTCTCTGGGAAAGCAGAGATCCCCAGTGCTGTTGTGCCTGTGGATAGGCTGCAGGGGGACGGTGAAAACCAGCAATTTCTTTCAGGGCTGGCACCTTCCTTGTGGGAGAAGGAGCCGTAAGTTTGCCTTTTCAAAAAAAAGCTTCTGCCGAGAAAGAGCACCGTGACATGCTGAGTCTCTGGGAAAGCAGAGATCCCCAGTGCTGTTGTGCCTGTGGATAGGCTGCAGGGGGATACTGAATATCAGCAATTTCTTTCAGGGCTGGCACCTTCCTTGTGGGAGAAGGAGCCAGGCGTTTGCCTTTTCAGAAAAAAGCTTCTGCCGAGAAAGAGCACCGTGACATGCTGAGTCTCTGGGAAAGCAGAGATCCCCAGTGCTGTTGTGCCTGTGGATAGGCTGCAGGGGGACGGTGAAAACCAGCAATTTCTTTCAGGGCTGGCAGCTTCCTTGTGGGAGAAGGAGCCGTAAGTTTGCCTTTTCAGAAAAAAGCTTCTGCCAGGAACGAGCACCGTACCATGCTGCGTCTCTGGGAAAGCAGAGATCCCCAGTGCTGTTGTGCCTGTGGATAGGCAGCAGAGGGATAGTGAAGACCTGCATTTGCTTTCAGGGCTGGCACCTTCCTTGTGGGAGAAGGAGCCGTAAGTTTGCCTTTTCAGAAAAAAGCTTCTGCCGAGAAAGAGCACCGTGACATGCTGAGTCTCTGGGAAAGCAGAGATCCCCAGTGCTGTTGTGCCTGTGGATAGGCTGCAGGGGGACGGTGAAAACCAGCAATTTCTTTCAGGGCTGGCAGCTTCCTTGTGGGAGAAGGAGCCAGGCGTTTGCCTTTTCAGAAAAAAGCTTCTGCCGAGAAAGAGCACCGTGACATGCTGAGTCTCTGGGAAAGCAGAGATCCCCAGTGCTGTTGTGCCTGTGGATAGGCCGCAGGGGGACGGTGAAAAACAGCAATTTCTGTCAGGGCTGGCACCTTCCTTGTGGGAGAAGGAGCCGGACGTTTGACTTTTCAGAAAAAGCTTCTGCCGAAAGTGAGCACCGTGACATGCTGAGTCTCTGGGAAAGCAGAGATCCCCAGTGCTGTTGTGCCTGTGGATAGACTGCAGAGGGATACTGAATATCAGCAATTTCTTTCAGGGCTGGCAGCTTCCTTGTGGGAGAAGGAGCCTTAAGTTTGCCTTTTCAGAAAAAAGCTTCTGCCGAGAAAGAGCACCGTGACATGCTGAGTCTCTGGGAAAGCAGAGATCCCCAGTGCTGTTGTGCCTGTGGATAGGCTGTAGGGGGAGGGTGAAGACCTGCATTTGCTTTCAGGGCTGGCACCTTCCTTGTGGGAGAAGGAGCCAGGCGTTTGCCTTTTCAGAAAAAAGCTTCTGCCGAGAAAGAGCACCGTGACATGCTGAGTCTCTGGGAAAGCAGAGATCCCCAGTGCTGTTGTGCCTGTGGATAGGCTGCAGGGGGATACTGAATATCAGCAATTTCTTTCAGGGCTGGCACCTTCCTTGTGGGAGAAGGAGCCAGGCGTTTGCCTTTTCAGAAAAAAGCATCTGCCGAGAAAGAGCACCGTGACATGCTGAGTCTCTGGGAAAGCAGAGATCCCCAGTGCTGTTGTGCCTGTGGATAGGCTGCAGGGGGACGGTGAAAACCAGCAATTTCTTTCAAGGGCTGGCACCTTCCTTGTGGGAGAAGGAGCCGGACGTTTGCCTTTTCAGAAAAAAGCTTCTGCCAAGAACGAGCACCGTGACATGCTGAGTCTCTGGGAAAGCAGAGATCCCCAGTGCTGTTGTGCCTGTGGATAGGCTGCACAGGGATAGTGAAGACCTGCATTTGCTTTCAGGGCTGGCACCTTCCTTGTGGGAGAAGGAGCGAGGCGTTTGCCTTTTCAGAAAAAAGCTTCTGCCGAGAAAGAGCACCGTGACATGCTGAGTCTCTGGGAAAGCAGAGATCCCCAGTGCTGTTGTGCCTGTGGATAGGCTGCAGGGGGATACTGAATATCAGCAATTTCTTTCAGGGCTGGCACCTTCCTTGTGGGAGAAGGAGCCAGGCGTTTGCCTTTTCAGAAAAAAGCTTCTGCCGAGAAAGAGCACCGTGACATGCTGAGTCTCTGGGAAAGCAGAGATCCCCAGTGCTGTTGTGCCTGTGGATAGGCTGCAGGGGGACGGTGAAAACCAGCAATTTCTTTCAGGGCTGGCAGCTTCCTTGTGGGAGAAGGAGCCATGCGTTTGCCTTTTCAGAAAAAGCTTCTGCCGAGAAAGAGCACCGTGACATGCTGAGTCTCTGGGAAAGCAGAGATCCCCAGTGCTGTTGTGCCTGTGGATAGGCCGCAGGGGGACGGTGAAGACCAGCAATTTCTTTCAGGTCTGGCACCTTCCTTGTGGGAGAAGGAGCCGGACGTTTGCCTTTTCAGAAAAAAGCTTCTGCCGAGAAAGAGCACCGTGACATGCTGAGTCTCTGGGAAAGCAGAGATCCCCAGTGCTGTTGTGCCTGTGGATAGGCTGCAGAGGGATACTGAATATCAGCAATTTCTTTCAGGGCTGGCAGCTTCCTTGTGGGAGAAGGAGCCTTAAGTTTGCCTTTTCAGAAAAAGCTTCTGCCGAGAAAGAGCACCGTGACATGCTGAGTCTCTGGGAAAGCAGAGATCCCCAGTGCTGTTGTGCCTGTGGATAGGCTGCAGGGGGACGGTGAAGACATGCATATGCTTTCAGGGCTGGCACCTTCCTTGTGGGAGAAGGAGCCAGACGTTTGCCTTTTCAGAAAAAAGCTTCTGCCGAGAAAGAGCACCGTGACATGCTGAGTCTCTGGGAAAGCAGAGATCCCCAGTGCTGTTGTGCCTTTGGATAGGCTGCAGAGGGATACTGAATATCAGCAATTTCTTTCAGGGCTGGCACCTTCCTTGTGGGAGAAGGAGCCGTAAGTTTGCCTTTTCAGAAAAAAGCTTCTGCCAAGAACGAGCACCATGACATGCTGAGTCTCTGGGAAAGCAGAGATCCCCAGTGCTGTTGTGCCTGTGGATAGGCTGCAGGGGGATACTGAATATCAGCAATTTCTTTCAGGGCTGGCACCTTCCTTGTGGGAGAAGGAGCCAGGCGTTTGCCTTTTCAGAAAAAAGCTTCTGCCGAGAAAGAGCACCGTGACATGCTGAGTCTCTGGGAAAGCAGAGATCCCCAGTGCTGTTGTGCCTGTGGATAGGCTGCAGAGGGATAGTGAAGACCTGCATTTGCTTTCAGGGCTGGCACCTTCCTTGTGGGAGAAGGAGCCAGGCGTTTGCCTTTTCAGAAAAAAGCTTCTGCCGAGAAAGAGCACCGTGACATGCTGAGTCTCTGGGAAAGCAGAGATCCCCAGTGCTGTTGTGCCTGTGGATAGGCTGCAGGGGGACGGTGAAAACCAGCAATTTCTTTCAGGGCTGGCACCTTCCTTGTGGGAGAAGGAGCCGTAAGTTTGCCTTTTCAGAAAAAAGCTTCTGCCAAGAACGAGCACCGTGACATGCTGAGTCTCTGGGAAAGCAGAGATCCCCAGTGCTGTTGTGCCTGTGGATAGGCTGCAGAGGGATAGTGAAGACCTGCATTTGCTTTCAGGGCTGGCACCTTCCTTGTGGGAGAAGGAGCCAGGCGTTTGCCTTTTCAGAAAAAAGCTTCTGCCGAGAAAGAGCACCGTGACATGCTGAGTCTCTGGGAAAGCAGAGATCCCCAGTGCTGTTGTGCCTGTGGATAGGCCGCAGGGGGACGGTGAAAACCAGCAATTTCTTTCAGGTCTGGCACCTTCCTTGTGGGAGAAGGAGCCGGACGTTTGCCTTTTCAGAAAAAAGCTTCTGCCGAGAAAGAGCACCGTGACATGCTGAGTCTCTGGGAAAGCAGAGATCCCCAGTGCTGTTGTGCCTGTGGATAGGCTGCAGAGGGATACTGAATATCAGCAATTTCTTTCAGGGCTGGCAGCTTCCTTGTGGGAGAAGGAGCCTTAAGTTTGCCTTTTCAGAAAAAGCTTCTGCCGAGAAAGAGCACCGTGACATGCTGAGTCTCTGGGAAAGCAGAGATCCCCAGTGCTGTTGTGCCTGTGGATAGGCTGCAGGGGGACGGTGAAGACATGCATATGCTTTCAGGGCTGGCACCTTCCTTGTGGGAGAAGGAGCCAGGCGTTTGCCTTTTCAGAAAAAAGCTTCTGCCGAGAAAGAGCACCGTGACATGCTGAGTCTCTGGGAAAGCAGAGATCCCCAGTGCTGTTGTGCCTGTGGATAGGCTGCAGGGGGACGGTGAAAACCAGCAATTTCTTTCAGGGCTGGCAGCTTCCTTGTGGGAGAAGGAGCCGTAAGTTTGCCTTTTCAGAAAAAAGCTTCTGCCAGGAACGAGCACCGTACCATGCTGCGTCTCTGGGAAAGCAGAGATCCCCAGTGCTGTTGTGCCTGTGGATAGGCAGCAGAGGGATAGTGAAGACCTGCATTTGCTTTCAGGGCTGGCACCTTCCTTGTGGGAGAAGGAGCCGTAAGTTTGCCTTTTCAGAAAAAAGCTTCTGCCGAGAAAGAGCACCGTGACATGCTGAGTCTCTGGGAAAGCAGAGATCCCCAGTGCTGTTGTGCCTGTGGATAGGCTGCAGGGGGACGGTGAAAACCAGCAATTTCTTTCAGGGCTGGCAGCTTCCTTGTGGGAGAAGGAGCCAGGCGTTTGCCTTTTCAGAAAAAAGCTTCTGCCGAGAAAGAGCACCGTGACATGCTGAGTCTCTGGGAAAGCAGAGATCCCCAGTGCTGTTGTGCCTGTGGATAGGCCGCAGGGGGACGGTGAAAAACAGCAATTTCTGTCAGGGCTGGCACCTTCCTTGTGGGAGAAGGAGCCGGACGTTTGACTTTTCAGAAAAAGCTTCTGCCGAAAGTGAGCACCGTGACATGCTGAGTCTCTGGGAAAGCAGAGATCCCCAGTGCTGTTGTGCCTGTGGATAGACTGCAGAGGGATACTGAATATCAGCAATTTCTTTCAGGGCTGGCAGCTTCCTTGTGGGAGAAGGAGCCTTAAGTTTGCCTTTTCAGAAAAAAGCTTCTGCCGAGAAAGAGCACCGTGACATGCTGAGTCTCTGGGAAAGCAGAGATCCCCAGTGCTGTTGTGCCTGTGGATAGGCTGTAGGGGGAGGGTGAAGACCTGCATTTGCTTTCAGGGCTGGCACCTTCCTTGTGGGAGAAGGAGCCAGGCGTTTGCCTTTTCAGAAAAAAGCTTCTGCCGAGAAAGAGCACCGTGACATGCTGAGTCTCTGGGAAAGCAGAGATCCCCAGTGCTGTTGTGCCTGTGGATAGGCTGCAGGGGGATACTGAATATCAGCAATTTCTTTCAGGGCTGGCACCTTCCTTGTGGGAGAAGGAGCCAGGCGTTTGCCTTTTCAGAAAAAAGCATCTGCCGAGAAAGAGCACCGTGACATGCTGAGTCTCTGGGAAAGCAGAGATCCCCAGTGCTGTTGTGCCTGTGGATAGGCTGCAGGGGGACGGTGAAAACCAGCAATTTCTTTCAAGGGCTGGCACCTTCCTTGTGGGAGAAGGAGCCGGACGTTTGCCTTTTCAGAAAAAAGCTTCTGCCAAGAACGAGCACCGTGACATGCTGAGTCTCTGGGAAAGCAGAGATCCCCAGTGCTGTTGTGCCTGTGGATAGGCTGCACAGGGATAGTGAAGACCTGCATTTGCTTTCAGGGCTGGCACCTTCCTTGTGGGAGAAGGAGCGAGGCGTTTGCCTTTTCAGAAAAAAGCTTCTGCCGAGAAAGAGCACCGTGACATGCTGAGTCTCTGGGAAAGCAGAGATCCCCAGTGCTGTTGTGCCTGTGGATAGGCTGCAGGGGGATACTGAATATCAGCAATTTCTTTCAGGGCTGGCACCTTCCTTGTGGGAGAAGGAGCCAGGCGTTTGCCTTTTCAGAAAAAAGCTTCTGCCGAGAAAGAGCACCGTGACATGCTGAGTCTCTGGGAAAGCAGAGATCCCCAGTGCTGTTGTGCCTGTGGATAGGCTGCAGGGGGACGGTGAAAACCAGCAATTTCTTTCAGGGCTGGCAGCTTCCTTGTGGGAGAAGGAGCCATGCGTTTGCCTTTTCAGAAAAAGCTTCTGCCGAGAAAGAGCACCGTGACATGCTGAGTCTCTGGGAAAGCAGAGATCCCCAGTGCTGTTGTGCCTGTGGATAGGCCGCAGGGGGACGGTGAAGACCAGCAATTTCTTTCAGGTCTGGCACCTTCCTTGTGGGAGAAGGAGCCGGACGTTTGCCTTTTCAGAAAAAAGCTTCTGCCGAGAAAGAGCACCGTGACATGCTGAGTCTCTGGGAAAGCAGAGATCCCCAGTGCTGTTGTGCCTGTGGATAGGCTGCAGAGGGATACTGAATATCAGCAATTTCTTTCAGGGCTGGCAGCTTCCTTGTGGGAGAAGGAGCCTTAAGTTTGCCTTTTCAGAAAAAGCTTCTGCCGAGAAAGAGCACCGTGACATGCTGAGTCTCTGGGAAAGCAGAGATCCCCAGTGCTGTTGTGCCTGTGGATAGGCTGCAGGGGGACGGTGAAGACATGCATATGCTTTCAGGGCTGGCACCTTCCTTGTGGGAGAAGGAGCCAGACGTTTGCCTTTTCAGAAAAAAGCTTCTGCCGAGAAAGAGCACCGTGACATGCTGAGTCTCTGGGAAAGCAGAGATCCCCAGTGCTGTTGTGCCTTTGGATAGGCTGCAGAGGGATACTGAATATCAGCAATTTCTTTCAGGGCTGGCACCTTCCTTGTGGGAGAAGGAGCCGTAAGTTTGCCTTTTCAGAAAAAAGCTTCTGCCAAGAACGAGCACCATGACATGCTGAGTCTCTGGGAAAGCAGAGATCCCCAGTGCTGTTGTGCCTGTGGATAGGCTGCAGGGGGATACTGAATATCAGCAATTTCTTTCAGGGCTGGCACCTTCCTTGTGGGAGAAGGAGCCAGGCGTTTGCCTTTTCAGAAAAAAGCTTCTGCCGAGAAAGAGCACCGTGACATGCTGAGTCTCTGGGAAAGCAGAGATCCCCAGTGCTGTTGTGCCTGTGGATAGGCTGCAGGGGGACGGTGAAAACCAGCAATTTCTTTCAGGGCTGGCACCTTCCTTGTGGGAGAAGGAGCCGTAAGTTTGCCTTTTCAGAAAAAAGCTTCTGCCAAGAACGAGCACCGTGACATGCTGAGTCTCTGGGAAAGCAGAGATCCCCAGTGCTGTTGTGCCTGTGGATAGGCTGCAGAGGGATAGTGAAGACCTGCATTTGCTTTCAGGGCTGGCACCTTTCTTGTGGGAGAAGGAGCCAGGCGTTTGCCTTTTCAGAAAAAAGCTTCTGCCGAGAAAGAGCACCGTGACATGCTGAGTCTCTGGGAAAGCAGAGATCCCCAGTGCTGTTGTGCCTGTGGATAGGCCGCAGGGGGACGGTGAAAACCAGCAATTTCTTTCAGGTCTGGCACCTTCCTTGTGGGAGAAGGAGCCGGACGTTTGCCTTTTCAGAAAAAAGCTTCTGCCGAGAAAGAGCACCGTGACATGCTGAGTCTCTGGGAAAGCAGAGATCCCCAGTGCTGTTGTGCCTGTGGATAGGCTGCAGAGGGATACTGAATATCAGCAATTTCTTTCAGGGCTGGCAGCTTCCTTGTGGGAGAAGGAGCCTTAAGTTTGCCTTTTCAGAAAAAGCTTCTGCCGAGAAAGAGCACCGTGACATGCTGAGTCTCTGGGAAAGCAGAGATCCCCAGTGCTGTTGTGCCTGTGGATAGGCTGCAGGGGGACGGTGAAGACATGCATATGCTTTCAGGGCTGGCACCTTCCTTGTGGGAGAAGGAGCCAGGCGTTTGCCTTTTCAGAAAAAAGCTTCTGCCGAGAAAGAGCACCGTGACATGCTGAGTCTCTGGGAAAGCAGAGATCCCCAGTGCTGTTGTGCCTTTGGATAGGCTGCAGAGGGATACTGAATATCAGCAATTTCTTTCAGGGCTGGCACCTTCCTTGTGGGAGAAGGAGCCGTAAGTTTGCCTTTTCAGAAAAAAGCTTCTGCCAAGAACGAGCACCATGACATGCTGAGTCTCTGGGAAAGCAGAGATCCCCAGTGCTGTTGTGCCTGTGGATAGGCTGCAGGGGGATACTGAATATCAGCAATTTCTTTCAGGGCTGGCACCTTCCTTGTGGGAGAAGGAGCCAGGCGTTTGCCTTTTCAGAAAAAAGCTTCTGCCGAGAAAGAGCACCGTGACATGCTGAGTCTCTGGGAAAGCAGAGATCCCCAGTGCTGTTGTGCCTGTGGATAGGCTGCAGAGGGATAGTGAAGACCTGCATTTGCTTTCAGGGCTGGCACCTTCCTTGTGGGAGAAGGAGCCAGGCGTTTGCCTTTTCAGAAAAAAGCTTCTGCCGAGAAAGAGCACCGTGACATGCTGAGTCTCTGGGAAAGCAGAGATCCCCAGTGCTGTTGTGCCTGTGGATAGGCTGCAGGGGGACGGTGAAAACCAGCAATTTCTTTCAGGGCTGGCACCTTCCTTGTGGGAGAAGGAGCCGTAAGTTTGCCTTTTCAGAAAAAAGCTTCTGCCAAGAACGAGCACCGTGACATGCTGAGTCTCTGGGAAAGCAGAGATCCCCAGTGCTGTTGTGCCTGTGGATAGGCTGCAGAGGGATAGTGAAGACCTGCATTTGCTTTCAGGGCTGGCACCTTCCTTGTGGGAGAAGGAGCGAGGCGTTTGCCTTTTCAGAAAAAAGCTTCTGCCGAGAAAGAGCACCGTGACATGCTGAGTCTCTGGGAAAGCAGAGATCCCCAGTGCTGTTGTGCCTGTGGATAGGCTGCAGGGGGATACTGAATATCAGCAATTTCTTTCAGGCCTGGCACCTTCCTTGTGGGAGAAGGAGCCAGGCGTTTGCCTTTTCAGAAAAAAGCTTCTGCCGAGAAAGAGCACCGTGACATGCTGAGTCTCTGGGAAAGCAGAGATCCCCAGTGCTGTTGTGCCTGTGGATAGGCTGCAGGGGGATACTGAATATCAGCAATTTCTTTCAGGGCTGGCAGCTTCCTTGTGGGAGAAGGAGCGAGGCGTTTGCCTTTTCAGAAAAAAGCTTCTGCCGAGAAAGAGCACCGTGACATGCTGAGTCTCTGGGAAAGCAGAGATCCCCAGTGCTGTTGTGCCTGTGGATAGGCTGCAGGGGGACGGTGAAAACCAGCAATTTCTTTCAGGTCTGGCACCTTCCTTGTGGGAGAAGGAGCCGGACGTTTGCCTTTTCAGAAAAAGCTTCTGCCGAAAGTGAGCACCGTGACATGCTGAGTCTCTGGGAAAGCAGAGATCCCCAGTGCTGTTGTGCCTGTGGATAGGCTGCAGGGGGACGGTGAAAACCAGCAATTTCTTTCAGGGCTGGCACCTTCCTTGTGGGAGAAGGAGCCAGACGTTTGCCTTTTCAGAAAAAAGCTTCTGCCAAGAACGAGCACCGTGACATGCTGAGTCTCTGGGAAAGCAGAGATCCCCAGTGCTGTTGTGCCTGTGGATAGGCTGCAGGGGGACGGTGAAAACCAGCAATTTCTTTCAGGGCTGGCAGCTTCCTTGTGGGAGAAGGAGCCAGGCGTTTGCCTTTTCAGAAAAAGCTTCTGCCGAGAAAGAGCACCGTGACATGCTGAGTCTCTGGGAAAGCAGAGATCCCCAGTGCTGTTGTGCCTGTGGATAGGCCGCAGGGGGACGGTGAAAACCAGCAATTTCTTTCAGGTCTGGCACCTTCCTTGTGGGAGAAGGAGCCAGACGTTTGCCTTTTCAGAAAAAGCTTCTGCCGAAAGTGAGCACCGTGACATGCTGAGTCTCTGGGAAAGCAGAGATCCCCAGTGCTGTTGTGCCTGTGGATAGGCTGCAGAGGGATACTGAATATCAGCAATTTCTTTCAGGGCTGGCAGCTTCCTTGTGGGAGAAGGAGCCTTAAGTTTGCCTTTTCAGAAAAAAGCTTCTGCCGAGAAAGAGCACCGTGACATGCTGAGTCTCTGGGAAAGCAGAGATCCCCAGTGCTGTTGTGCCTGTGGATAGGCTGCAGGGGGACGGTGAAAACCAGCAATTTCTTTCAGGGCTGGCACCTTCCTTGTGGGAGAAGGAGCCAGACGTTTGCCTTTTCAGAAAAAAGCTTCTGCCGAGAAAGAGCACCGTGACATGCTGAGTCTCTGGGAAAGCAGAGATCCCCAGTGCTGTTGTGCCTGTGGATAGGCTGCAGGGGGATACTGAATATCAGCAATTTCTTTCAGGGCTGGCACCTTCCTTGTGGGAGAAGGAGCCAGGCGTTTGCCTTTTCAGAAAAAAGCTTCTGCCGAGAAAGAGCACCGTGACATGCTGAGTCTCTGGGAAAGCAGAGATCCCCAGTGCTGTTGTGCCTGTGGATAGGCTGCAGGGGGATACTGAATATCAGCAATTTCTTTCAGGGCTGGCACCTTCCTTGTGGGAGAAGGAGCCGTAAGTTTGCCTTTTCAGAAAAAAGCTTCTGCCGAGAAAGAGCACCGTGACATGCTGAGTCTCTGGGAAAGCAGAGATCCCCAGTGCTGTTGTGCCTGTGGATAGGCTGCAGGGGGACGGTGAAAACCAGCAATTTCTTTCAGGGCTGGCAGCTTCCTTGTGGGAGAAGGAGCCAGGCGTTTGCCTTTTCAGAAAAAGCTTCTGCCGAGAAAGAGCACCGTGACATGCTGAGTCTCTGGGAAAGCAGAGATCCCCAGTGCTGTTGTGCCTGTGGATAGGCCGCAGGGGGACGGTGAAAACCAGCAATTTCTTTCAGGTCTGGCACCTTCCTTGTGGGAGAAGGAGCCGGACGTTTGCCTTTTCAGAAAAAGCTTCTGCCGAAAGTGAGCACCGTGACATGCTGAGTCTCTGGGAAAGCAGAGATCCCCAGTGCTGTTGTGCCTGTGGATAGGCTGCAGAGGGATACTGAATATCAGCAAATTTCTTTCAGGGCTGGCACCTTCCTTGTGGGAGACGGAGCCGTAAGTTTGCCTTTTCAGAAAAAAGCTTCTGCCAAGAAAGAGCACCGTGACATGCTGCGTCTCTGGGAAAGCAGAGATCCCCAGTGCTGTTGTGCCTGTGGATAGGCTGCAGAGGGATACTGAATATCAGCAATTTCTTTCAGGGCTGGCACCTTCCTTGTGGGAGAAGGAGCCGTAAGTTTGCCTTTTCAGAAAAAAGCTTCTGCCGAGAAAGAGCACCGTGACATGCTGAGTCTCTGGGAAAGCAGAGATCCCCAGTGCTGTTGTGCCTGTGGATAGGCTGCAGGGGGACGGTGAAAACCAGCAATTTCTTTCAGGGCTGGCACCTTCCTTGTGGGAGAAGGAGCCAGACGTTTGCCTTTTCAGAAAAAAGCTTCTGCCGAGAAAGAGCACCGTGACATGCTGAGTCTCTGGGAAAGCAGAGATCCCCAGTGCTGTTGTGCCTGTGGATAGGCTGCAGAGGGATACTGAATATCAGCAATTTCTTTCAGGGCTGGCACCTTCCTTGTGGGAGAAGGAGCCGTAAGTTTGCCTTTTCAGAAAAAAGCTTCTGCCGAGAAAGAGCACCGTGACATGCTGAGTCTCTGGGAAAGCAGAGATCCCCAGTGCTGTTGTGCCTGTGGATAGGCTGCAGGGGGACGGTGAAAACCAGCAATTTCTTTCAGGGCTGGCACCTTCCTTGTGGGAGAAGGAGCCAGACGTTTGCCTTTTCAGAAAAAAGCTTCTGCCGAGAAAGAGCACCGTGACATGCTGAGTCTCTGGGAAAGCAGAGATCCCCAGTGCTGTTGTGCCTGTGGATAGGCTGCAGGGGGATACTGAATATCAGCAATTTCTTTCAGGGCTGGCACCTTCCTTGTGGGAGAAGGAGCCAGGCGTTTGCCTTTTCAGAAAAAAGCTTCTGCCGAGAAAGAGCACCGTGACATGCTGAGTCTCTGGGAAAGCAGAGATCCCCAGTGCTGTTGTGCCTGTGGATAGGCCGCAGGGGGACGGTGAAAACCAGCAATTTCTGTCAGGGCTGGCACCTTCCTTGTGGGAGAAGGAGCCGGACGTTTGACTTTTCAGAAAAAGCTTCTGCCGAAAGTGAGCACCGTGACATGCTGAGTCTCTGGGAAAGCAGAGATCCCCAGTGCTGTTGTGCCTGTGGATAGACTGCAGAGGGATACTGAATATCAGCAATTTCTTTCAGGGCTGGCAGCTTCCTTGTGGGAGAAGGAGCCAGACGTTTGCCTTTTCAGAAAAAAGCTTCTGCCGAGAAAGAGCACCGTGACATGCTGAGTCTCTGGGAAAGCAGAGATCCCCAGTGCTGTTGTGCCTGTGGATAGGCTGCAGGGGGACGGTGAAAACCAGCAATTTCTTTCAGGGCTGGCACCTTCCTTGTGGGAGAAGGAGCCAGGCGTTTGCCTTTTCAGAAAAAGCTTCTGCCGAGAAAGAGCACCGTGACATGCTGAGTCTCTGGGAAAGCAGAGATCCCCAGTGCTGTTGTGCCTGTGGATAGGCCGCAGGGGGACGGTGAAAACCAGCAATTTCTTTCAGGGCTGGCACCTTCCTTGTGGGAGAAGGAGCCGGACGTTTGCCTTTTCAGAAAAAGCTTCTGCCGAAAGTGAGCACCGTGACATGCTGAGTCTCTGGGAAAGCAGAGATCCCCAGTGCTGTTGTGCCTGTGGATAGGCTGCAGGGGGACGGTGAAAACCAGCAATTTCTTTCAGGGCTGGCACCTTCCTTGTGGGAGAAGGAGCCGTAAGTTTGCCTTTTCAGAAAAAAGCTTCTGCCAAGAACGAGCACCGTGACATGCTGAGTCTCTGGGAAAGCAGAGATCCCCAGTGCTGTTGTGCCTGTGGATAGGCTGCAGGGGGATACTGAATATCAGCAATTTCTTTCAGGGCTGGCACCTTCCTTGTGGGAGAAGGAGCCAGGCGTTTGCCTTTTCAGAAAAAAGCTTCTGCCGAGAAAGAGCACTGTGACATGCTGAGTCTCTGGGAAAGCAGAGATCCCCAGTGCTGTTGTGCCTGTGGATAGGCTGCAGGGGGATGGTGAAAACCAGCAATTTCTTTCAAGGGCTGGCACCTTCCTTGTGGGAGAAGGAGCCGTTAGTTTGCCTTTTCAGAAAAAAGCTTCTGCCAAGAACGAGCACCGTGACATGCTGAGTCTCTGGGAAAGCAGAGATCCCCAGTGCTGTTGTGCCTGTGGATAGGCTGCACAGGGATAGTGAAGACCTGCATTTGCTTTCAGGGCTGGCACCTTCCTTGTGGGAGAAGGAGCCGGACGTTTGCCTTTTCAGAAAAAGCTTCTGCCGAAAGTGAGCACCGTGACATGCTGAGTCTCTGGGAAAGCAGAGATCCCCAGTGCTGTTGTGCCTGTGGATAGGCTGCAGGGGGACGGTGAAAACCAGCAATTTCTTTCAGGGCTGGCAGCTTCCTTGTGGGAGAAGGAGCCGTAAGTTTGCCTTTTCAGAAAAAAGCTTCTGCCGAGAAAGAGCACCGTGACATGCTGAGTCTCTGGGAAAGCAGAGATCCCCAGTGCTGTTGTGCCTGTGGATAGGCTGCAGGGGGATACTGAATATCAGCAATTTCTTTCAGGGCTGGCACCTTCCTTGTGGGAGAAGGAGCCAGGCGTTTGCCTTTTCAGAAAAAAGCTTCTGCCGAGAAAGAGCACCGTGACATGCTGAGTCTCTGGGAAAGCAGAGATCCCCAGTGCTGTTGTGCCTGTGGATAGGCTGCAGAGGGATACTGAATATCAGCAATTTCTTTCAGGGCTGGCAGCTTCCTTGTGGGAGAAGGAGCCTTAAGTTTGCCTTTTCAGAAAAAGCTTCTGCCGAGAAAGAGCACCGTGACATGCTGAGTCTCTGGGAAAGCAGAGATCCCCAGTGCTGTTGTGCCTGTGGATAGGCTGCAGGGGGACGGTGAAGACATGCATATGCTTTCAGGGCTGGCACCTTCCTTGTGGGAGAAGGAGCCAGACGTTTGCCTTTTCAGAAAAAAGCTTCTGCCGAGAAAGAGCACCGTGACATGCTGAGTCTCTGGGAAAGCAGAGATCCCCAGTGCTGTTGTGCCTTTGGATAGGCTGCAGAGGGATACTGAATATCAGCAATTTCTTTCAGGGCTGGCACCTTCCTTGTGGGAGAAGGAGCCGTAAGTTTGACTTTTAAGAAAAAAGCTTATGCCAAGAACGAGCACCATGACATGCTGAGTCTCTGGGAAAGCAGAGATCCCCAGTGCTGTTGTGCCTGTGGATAGGCTGCAGGGGGATACTGAATATCAGCAATTTCTTTCAGGGCTGGCACCTTCCTTGTGGGAGAAGGAGCCAGGCGTTTGCCTTTTCAGAAAAAAGCTTCTGCCGAGAAAGAGCACTGTGACATGCTGAGTCTCTGGGAAAGCAGAGATCCCCAGTGCTGTTGTGCCTGTGGATAGGCTGCAGGGGGACGGTGAAAACCAGCAATTTCTTTCAGGGCTGGCAGCTTCCTTGTGGGAGAAGGAGCCAGGCGTTTGCCTTTTCAGAAAAAGCTTCTGCCGAGAAAGAGCACCGTGACATGCTGAGTCTCTGGGAAAGCAGAGATCCCCAGTGCTGTTGTGCCTGTGGATAGTCTGCACAGGGATAGTGAAGACCTGCATTTGCTTTCAGGGCTGGCACCTTCCTTGTGGGAGAAGGAGCGAGGCGTTTGCCTTTTCAGAAAAAAGCTTCTGCCGAGAAAGAGCACCGTGACATGCTGAGTCTCTGGGAAAGCAGAGATCCCCAGTGCTGTTGTGCCTGTGGATAGGCTGCAGAGGGATAGTGAAGACCTGCATTTGCTTTTAGGGCTGGCACCTTCCTTGTGGGAGAAGGAGCCGTAAGTTTGCCTTTTCAGAAAAAAGCTTCTGCCGAGAAAGAGCACCGTGACATGCTGAGTCTCTGGGAAAGCAGAGATCCCCAGTGCTGTTGTGCCTGTGGATAGGCTGCAGGGGGACGGTGAAAACCAGCAATTTCTTTCAGGGCTGGCACCTTCCTTGTGGGAGAAGGAGCCAGACGTTTGCCTTTTCAGAAAAAAGCTTCTGCCGAGAAAGAGCACCGTGACATGCTGAGTCTCTGGGAAAGCAGAGATCCCCAGTGCTGTTGTGCCTGTGGATAGGCTGCAGAGGGATACTGAATATCAGCAATTTCTTTCAGGGCTGGCAGCTTCCTTGTGGGAGAAGGAGCCTTAAGTTTGCCTTTTCAGAAAAAGCTTCTGCCGAGAAAGAGCACCGTGACATGCTGAGTCTCTGGGAAAGCAGAGATCCCCAGTGCTGTTGTGCCTGTGGATAGGCTGCAGAGGGATACTGAATATCAGCAAATTTCTTTCAGGGCTGGCACCTTCCTTGTGGGAGACGGAGCCGTAAGTTTGCCTTTTTAGAAAAAAGCTTCTGCCAAGAACGAGCACCGTGACATGCTGCGTCTCTGGGAAAGCAGAGATCCCCAGTGCTGTTGTGCCTGTGGATAGGCTGCAGAGGGATACTGAATATCAGCAATTTCTTTCAGGGCTGGCACCTTCCTTGTGGGAGAAGGAGCCGTAAGTTTGCCTTTTCAGAAAAAAGCTTCTGCCAGGAACGAGCACCGTGACATGCTGCGTCTCTGGGAAAGCAGAGATCCCCAGTGCTGTTGTGCCTGTGGATAGGCAGCAGAGGGATAGTGAAGACCTGCATTTGCTTTCAGGGCTGGCACCTTCCTTGTGGGAGAAGGAGCCGTAAGTTTGCCTTTTCAGAAAAAAGCTTCTGCCGAGAAAGAGCACCGTGACATGCTGAGTCTCTGGGAAAGCAGAGATCCCCAGTGCTGTTGTGCCTGTGGATAGGCTGCAGAGGGATACTGAATATCAGCAATTTCTTTCAGGGCTGGCACCTTCCTTGTGGGAGAAGGAGCCGTAAGTTTGCCTTTTCAGAAAAAAGCTTCTGCCGAGAAAGAGCACCGTGACATGCTGAGTCTCTGGGAAAGCAGAGATCCCCAGTGCTGTTGTGCCTGTGGATAGGCTGCAGGGGGACGGTGAAAACCAGCAATTTCTTTCAGGGCTGGCACCTTCCTTGTGGGAGAAGGAGCCAGACGTTTGCCTTTTCAGAAAAAAGCTTCTGCCGAGAAAGAGCACCGTGACATGCTGAGTCTCTGGGAAAGCAGAGATCCCCAGTGCTGTTGTGCCTGTGGATAGGCTGCAGGGGGATACTGAATATCAGCAATTTCTTTCAGGGCTGGCACCTTCCTTGTGGGAGAAGGAGCCAGGCGTTTGCCTTTTCAGAAAAAAGCTTCTGCCGAGAAAGAGCACCGTGACATGCTGAGTCTCTGGGAAAGCAGAGATCCCCAGTGCTGTTGTGCCTGTGGATAGGCCGCAGGGGGACGGTGAAAACCAGCAATTTCTGTCAGGGCTGGCACCTTCCTTGTGGGAGAAGGAGCCGGACGTTTGACTTCTCAGAAAAAGCTTCTGCCGAAAGTGAGCGCCGTGACATGCTGAGTCTCTGGGAAAGCAGAGATCCCCAGTGCTGTTGTGCCTGTGGATAGACTGCAGAGGGATACTGAATATCAGCAATTTCTTTCAGGGCTGGCAGCTTCCTTGTGGGAGAAGGAGCCAGACGTTTGCCTTTTCAGAAAAAAGCTTCTGCCGAGAAAGAGCACCGTGACATGCTGAGTCTCTGGGAAAGCAGAGATCCCCAGTGCTGTTGTGCCTGTGGATAGGCCGCAGGGGGACGGTGAAAACCAGCAATTTCTTTCAGGGCTGGCACCTTCCTTGTGGGAGAAGGAGCCGGACGTTTGCCTTTTCAGAAAAAGCTTCTGCCGAAAGTGAGCACCGTGACATGCTGAGTCTCTGGGAAAGCAGAGATCCCCAGTGCTGTTGTGCCTGTGGATAGGCTGCAGGGGGATACTGAATATCAGCAATTTCTTTCAGGGCTGGCACCTTCCTTGTGGGAGAAGGAGCCAGGCGTTTGCCTTTTCAGAAAAAAGCTTCTGCCGAGAAAGAGCACTGTGACATGCTGAGTCTCTGGGAAAGCAGAGATCCCCAGTGCTGTTGTGCCTGTGGATAGGCTGCACAGGGATAGTGAAGACCTGCATTTGCTTTCAGGGCTGGCACCTTCCTTGTGGGAGAAGGAGCCAGGCGTTTGCCTTTTCAGAAAAAAGCTTCTGCCGAGAAAGAGCACCGTGACATGCTGAGTCTCTGGGAAAGCAGAGATCCCCAGTGCTGTTGTGCCTGTGGATAGGCTGCAGGGGGATACTGAATATCAGCAATTTCTTTCAGGGCTGGCACCTTCCTTGTGGGAGAAGGAGCCAGGCGTTTGCCTTTTCAGAAAAAAGCTTCTGCCGAGAAAGAGCACCGTGACATGCTGAGTCTCTGGGAAAGCAGAGATCCCCAGTGCTGTTGTGCCTGTGGATAGGCTGCAGGGGGACGGTGAAAACCAGCAATTTCTTTCAGGGCTGGCAGCTTCCTTGTGGGAGAAGGAGCCATGCGTTTGCCTTTTCAGAAAAAGCTTCTGCCGAGAAAGAGCACCGTGACATGCTGAGTCTCTGGGAAAGCAGAGATCCCCAGTGCTGTTGTGCCTGTGGATAGGCCGCAGGGGGACGGTGAAGACCAGCAATTTCTTTCAGGTCTGGCACCTTCCTTGTGGGAGAAGGAGCCGGACGTTTGCCTTTTCAGAAAAAAGCTTCTGCCGAGAAAGAGCACCGTGACATGCTGAGTCTCTGGGAAAGCAGAGATCCCCAGTGCTGTTGTGCCTGTGGATAGGCTGCAGAGGGATACTGAATATCAGCAATTTCTTTCAGGGCTGGCAGCTTCCTTGTGGGAGAAGGAGCCTTAAGTTTGCCTTTTCAGAAAAAGCTTCTGCCGAGAAAGAGCACCGTGACATGCTGAGTCTCTGGGAAAGCAGAGATCCCCAGTGCTGTTGTGCCTGTGTATAGGCTGCAGGGGGACGGTGAAGACATGCATATGCTTTCAGGGCTGGCACCTTCCTTGTGGGAGAAGGAGCCAGACGTTTGCCTTTTCAGAAAAAAGCTTCTGCCGAGAAAGAGCACCGTGACATGCTGAGTCTCTGGGAAAGCAGAGATCCCCAGTGCTGTTGTGCCTTTGGATAGGCTGCAGAGGGATACTGAATATCAGCAATTTCTTTCAGGGCTGGCACCTTCCTTGTGGGAGAAGGAGCCCTAAGTTTGCCTTTTAAGAAAAAAGCTTCTGCCAAGAACGAGCACCATGACATGCTGAGTCTCTGGGAAAGCAGAGATCCCCAGTGCTGTTGTGCCTGTGGATAGGCTGCAGGGGGATACTGAATATCAGCAATTTCTTTCAGGGCTGGCACCTTCCTTGTGGGAGAAGGAGCCAGGCGTTTGCCTTTTCAGAAAAAAGCTTCTGCCGAGAAAGAGCACTGTGACATGCTGAGTCTCTGGGAAAGCAGAGATCCCCAGTGCTGTTGTGCCTGTGGATAGGCTGCAGGGGGACGGTGAAAACCAGCAATTTCTTTCAGGGCTGGCAGCTTCCTTGTGGGAGAAGGAGCCAGGCGTTTGCCTTTTCAGAAAAAAGCTTCTGCCGAGAAAGAGCACCGTGACATGCTGAGTCTCTGGGAAAGCAGAGATCCCCAGTGCTGTTGTGCCTGTGGATAGTCTGCACAGGGATAGTGAAGACCTGCATTTGCTTTCAGGGCTGGCACCTTCCTTGTGGGAGAAGGAGCCAGGCGTTTGCCTTTTCAGAAAAAAGCTTCTGCCGAGAAAGAGCACCATGACATGCTGAGTCTCTGGGAAAGCAGAGATCCCCAGTGCTGTTGTGCCTGTGGATAGGCTGCAGAGGGATACTGAATATCAGCAATTTCTTTCAGGGCTGGCACCTTCCTTGTGGGAGAAGGAGCCGTAAGTTTGCCTTTTCAGAAAAAAGCTTCTGCCGAGAAAGAGCACCGTGACATGCTGAGTCTCTGGGAAAGCAGAGATCCCCAGTGCTGTTGTGCCTGTGGATAGGCTGCAGGGGGACGGTGAAAACCAGCAATTTCTTTCAGGGCTGGCACCTTCCTTGTGGGAGAAGGAGCCAGGCGTTTGCCTTTTCAGAAAAAAGCTTCTGCCGAGAAAGAGCACCGTGACATGCTGAGTCTCTGGGAAAGCAGAGATCCCCAGTGCTGTTGTGCCTGTGGATAGGCCGCAGGGGGACGGTGAAGACCAGCAATTTCTTTCAGGTCTGGCACCTTCCTTGTGGGAGAAGGAGCCGGACGTTTGCCTTTTCAGAAAAAAGCTTCTGCCGAGAAAGAGCACCGTGACATGCTGAGTCTCTGGGAAAGCAGAGATCCCCAGTGCTGTTGTGCCTGTGGATAGGCTGCAGAGGGATACTGAATATCAGCAATTTCTTTCAGGGCTGGCAGCTTCCTTGTGGGAGAAGGAGCCTTAAGTTTGCCTTTTCAGAAAAAGCTTCTGCCGAGAAAGAGCACCGTGACATGCTGAGTCTCTGGGAAAGCAGAGATCCCCAGTGCTGTTGTGCCTGTGTATAGGCTGCAGGGGGACGGTGAAGACATGCATATGCTTTCAGGGCTGGCACCTTCCTTGTGGGAGAAGGAGCCAGACGTTTGCCTTTTCAGAAAAAAGCTTCTGCCGAGAAAGAGCACCGTGACATGCTGAGTCTCTGGGAAAGCAGAGATCCCCAGTGCTGTTGTGCCTTTGGATAGGCTGCAGAGGGATACTGAATATCAGCAATTTCTTTCAGGGCTGGCACCTTCCTTGTGGGAGAAGGAGCCGTAAGTTTGCCTTTTCAGAAAAAAGCTTCTGCCAAGAACGAGCACCATGACATGCTGAGTCTCTGGGAAAGCAGAGATCCCCAGTGCTGTTGTGCCTGTGGATAGGCTGCAGGGGGATACTGAATATCAGCAATTTCTTTCAGGGCTGGCACCTTCCTTGTGGGAGAAGGAGCCAGGCGTTTGCCTTTTCAGAAAAAAGCTTCTGCCGAGAAAGAGCACCGTGACATGCTGAGTCTCTGGGAAAGCAGAGATCCCCAGTGCTGTTGTGCCTGTGGATAGGCTGCAGAGGGATAGTGAAGACCTGCATTTGCTTTCAGGGCTGGCACCTTCCTTGTGGGAGAAGGAGCCAGGCGTTTGCCTTTTCAGAAAAAAGCTTCTGCCGAGAAAGAGCACCGTGACATGCTGAGTCTCTGGGAAAGCAGAGATCCCCAGTGCTGTTGTGCCTGTGGATAGGCTGCAGGGCGACGGTGAAAACCAGCAATTTCTTTCAGGGCTGGCACCTTCCTTGTGGGAGAAGGAGCCGTAAGTTTGCCTTTTCAGAAAAAAGCTTCTGCCAAGAACGAGCACCATGACATGCTGAGTCTCTGGGAAAGCAGAGATCCCCAGTGCTGTTGTGCCTGTGGATAGGCTGCAGAGGGATAGTGAAGACCTGCATTTGCTTTCAGGGCTGGCACCTTCCTTGTGGGAGAAGGAGCGAGGCGTTTGCCTTTTCAGAAAAAAGCTTCTGCCGAGAAAGAGCACCGTGACATGCTGAGTCTCTGGGAAAGCAGAGATCCCCAGTGCTGTTGTGCCTGTGGATAGGCTGCAGGGGGATACTGAATATCAGCAATTTCTTTCAGGGCTGGCACCTTCCTTGTGGGAGAAGGAGCCAGGCGTTTGCCTTTTCAGAAAAAAGCTTCTGCCGAGAAAGAGCACCGTGACATGCTGAGTCTCTGGGAAAGCAGAGATCCCCAGTGCTGTTGTGCCTGTGGATAGGCTGCAGGGGGATACTGAATATCAGCAATTTCTTTCAGGCCTGGCACCTTCCTTGTGGGAGAAGGAGCCAGGCGTTTGCCTTTTCAGAAAAAAGCTTCTGCCGAGAAAGAGCACCGTGACATGCTGAGTCTCTGGGAAAGCAGAGATCCCCAGTGCTGTTGTGCCTGTGGATAGGCTGCAGGGGGACGGTGAAAACCAGCAATTTCTTTCAGGGCTGGCACCTTCCTTGTGGGAGAAGGAGCCGGACGTTTGCCTTTTCAGAAAAAGCTTCTGCCGAAAGTGAGCACCGTGACATGCTGAGTCTCTGGGAAAGCAGAGATCCCCAGTGCTGTTGTGCCTGTGGATAGGCTGCAGGGGGACGGTGAAAACCAGCAATTTCTTTCAGGGCTGGCACCTTCCTTGTGGGAGAAGGAGCCAGACGTTTGCCTTTTCAGAAAAAAGCTTCTGCCAAGAACGAGCACCGTGACATGCTGAGTCTCTGGGAAAGCAGAGATCCCCAGTGCTGTTGTGCCTGTGGATAGGCTGCAGGGGGACGGTGAAAACCAGCAATTTCTTTCAGGGCTGGCAGCTTCCTTGTGGGAGAAGGAGCCAGGCGTTTGCCTTTTCAGAAAAAGCTTCTGCCGAGAAAGAGCACCGTGACATGCTGAGTCTCTGGGAAAGCAGAGATCCCCAGTGCTGTTGTGCCTGTGGATAGGCCGCAGGGGGACGGTGAAAACCAGCAATTTCTTTCAGGGCTGGCACCTTCCTTGTGGGAGAAGGAGCCGGACGTTTGCCTTTTCAGAAAAAGCTTCTGCCGAAAGTGAGCACCGTGACATGCTGAGTCTCTGGGAAAGCAGAGATCCCCAGTGCTGTTGTGCCTGTGGATAGGCTGCAGGGGGACGGTGAAAACCAGCAATTTCTTTCAGGGCTGGCACCTTCCTTGTGGGAGAAGGAGCCGTAAGTTTGCCTTTTCAGAAAAAAGCTTCTGCCAAGAACGAGCACCATGACATGCTGAGTCTCTGGGAAAGCAGAGATCCCCAGTGCTGTTGTGCCTGTGGATAGGCTGCAGAGGGATAGTGAAGACCTGCATTTGCTTTCAGGGCTGGCACCTTCCTTGTGGGAGAAGGAGCGAGGCGTTTGCCTTTTCAGAAAAAAGCTTCTGCCGAGAAAGAGCACCGTGACATGCTGAGTCTCTGGGAAAGCAGAGATCCCCAGTGCTGTTGTGCCTGTGGATAGGCTGCAGGGGGATACTGAATATCAGCAATTTCTTTCAGGCCTGGCACCTTCCTTGTGGGAGAAGGAGCCAGGCGTTTGCCTTTTCAGAAAAAAGCTTCTGCCGAGAAAGAGCACCGTGACATGCTGAGTCTCTGGGAAAGCAGAGATCCCCAGTGCTGTTGTGCCTGTGGATAGGCTGCAGGGGGATACTGAATATCAGCAATTTCTTTCAGGGCTGGCACCTTCCTTGTGGGAGAAGGAGCCTTAAGTTTGCCTTTTCAGAAAAAAGCTTCTGCCGAGAAAGAGCACCGTGACATGCTGAGTCTCTGGGAAAGCAGAGATCCCCAGTGCTGTTGTGCCTGTGGATAGGCTGCAGAGGGATAGTGAAGACCTGCATTTGCTTTCAGGGCTGGCACCTTCCTTGTGGGAGAAGGAGCCAGGCGTTTGCCTTTTCAGAAAAAAGCTTCTGCCGAGAAAGAGCACCGTGACATGCTGAGTCTCTGGGAAAGCAGAGATCCCCAGTGCTGTTGTGCCTGTGGATAGGCTGCAGGGGGACGGTGAAAACCAGCAATTTCTTTCAGGGCTGGCACCTTCCTTGTGGGAGAAGGAGCCGTAAGTTTGCCTTTTCAGAAAAAAGCTTCTGCCAAGAACGAGCACCATGACATGCTGAGTCTCTGGGAAAGCAGAGATCCCCAGTGCTGTTGTGCCTGTGGATAGGCTGCAGAGGGATAGTGAAGACCTGCATTTGC
The DNA here is from genome assembly GCF_929443795.1 of Astur gentilis. Classification (NCBI taxonomy): domain Eukaryota; kingdom Metazoa; phylum Chordata; class Aves; order Accipitriformes; family Accipitridae; genus Astur; species Astur gentilis. The sequence continues at coordinate 10,058,355 of NC_064880.1, read as the reverse complement.
TTTCAGGGCTGGCACCTTCCTTGTGGGAGAAGGAGCGAGGCGTTTGCCTTTTCAGAAAAAAGCTTCTGCCGAGAAAGAGCACCGTGACATGCTGAGTCTCTGGGAAAGCAGAGATCCCCAGTGCTGTTGTGCCTGTGGATAGGCTGCAGGGGGATACTGAATATCAGCAATTTCTTTCAGGCCTGGCACCTTCCTTGTGGGAGAAGGAGCCAGGCGTTTGCCTTTTCAGAAAAAAGCTTCTGCCGAGAAAGAGCACCGTGACATGCTGAGTCTCTGGGAAATCAGAGATCCCCAGTGCTGTTGTGCCTGTGGATAGGCTGCAGGGGGATACTGAATATCAGCAATTTCTTTCAGGGCTGGCAGCTTCCTTGTGGGAGAAGGAGCGAGGCGTTTGCCTTTTCAGAAAAAAGCTTCTGCCGAGAAAGAGCACCGTGACATGCTGAGTCTCTGGGAAAGCAGAGATCCCCAGTGCTGTTGTGCCTGTGGATAGGCTGCAGGGGGACGGTGAAAACCAGCAATTTCTTTCAGGGCTGGCACCTTCCTTGTGGGAGAAGGAGCCGGACGTTTGCCTTTTCAGAAAAAGCTTCTGCCGAAAGTGAGCACCGTGACATGCTGAGTCTCTGGGAAAGCAGAGATCCCCAGTGCTGTTGTGCCTGTGGATAGGCTGCAGGGGGACGGTGAAAACCAGCAATTTCTTTCAGGGCTGGCACCTTCCTTGTGGGAGAAGGAGCCAGACGTTTGCCTTTTCAGAAAAAAGCTTCTGCCAAGAACGAGCACCGTGACATGCTGAGTCTCTGGGAAAGCAGAGATCCCCAGTGCTGTTGTGCCTGTGGATAGGCTGCAGGGGGACGGTGAAAACCAGCAATTTCTTTCAGGGCTGGCAGCTTCCTTGTGGGAGAAGGAGCCATGCGTTTGCCTTTTCAGAAAAAGCTTCTGCCGAGAAAGAGCACCGTGACATGCTGAGTCTCTGGGAAAGCAGAGATCCCCAGTGCTGTTGTGCCTGTGGATAGGCCGCAGGGGGACGGTGAAAACCAGCAATTTCTTTCAGGGCTGGCACCTTCCTTGTGGGAGAAGGAGCCGGACGTTTGCCTTTTCAGAAAAAGCTTCTGCCGAAAGTGAGCACCGTGACATGCTGAGTCTCTGGGAAAGCAGAGATCCCCAGTGCTGTTGTGCCTGTGGATAGGCTGCAGAGGGATACTGAATATCAGCAATTTCTTTCAGGGCTGGCAGCTTCCTTGTGGGAGAAGGAGCCTTAAGTTTGCCTTTTCAGAAAAAAGCTTCTGCCGAGAAAGAGCACCGTGACATGCTGAGTCTCTGGGAAAGCAGAGATCCCCAGTGCTGTTGTGCCTGTGGATAGGCTGCAGGGGGACGGTGAAAACCAGCAATTTCTTTCAGGGCTGGCACCTTCCTTGTGGGAGAAGGAGCCAGACGTTTGCCTTTTCAGAAAAAAGCTTCTGCCGAGAAAGAGCACCGTGACATGCTGAGTCTCTGGGAAAGCAGAGATCCCCAGTGCTGTTGTGCCTGTGGATAGGCTGCAGGGGGACGGTGAAAACCAGCAATTTCTTTCAGGGCTGGCACCTTCCTTGTGGGAGAAGGAGCCAGGCGTTTGCCTTTTCAGAAAAAAGCTTCTGCCGAGAAAGAGCACCGTGACATGCTGAGTCTCTGGGAAAGCAGAGATCCCCAGTGCTGTTGTGCCTGTGGATAGGCTGCAGGGGGACGGTGAAAACCAGCAATTTCTTTCAGGGCTGGCAGCTTCCTTGTGGGAGAAGGAGCCAGGCGTTTGCCTTTTCAGAAAAAGCTTCTGCCGAGAAAGAGCACCGTGACATGCTGAGTCTCTGGGAAAGCAGAGATCCCCAGTGCTGTTGTGCCTGTGGATAGGCCGCAGGGGGACGGTGAAGACCAGCAATTTCTTTCAGGTCTGGCACCTTCCTTGTGGGAGAAGGAGCCGGACGTTTGCCTTTTCAGAAAAAAGCTTCTGCCGAGAAAGAGCACCGTGACATGCTGAGTCTCTGGGAAAGCAGAGATCCCCAGTGCTGTTGTGCCTGTGGATAGGCTGCAGAGGGATACTGAATATCAGCAATTTCTTTCAGGGCTGGCACCTTCCTTGTGGGAGAAGGAGCCGTAAGTTTGCCTTTTCAGAAAAAAGCTTCTGCCAGGAACGAGCACCGTGACATGCTGCGTCTCTGGGAAAGCAGAGATCCCCAGTGCTGTTGTGCCTGTGGATAGGCAGCAGAGGGATAGTGAAGACCTGCATTTGCTTTCAGGGCTGGCACCTTCCTTGTGGGAGAAGGAGCCGTAAGTTTGCCTTTTCAGAAAAAAGCTTCTGCCGAGAAAGAGCACCGTGACATGCTGAGTCTCTGGGAAAGCAGAGATCCCCAGTGCTGTTGTGCCTGTGGATAGGCTGCAGGGGGACGGTGAAAATCAGCAATTTCTTTCAGGGCTGGCAGCTTCCTTGTGGGAGAAGGAGCCGTAAGTTTGCCTTTTCAGAAAAAAGCTTCTGCCGAGAAAGAGCACCGTGACATGCTGAGTCTCTGGGAAAGCAGAGATCCCCAGTGCTGTTGTGCCTGTGGATAGGCTGTAGGGGGAGGGTGAAGACCTGCATTTGCTTTCAGGGCTGGCACCTTCCTTGTGGGAGAAGGAGCCAGGCGTTTGCCTTTTCAGAAAAAGCTTCTGCCGAGAAAGAGCACCGTGACATGCTGAGTCTCTGGGAAAGCAGAGATCCCCAGTGCTGTTGTGCCTGTGGATAGGCCGCAGGGGGACGGTGAAAACCAGCAATTTCTTTCAGGGCTGGCACCTTCCTTGTGGGAGAAGGAGCCGGACGTTTACCTTTTCAGAAAAAGCTTCTGCCGAAAGTGAGCACCGTGACATGCTGAGTCTCTGGGAAAGCAGAGATCCCCAGTGCTGTTGTGCCTGTGGATAGGCTGCAGAGGGATACTGAATATCAGCAATTTCTTTCAGGGCTGGCAGCTTCCTTATGGGAGAAGGAGCCTTAAGTTTGCCTTTTCAGAAAAAAGCTTCTGCCGAGAAAGAGCACCGTGACATGCTGAGTCTCTGGGAAAGCAGAGATCCCCAGTGCTGTTGTGCCTGTGGGTAGGCTGCAGGGGGACGGTGAAAACCAGCAATTTCTTTCAGGGCTGGCAGCTTCCTTGTGGGAGAAGGAGCCGTAAGTTTGCCTTTTCAGAAAAAAGCTTCTGCCGAGAAAGAGCACCGTGACATGCTGAGTCTCTGGGAAAGCAGAGATCCCCAGTGCTGTTGTGCCTGTGGATAGGCTGCAGGGGGATACTGAATATCAGCAATTTCTTTCAGGGCTGGCACCTTCCTTGTGGGAGAAGGAGCCAGGCGTTTGCCTTTTCAGAAAAAAGCTTCTGCCGAGAAAGAGCACCGTGACATGCTGAGTCTCTGGGAAAGCAGAGATCCCCAGTGCTGTTGTGCCTGTGGATAGGCTGCAGGGGGACGGTGAAAACCAGCAATTTCTTTCAGGGCTGGCACCTTCCTTGTGGGAGAAGGAGCCAGACGTTTGCCTTTTCAGAAAAAAGCTTCTGCCAAGAACGAGCACCGTGACATGCTGAGTCTCTGGGAAAGCAGAGATCCCCAGTGCTGTTGTGCCTGTGGATAGGCTGCAGGGGGACGGTGAAAACCAGCAATTTCTTTCAGGGCTGGCAGCTTCCTTGTGGGAGAAGGAGCCAGGCGTTTGCCTTTTCAGAAAAAGCTTCTGCCGAGAAAGAGCACCGTGACATGCTGAGTCTCTGGGAAAGCAGAGATCCCCAGTGCTGTTGTGCCTGTGGATAGGCTGCAGAGGGATACTGAATATCAGCAATTTCTTTCAGGGCTGGCAGCTTCCTTGTGGGAGAAGGAGCCTTAAGTTTGCCTTTTCAGAAAAAAGCTTCTGCCGAGAAAGAGCACCGTGACATGCTGAGTCTCTGGGAAAGCAGAGATCCCCAGTGCTGTTGTGCCTGTGGATAGGCTGCAGGGGGACGGTGAAAACCAGCAATTTCTTTCAGGGCTGGCACCTTCCTTGTGGGAGAAGGAGCCAGACGTTTGCCTTTTCAGAAAAAAGCTTCTGCCGAGAAAGAGCACCGTGACATGCTGAGTCTCTGGGAAAGCAGAGATCCCCAGTGCTGTTGTGCCTGTGGATAGGCCGCAGGGGGACGGTGAAGACCAGCAATTTCTTTCAGGTCTGGCACCTTCCTTGTGGGAGAAGGAGCCGGACGTTTGCCTTTTCAGAAAAAAGCTTCTGCCGAGAAAGAGCACCGTGACATGCTGAGTCTCTGGGAAAGCAGAGATCCCCAGTGCTGTTGTGCCTGTGGATAGGCTGCAGAGGGATAGTGAAGACCTGAATTTGCTTTCAGGGCTGGCACCTTCCTTGTGGGAGAAGGAGCCAGGCGTTTGCCTTTTCAGAAAAAAGCTTCTGCCGAGAAAGAGCACCGTGACATGCTGAGTCTCTGGGAAAGCAGAGATCCCCAGTGCTGTTGTGCCTGTGGATAGGCTGCAGAGGGATACTGAATATCAGCAAATTTCTTTCAGGGCTGGCACCTTCCTTGTGGGAGACGGAGCCGTAAGTTTGCCTTTTCAGAAAAAAGCTTCTGCCAAGAACGAGCACCGTGACATGCTGCGTCTCTGGGAAAGCAGAGATCCCCAGTGCTGTTGTGCCTGTGGATAGGCTGCAGAGGGATACTGAATATCAGCAATTTCTTTCAGGGCTGGCACCTTCCTTGTGGGAGAAGGAGCCGTAAGTTTGCCTTTTCAGAAAAAAGCTTCTGCCAGGAACGAGCACCGTGACATGCTGCGTCTCTGGGAAAGCAGAGATCCCCAGTGCTGTTGTGCCTGTGGATAGGCAGCAGAGGGATAGTGAAGACCTGCATTTTCTTTCAGGGCTGGCAGCTTCCTTGTGGGAGAAGGAGCCGTAAGTTTGCCTTTTCAGAAAAAAGCTTCTGCCGAGAAAGAGCACCGTGACATGCTGAGTCTCTGGGAAAGCAGAGATCCCCAGTGCTGTTGTGCCTGTGGATAGGCTGCAGGGGGACGGTGAAAACCAGCAATTTCTTTCAGGGCTGGCAGCTTCCTTGTGGGAGAAGGAGCCGTAAGTTTGCCTTTTCAGAAAAAAGCTTCTGCCGAGAAAGAGCACCGTGACATGCTGAGTCTCTGGGAAAGCAGAGATCCCCAGTGCTGTTGTGCCTGTGGATAGGCCGCAGGGGGACGGTGAAAACCAGCAATTTCTGTCAGGGCTGGCACCTTCCTTGTGGGAGAAGGAGCCGGACGTTTGACTTTTCAGAAAAAGCTTCTGCCGAAAGTGAGCACCGTGACATGCTGAGTCTCTGGGAAAGCAGAGATCCCCAGTGCTGTTGTGCCTGTGGATAGACTGCAGAGGGATACTGAATATCAGCAATTTCTTTCAGGGCTGGCAGCTTCCTTGTGGGAGAAGGAGCCTTAAGTTTGCCTTTTCAGAAAAAAGCTTCTGCCGAGAAAGAGCACCGTGACATGCTGAGTCTCTGGGAAAGCAGAGATCCCCAGTGCTGTTGTGCCTGTGGATAGGCTGTAGGGGGCGGGTGAAGACCTGCATTTGCTTTCAGGGCTGGCACCTTCCTTGTGGGAGAAGGAGCCAGGCGTTTGCCTTTTCAGAAAAAAGCTTCTGCCGAGAAAGAGCACCGTGACATGCTGAGTCTCTGGGAAAGCAGAGATCCCCAGTGCTGTTGTGCCTGTGGATAGGCTGCAGAGGGATACTGAATATCAGCAATTTCTTTCAGGGCTGGCACCTTCCTTGTGGGAGAAGGAGCCGTAAGTTTGCCTTTTCAGAAAAAAGCTTCTGCCAAGAACGAGCACCGTGACATGCTGAGTCTCTGGGAAAGCAGAGATCCCCAGTGCTGTTGTGCCTGTGGATAGGCTGCACAGGGATAGTGAAGACCTGCATTTGCTTTCAGGGCTGGCACCTTCCTTGTGGGAGAAGGAGCCAGGCGTTTGCCTTTTCAGAAAAAAGCTTCTGCCGAGAAAGAGCACCGTGACATGCTGAGTCTCTGGGAAAGCAGAGATCCCCAGTGCTGTTGTGCCTGTGGATAGGCTGCAGAGGGATACTGAATATCAGCAATTTCTTTCAGGGCTGGCACCTTCCTTGTGGGAGAAGGAGCCGTAAGTTTGCCTTTTCAGAAAAAAGCTTCTGCCGAGAAAGAGCACCGTGACATGCTGAGTCTCTGGGAAAGCAGAGATCCCCAGTGCTGTTGTGCCTGTGGATAGGCTGCAGGGGGACGGTGAAAACCAGCAATTTCTTTCAGGGCTGGCACCTTCCTTGTGGGAGAAGGAGCCAGACGTTTGCCTTTTCAGAAAAAAGCTTCTGCCGAGAAAGAGCACCGTGACATGCTGAGTCTCTGGGAAAGCAGAGATCCCCAGTGCTGTTGTGCCTGTGGATAGGCTGCAGGGGGATACTGAATATCAGCAATTTCTTTCAGGGCTGGCACCTTCCTTGTGGGAGAAGGAGCCAGGCGTTTGCCTTTTCAGAAAAAAGCTTCTGCCGAGAAAGAGCACCGTGACATGCTGAGTCTCTGGGAAAGCAGAGATCCCCAGTGCTGTTGTGCCTGTGGATAGGCCGCAGGGGGACGGTGAAAACCAGCAATTTCTGTCAGGGCTGGCACCTTCCTTGTGGGAGAAGGAGCCGGACGTTTGACTTTTCAGAAAAAGCTTCTGCCGAAAGTGAGCACCGTGACATGCTGAGTCTCTGGGAAAGCAGAGATCCCCAGTGCTGTTGTGCCTGTGGATAGACTGCAGAGGGATACTGAATATCAGCAATTTCTTTCAGGGCTGGCACCTTCCTTGTGGGAGAAGGAGCCAGACGTTTGCCTTTTCAGAAAAAAGCTTCTGCCGAGAAAGAGCACCGTGACATGCTGAGTCTCTGGGAAAGCAGAGATCCCCAGTGCTGTTGTGCCTGTGGATAGGCTGCAGGGGGACGGTGAAAACCAGCAATTTCGTTCAGGGCTGGCACCTTCCTTGTGGGAGAAGGAGCCGGACGTTTGCCTTTTCAGAAAAAGCTTCTGCCGAAAGTGAGCACCGTGACATGCTGAGTCTCTGGGAAAGCAGAGATCCCCAGTGCTGTTGTGCCTGTGGATAGGCTGCAGGGGGACGGTGAAAACCAGCAATTTCTTTCAGGGCTGGCACCTTCCTTGTGGGAGAAGGAGCCGTAAGTTTGCCTTTTCAGAAAAAAGCTTCTGCCAAGGACGAGCACCGTGACATGCTGAGTCTCTGGGAAAGCAGAGATCCCCAGTGCTGTTGTGCCTGTGGATAGGCTGCAGGGGGACGGTGAAAACCAGCAATTTCTTTCAGGGCTGGCAGCTTCCTTGTGGGAGAAGGAGCCAGGCGTTTGCCTTTTCAGAAAAAGCTTCTGCCGAGAAAGAGCACCGTGACATGCTGAGTCTCTGGGAAAGCAGAGATCCCCAGTGCTGTTGTGCCTGTGGATAGGCTGCAGAGGGATAGTGAAGACCTGAATTTGCTTTCAGGGCTGGCACCTTCCTTGTGGGAGAAGGAGCCAGGCGTTTGCCTTTTCAGAAAAAAGCTTCTGCCGAGAAAGAGCACCGTGACATGCTGAGTCTCTGGGAAAGCAGAGATCCCCAGTGCTGTTGTGCCTGTGGATAGGCTGCAGAGGGATACTGAATATCAGCAAATTTCTTTCAGGGCTGGCACCTTCCTTGCGGGAGACGGAGCCGTAAGTTTGCCTTTTCAGAAAAAAGCTTCTGCCAGGAACGAGCACCGTGACATGCTGCGTCTCTGGGAAAGCAGAGATCCCCAGTGCTGTTGTGCCTGTGGATAGGCAGCAGAGGGATAGTGAAGACCTGCATTTGCTTTCAGGGCTGGCACCTTCCTTGTGGGAGAAGGAGCCGTAAGTTTGCCTTTTCAGAAAAAAGCTTCTGCCGAGAAAGAGCACCGTGACATGCTGAGTCTCTGGGAAAGCAGAGATCCCCAGTGCTGTTGTGCCTGTGGATAGGCTGCAGGGGGACGGTGAAAACCAGCAATTTCTTTCAGGGCTGGCAGCTTCCTTGTGGGAGAAGGAGCCGTAAGTTTGCCTTTTCAGAAAAAAGCTTCTGCCGAGAAAGAGCACCGTGACATGCTGAGTCTCTGGGAAAGCAGAGATCCCCAGTGCTGTTGTGCCTGTGGATAGGCTGCAGGGGGATACTGAATATCAGCAATTTCTTTCAGGGCTGGCACCTTCCTTGTGGGAGAAGGAGCCAGGCGTTTGCCTTTTCAGAAAAAAGCTTCTGCCGAGAAAGAGCACCGTGACATGCTGAGTCTCTGGGAAAGCAGAGATCCCCAGTGCTGTTGTGCCTGTGGATAGGCCGCAGGGGTACGGTGAAAACCAGCAATTTCTGTCAGGGCTGGCACCTTCCTTGTGGGAGAAGGAGCCGGACGTTTGACTTTTCAGAAAAAGCTTCTGCCGAAAGTGAGCACCGTGACATGCTGAGTCTCTGGGAAAGCAGAGATCCCCAGTGCTGTTGTGCCTGTGGATAGACTGCAGAGGGATACTGAATATCAGCAATTTCTTTCAGGGCTGGCAGCTTCCTTGTGGGAGAAGGAGCCAGACGTTTGCCTTTTCAAAAAAAGCTTCTGCCGAGAAAGAGCACTGTGACATGCTGAGTCTCTGGGAAAGCAGAGATCCCCAGTGCTGTTGTGCCTGTGGATAGGCTGCAGGGGGACGGTGAAAACCAGCAATTTCTTTCAGGGCTGGCAGCTTCCTTGTGGGAGAAGGAGCCAGGCGTTTGCCTTTTCAGAAAAAGCTTCTGCCGAGAAAGAGCACCGTGACATGCTGAGTCTCTGGGAAAGCAGAGATCCCCAGTGCTGTTGTGCCTGTGGATAGGCCGCAGGGGGACGGTGAAAACCAGCAATTTCTTTCAGGTCTGGCACCTTCCTTGTGGGAGAAGGAGCCGTAAGTTTGCCTTTTCAGAAAAAGCTTCTGCCGAAAGTGAGCACCGTGACATGCTGAGTCTCTGGGAAAGCAGAGATCCCCAGTGCTGTTGTGCCTGTGGATAGGCTGCAGAGGGATACTGAATATCAGCAATTTCTTTCAGGGCTGGCACCTTCCTTGTGGGAGAAGGAGCCTTAAGTTTGCCTTTTCAGAAAAAAGCTTCTGCCGAGAAAGAGCACCGTGACATGCTGAGTCTCTGGGAAAGCAGAGATCCCCAGTGCTGTTGTGCCTGTGGATAGGCTACAGAGGGATACTGAATATCAGCAATTTCTTTCAGGGCTGGCACCTTCCTTGTGGGAGAAGGAGCCGTAAGTTTGCCTTTTCAGAAAAAAGCTTCTGCCGAGAAAGAGCACCGTGACATGCTGAGTCTCTGGGAAAGCAGAGATCCCCAGTGCTGTTGTGCCTGTGGATAGGCTGCAGGGGGACGGTGAAAACCAGCAATTTCTTTCAGGGCTGGCACCTTCCTTGTGGGAGAAGGAGCCAGGCGTTTGCCTTTTCAGAAAAAAGCTTCTGCCGAGAAAGAGCACCGTGACATGCTGAGTCTCTGGGAAAGCAGAGATCCCCAGTGCTGTTGTGCCTGTGGATAGGCTGCAGGGGGACGGTGAAGACCAGCAATTTCTTTCAGGGCTGGCACCTTCCTTGTGGGAGAAGGAGCCAGACGTTTGGCTTTTCAGAAAAAAGCTTCTGCCGAGAACGAGCACCGTGACATGCTGAGTCTCTGGGAAAGCAGAGATCCCCAGTGCTGTTGTGCCTGTGGATAGGCTGCAGGGGGATACTGAATATCAGCAATTTCTTTCAGGGCTGGCACCTTCCTTGTGGGAGAAGGAGCCAGGCGTTTGCCTTTTCAGAAAAAAGCTTCTGCCGAGAAAGAGCACCGTGACATGCTGAGTCTCTGGGAAAGCAGAGATCCCCAGTGCTGTTGTGCCTGTGGATAGGCTACAGAGGGATACTGAATATCAGCAATTTCTTTCAGGGCTGGCACCTTCCTTGTGGGAGATGGAGCCGTAAGTTTGCCATTTCAGAAAAAAGCTTCTGCCGAGAACGAGCACCGTGACATGCTGCGTCTCTGGGAAAGCAGAGATCCCCAGTGCTGTTGTGCCTGTGGATAGGCTGCAGGGGGATAGTGAAGACCTGCATTTGCTTTCAGGGCTGGCACCTTCCTTGTGGGAGAAGGAGCCGTAAGTTTGCCTTTTCAGAAAAAAGCTTCTGCCGAGAACGAGCACCGTGACATGCTGAGTCTCTGGGAAAGCAGAGATCCCCAGTGCTGTTGTGCCTGTGGATAGGCTGCAGGGGGACGGTGAAAACCAGCAATTTCTTTCAGGGCTGGCACCTTCCTTGTGGGAGAAGGAGCCAGGCGTTTGCCTTTTCAGAAAAAAGCTTCTGCCGAGAAAGAGCACCGTGACATGCTGAGTCTCTGGGAAAGCAGAGATCCCCAGTGCTGTTGTGCCTGTGGATAGGCTGCAGGGGGACGGTGAAGACCAGCAATTTCTTTCAGGGCTGGCACCTTCCTTGTGGGAGAAGGAGCCAGACGTTTGGCTTTTCAGAAAAAAGCTTCTGCCGAGAACGAGCACCGTGACATGCTGAGTCTCTGGGAAAGCAGAGATCCCCAGTGCTGTTGTGCCTGTGGATAGGCTGCAGGGGGATACTGAATATCAGCAATTTCTTTCAGGGCTGGCACCTTCCTTGTGGGAGAAGGAGCCAGGCGTTTGCCTTTTCAGAAAAAAGCTTCTGCCGAGAAAGAGCACCGTGACATGCTGAGTCTCTGGGAAAGCAGAGATCCCCAGTGCTGTTGTGCCTGTGGATAGGCTACAGAGGGATACTGAATATCAGCAATTTCTTTCAGGGCTGGCACCTTCCTTGTGGGAGATGGAGCCGTAAGTTTGCCATTTCAGAAAAAAGCTTCTGCCGAGAACGAGCACCGTGACATGCTGCGTCTCTGGGAAAGCAGAGATCCCCAGTGCTGTTGTGCCTGTGGATAGGCTGCAGGGGGATAGTGAAGACCTGCATTTGCTTTCAGGGCTGGCACCTTCCTTGTGGGAGAAGGAGCCGTAAGTTTGCCTTTTCAGAAAAAAGCTTCTGCCGAGAACGAGCACCGTGACATGCTGAGTCTCTGGGAAAGCAGAGATCCCCAGTGCTGTTGTGCCTGTGGATAGGCTGCAGGGGGACGGTGAAAACCAGCAATTTCTTTCAGGGCTGGCACCTTCCTTGTGGGAGAAGGAGCCGTAAGTTTGCCTTTTCAGAAAAAAGCTTCTGCCAAGAACGAGCACCGTGACATGCTGAGTCTCTGGGAAAGCAGAGATCCCCAGTGCTGTTGTGCCTGTGGATAGGCTGCAGAGGGATAGTGAAGACCTGCATTTGCTTTCAGGGCTGGCACCTTCCTTGTGGGAGAAGGAGCCAGGCGTTTGCCTTTTCAGAAAAAAGCTTCTGCCGAGAAAGAGCACCGTGACATGCTGAGTCTCTGGGAAAGCAGAGATCCCCAGTGCTGTTGTGCCTGTGGATAGGCTGCAGGGGGATACTGAATATCAGCAATTTCTTTCAGGCCTGGCACCTTCCTTGTGGGAGAAGGAGCCAGGCGTTTGCCTTTTCAGAAAAAAGCATCTGCCGAGAAAGAGCACCGTGACATGCTGAGTCTCTGGGAAAGCAGAGATCCCCAGTGCTGTTGTGCCTGTGGATAGGCTGCAGGGGGATACTGAATATCAGCAATTTCTTTCAGGGCTGGCACCTTCCTTGTGGGAGAAGGAGCCGTAAGTTTGCCTTTTCAGAAAAAAGCTTCTGCCGAGAAAGAGCACCGTGACATGCTGAGTCTCTGGGAAAGCAGAGATCCCCAGTGCTGTTGTGCCTGTGGATAGGCTGCAGGGGGACGGTGAAAACCAGCAATTTCTTTCAGGGCTGGCACCTTCCTTGTGGGAGAAGGAGCCGTAAGTTTGCCTTTTCAGAAAAAAGCTTCTGCCAAGAACGAGCACCGTGACATGCTGAGTCTCTGGGAAAGCAGAGATCCCCAGTGCTGTTGTGCCTGTGGATAGGCTGCAGGGGGACGGTGAAAACCAGCAATTTCTTTCAGGGCTGGCAGCTTCCTTGTGGGAGAAGGAGCCAGGCGTTTGCCTTTTCAGAAAAAGCTTCTGCCGAGAAAGAGCACCGTGACATGCTGAGTCTCTGGGAAAGCAGAGATCCCCAGTGCTGTTGTGCCTGTGGATAGGCCGCAGGGGGACGGTGAAAACCAGCAATTTCTTTCAGGGCTGGCACCTTCCTTGTGGGAGAAGGAGCCGGACGTTTGCCTTTTCAGAAAAAGCTTCTGCCGAAAGTGAGCACCGTGACATGCTGAGTCTCTGGGAAAGCAGAGATCCCCAGTGCTGTTGTGCCTGTGGATAGACTGCAGAGGGATACTGAATATCAGCAATTTCTTTCAGGGCTGGCAGCTTCCTTGTGGGAGAAGGAGCCTTAAGTTTGCCTTTTCAGAAAAAAGCTTCTGCCGAGAAAGAGCACCGTGACATGCTGAGTCTCTGGGAAAGCAGAGATCCCCAGTGCTGTTGTGCCTGTGGATAGGCTGCAGGGGGACGGTGAAAACCAGCAATTTCTTTCAGGGCTGGCAGCTTCCTTGTGGGAGAAGGAGCCGTAAGTTTGCCTTTTCAGAAAAAAGCTTCTGCCGAGAAAGAGCACCGTGACATGCTGAGTCTCTGGGAAAGCAGAGATCCCCAGTGCTGTTGTGCCTGTGGATAGGCTGCAGGGGGATACTGAATATCAGCAATTTCTTTCAGGGCTGGCACCTTCCTTGTGGGAGAAGGAGCCAGGCGTTTGCCTTTTCAGAAAAAAGCTTCTGCCGAGAAAGAGCACCGTGACATGCTGAGTCTCTGGGAAAGCAGAGATCCCCAGTGCTGTTGTGCCTGTGGATAGGCCGCAGGGGTACGGTGAAAACCAGCAATTTCTGTCAGGGCTGGCACCTTCCTTGTGGGAGAAGGAGCCGGACGTTTGACTTTTCAGAAAAAGCTTCTGCCGAAAGTGAGCACCGTGACATGCTGAGTCTCTGGGAAAGCAGAGATCCCCAGTGCTGTTGTGCCTGTGGATAGACTGCAGAGGGATACTGAATATCAGCAATTTCTTTCAGGGCTGGCAGCTTCCTTGTGGGAGAAGGAGCCAGACGTTTGCCTTTTCAAAAAAAGCTTCTGCCGAGAAAGAGCACTGTGACATGCTGAGTCTCTGGGAAAGCAGAGATCCCCAGTGCTGTTGTGCCTGTGGATAGGCTGCAGGGGGACGGTGAAAACCAGCAATTTCTTTCAGGGCTGGCAGCTTCCTTGTGGGAGAAGGAGCCAGGCGTTTGCCTTTTCAGAAAAAGCTTCTGCCGAGAAAGAGCACCGTGACATGCTGAGTCTCTGGGAAAGCAGAGATCCCCAGTGCTGTTGTGCCTGTGGATAGGCCGCAGGGGGACGGTGAAAACCAGCAATTTCTTTCAGGTCTGGCACCTTCCTTGTGGGAGAAGGAGCCGTAAGTTTGCCTTTTCAGAAAAAGCTTCTGCCGAAAGTGAGCACCGTGACATGCTGAGTCTCTGGGAAAGCAGAGATCCCCAGTGCTGTTGTGCCTGTGGATAGGCTGCAGAGGGATACTGAATATCAGCAATTTCTTTCAGGGCTGGCACCTTCCTTGTGGGAGAAGGAGCCTTAAGTTTGCCTTTTCAGAAAAAAGCTTCTGCCGAGAAAGAGCACCGTGACATGCTGAGTCTCTGGGAAAGCAGAGATCCCCAGTGCTGTTGTGCCTGTGGATAGGCTGCAGAGGGATACTGAATATCAGCAATTTCTTTCAGGGCTGGCACCTTCCTTGTGGGAGAAGGAGCCGTAAGTTTGCCTTTTCAGAAAAAAGCTTCTGCCGAGAAAGAGCACCGTGACATGCTGAGTCTCTGGGAAAGCAGAGATCCCCAGTGCTGTTGTGCCTGTGGATAGGCTGCAGGGGGACGGTGAAAACCAGCAATTTCTTTCAGGGCTGGCACCTTCCTTGTGGGAGAAGGAGCCAGGCGTTTGCCTTTTCAGAAAAAAGCTTCTGCCGAGAAAGAGCACCGTGACATGCTGAGTCTCTGGGAAAGCAGAGATCCCCAGTGCTGTTGTGCCTGTGGATAGGCTGCAGGGGGACGGTGAAGACCAGCAATTTCTTTCAGGGCTGGCACCTTCCTTGTGGGAGAAGGAGCCAGACGTTTGGCTTTTCAGAAAAAAGCTTCTGCCGAGAACGAGCACCGTGACATGCTGAGTCTCTGGGAAAGCAGAGATCCCCAGTGCTGTTGTGCCTGTGGATAGGCTGCAGGGGGATACTGAATATCAGCAATTTCTTTCAGGGCTGGCACCTTCCTTGTGGGAGAAGGAGCCAGGCGTTTGCCTTTTCAGAAAAAAGCTTCTGCCGAGAAAGAGCACCGTGACATGCTGAGTCTCTGGGAAAGCAGAGATCCCCAGTGCTGTTGTGCCTGTGGATAGGCTACAGAGGGATACTGAATATCAGCAATTTCTTTCAGGGCTGGCACCTTCCTTGTGGGAGATGGAGCCGTAAGTTTGCCATTTCAGAAAAAAGCTTCTGCCGAGAACGAGCACCGTGACATGCTGCGTCTCTGGGAAAGCAGAGATCCCCAGTGCTGTTGTGCCTGTGGATAGGCTGCAGGGGGATAGTGAAGACCTGCATTTGCTTTCAGGGCTGGCACCTTCCTTGTGGGAGAAGGAGCCGTAAGTTTGCCTTTTCAGAAAAAAGCTTCTGCCGAGAACGAGCACCGTGACATGCTGAGTCTCTGGGAAAGCAGAGATCCCCAGTGCTGTTGTGCCTGTGGATAGGCTGCAGGGGGACGGTGAAAACCAGCAATTTCTTTCAGGGCTGGCACCTTCCTTGTGGGAGAAGGAGCCAGGCGTTTGCCTTTTCAGAAAAAAGCTTCTGCCGAGAAAGAGCACCGTGACATGCTGAGTCTCTGGGAAAGCAGAGATCCCCAGTGCTGTTGTGCCTGTGGATAGGCTGCAGGGGGACGGTGAAGACCAGCAATTTCTTTCAGGGCTGGCACCTTCCTTGTGGGAGAAGGAGCCAGACGTTTGGCTTTTCAGAAAAAAGCTTCTGCCGAGAACGAGCACCGTGACATGCTGAGTCTCTGGGAAAGCAGAGATCCCCAGTGCTGTTGTGCCTGTGGATAGGCTGCAGGGGGATACTGAATATCAGCAATTTCTTTCAGGGCTGGCACCTTCCTTGTGGGAGAAGGAGCCAGGCGTTTGCCTTTTCAGAAAAAAGCTTCTGCCGAGAAAGAGCACCGTGACATGCTGAGTCTCTGGGAAAGCAGAGATCCCCAGTGCTGTTGTGCCTGTGGATAGGCTACAGAGGGATACTGAATATCAGCAATTTCTTTCAGGGCTGGCACCTTCCTTGTGGGAGATGGAGCCGTAAGTTTGCCATTTCAGAAAAAAGCTTCTGCCGAGAACGAGCACCGTGACATGCTGCGTCTCTGGGAAAGCAGAGATCCCCAGTGCTGTTGTGCCTGTGGATAGGCTGCAGGGGGATAGTGAAGACCTGCATTTGCTTTCAGGGCTGGCACCTTCCTTGTGGGAGAAGGAGCCGTAAGTTTGCCTTTTCAGAAAAAAGCTTCTGCCGAGAACGAGCACCGTGACATGCTGAGTCTCTGGGAAAGCAGAGATCCCCAGTGCTGTTGTGCCTGTGGATAGGCTGCAGGGGGACGGTGAAAACCAGCAATTTCTTTCAGGGCTGGCACCTTCCTTGTGGGAGAAGGAGCCGTAAGTTTGCCTTTTCAGAAAAAAGCTTCTGCCAAGAACGAGCACCGTGACATGCTGAGTCTCTGGGAAAGCAGAGATCCCCAGTGCTGTTGTGCCTGTGGATAGGCTGCAGAGGGATAGTGAAGACCTGCATTTGCTTTCAGGGCTGGCACCTTCCTTGTGGGAGAAGGAGCCAGGCGTTTGCCTTTTCAGAAAAAAGCTTCTGCCGAGAAAGAGCACCGTGACATGCTGAGTCTCTGGGAAAGCAGAGATCCCCAGTGCTGTTGTGCCTGTGGATAGGCTGCAGGGGGATACTGAATATCAGCAATTTCTTTCAGGCCTGGCACCTTCCTTGTGGGAGAAGGAGCCAGGCGTTTGCCTTTTCAGAAAAAAGCATCTGCCGAGAAAGAGCACCGTGACATGCTGAGTCTCTGGGAAAGCAGAGATCCCCAGTGCTGTTGTGCCTGTGGATAGGCTGCAGGGGGATACTGAATATCAGCAATTTCTTTCAGGGCTGGCACCTTCCTTGTGGGAGAAGGAGCCGTAAGTTTGCCTTTTCAGAAAAAAGCTTCTGCCGAGAAAGAGCACCGTGACATGCTGAGTCTCTGGGAAAGCAGAGATCCCCAGTGCTGTTGTGCCTGTGGATAGGCTGCAGGGGGACGGTGAAAACCAGCAATTTCTTTCAGGGCTGGCACCTTCCTTGTGGGAGAAGGAGCCGTAAGTTTGCCTTTTCAGAAAAAAGCTTCTGCCAAGAACGAGCACCGTGACATGCTGAGTCTCTGGGAAAGCAGAGATCCCCAGTGCTGTTGTGCCTGTGGATAGGCTGCAGGGGGACGGTGAAAACCAGCAATTTCTTTCAGGGCTGGCAGCTTCCTTGTGGGAGAAGGAGCCAGGCGTTTGCCTTTTCAGAAAAAGCTTCTGCCGAGAAAGAGCACCGTGACATGCTGAGTCTCTGGGAAAGCAGAGATCCCCAGTGCTGTTGTGCCTGTGGATAGGCCGCAGGGGGACGGTGAAAACCAGCAATTTCTTTCAGGGCTGGCACCTTCCTTGTGGGAGAAGGAGCCGGACGTTTGCCTTTTCAGAAAAAGCTTCTGCCGAAAGTGAGCACCGTGACATGCTGAGTCTCTGGGAAAGCAGAGATCCCCAGTGCTGTTGTGCCTGTGGATAGACTGCAGAGGGATACTGAATATCAGCAATTTCTTTCAGGGCTGGCAGCTTCCTTGTGGGAGAAGGAGCCTTAAGTTTGCCTTTTCAGAAAAAAGCTTCTGCCGAGAAAGAGCACCGTGACATGCTGAGTCTCTGGGAAAGCAGAGATCCCCAGTGCTGTTGTGCCTGTGGATAGGCTGTAGGGGGCGGGTGAAGACCTGCATTTGCTTTCAGGGCTGGCACCTTCCTTGTGGGAGAAGGAGCCAGGCGTTTGCCTTTTCAGAAAAAAGCTTCTGCCGAGAAAGAGCACCGTGACATGCTGAGTCTCTGGGAAAGCAGAGATCCCCAGTGCTGTTGTGCCTGTGGATAGGCTGCAGAGGGATACTGAATATCAGCAATTTCTTTCAGGGCTGGCACCTTCCTTGTGGGAGAAGGAGCCGTAAGTTTGCCTTTTCAGAAAAAAGCTTCTGCCAAGAACGAGCACCGTGACATGCTGAGTCTCTGGGAAAGCAGAGATCCCCAGTGCTGTTGTGCCTGTGGATAGGCTGCACAGGGATAGTGAAGACCTGCATTTGCTTTCAGGGCTGGCACCTTCCTTGTGGGAGAAGGAGCCAGGCGTTTGCCTTTTCAGAAAAAAGCTTCTGCCGAGAAAGAGCACCGTGACATGCTGAGTCTCTGGGAAAGCAGAGATCCCCAGTGCTGTTGTGCCTGTGGATAGGCTGCAGAGGGATACTGAATATCAGCAATTTCTTCCAGGGCTGGCACCTTCCTTGTGGGAGAAGGAGCCGTAAGTTTGCCTTTTCAGAAAAAAGCTTCTGCCGAGAAAGAGCACCGTGACATGCTGAGTCTCTGGGAAAGCAGAGATCCCCAGTGCTGTTGTGCCTGTGGATAGGCTGCAGGGGGACGGTGAAAACCAGCAATTTCTTTCAGGGCTGGCACCTTCCTTGTGGGAGAAGGAGCCGTAAGTTTGCCTTTTCAGAAAAAGCTTCTGCCGAAAGTGAGCACCGTGACATGCTGAGTCTCTGGGAAAGCAGAGATCCCCAGTGCTGTTGTGCCTGTGGATAGGCTGCAGAGGGATACTGAATATCAGCAATTTCTTTCAGGGCTGGCAGCTTCCTTGTGGGAGAAGGAGCCTTAAGTTTGCCTTTTCAGAAAAAAGCTTCTGCCGAGAAAGAGCACCGTGACATGCTGAGTCTCTGGGAAAGCAGAGATCCCCAGTGCTGTTGTGCCTGTGGATAGGCTGCAGAGGGATAGTGAAGAACTGCATTTGCTTTCAGGGCTGGCACCTTCCTTGTGGGAGAAGGAGCCAGGCGTTTGCCTTTTCAGAAAAAAGCTTCTGCCGAGAAAGAGCACCGTGACATGCTGAGTCTCTGGGAAAGCAGAGATCCCCAGTGCTGTTGTGCCTGTGGATAGGCTGCAGAGGGATACTGAATATCAGCAATTTCTTTCAGGGCTGGCACCTTCCTTGTGGGAGAAGGAGCCGTAAGTTTGCCTTTTCAGAAAAAAGCTTCTGCCGAGAAAGAGCACCGTGACATGCTGAGTCTCTGGGAAAGCAGAGATCCCCAGTGCTGTTGTGCCTGTGGATAGGCTGCAGGGGGACGGTGAAAACCAGCAATTTCTTTCAGGGCTGGCACCTTCCTTGTGGGAGAAGGAGCCAGGCGTTTGCCTTTTCAGAAAAAAGCTTCTGCCGAGAAAGAGCACCGTGACATGCTGAGTCTCTGGGAAAGCAGAGATCCCCAGTGCTGTTGTGCCTGTGGATAGGCTGCAGGGGGACGGTGAAGACCAGCAATTTCTTTCAGGGCTGGCACCTTCCTTGTGGGAGAAGGAGCCAGACGTTTGGCTTTTCAGAAAAAAGCTTCTGCCGAGAACGAGCACCGTGACATGCTGAGTCTCTGGGAAAGCAGAGATCCCCAGTGCTGTTGTGCCTGTGGATAGGCTGCAGGGGGATACTGAATATCAGCAATTTCTTTCAGGGCTGGCACCTTCCTTGTGGGAGAAGGAGCCGTAAGTTTGCCTTTTCAGAAAAAAGCTTCTGCCGAGAACGAGCACCGTGACATGCTGAGTCTCTGGGAAAGCAGAGATCCCCAGTGCTGTTGTGCCTGTGGATAGGCTACAGAGGGATACTGAATATCAGCAATTTCTTTCAGGGCTGGCACCTTCCTTGTGGGAGATGGAGCCGTAAGTTTGCCTTTTCAGAAAAAAGCTTCTGCCGAGAACGAGCACCGTGACATGCTGAGTCTCTGGGAAAGCAGAGATCCCCAGTGCTGTTGTGCCTGTGGATAGGCTGCAGAGGGATAGTGAAGACCTGCATTTGCTTTCAGGGCTGGCACCTTCCTTGTGGGAGAAGGAGCCGTAAGTTTGCCTTTTCAGAAAAAAGCTTCTGCCGAGAACGAGCACCGTGACATGCTGAGTCTCTGGGAAAGCAGAGATCCCCAGTGCTGTTGTGCCTGTGGATAGGCTGCAGGGGGACGGTGAAAACCAGCAATTTCTTTCAGGGCTGGCACCTTCCTTGTGGGAGAAGGAGCCAGGCGTTTGCCTTTTCAGAAAAAAGCTTCTGCCGAGAAAGAGCACCGTGACATGCTGAGTCTCTGGGAAAGCAGAGATCCCCAGTGCTGTTGTGCCTGTGGATAGGCTGCAGGGGGACGGTGAAAACCAGCAATTTCTTTCAGGGCTGGCACCTTCCTTGTGGGAGAAGGAGCCGTAAGTTTGCCTTTTCAGAAAAAAGCTTCTGCCAAGAACGAGCACCGTGACATGCTGAGTCTCTGGGAAAGCAGAGATCCCCAGTGCTGTTGTGCCTGTGGATAGGCTGCAGAGGGATAGTGAAGACCTGCATTTGCTTTCAGGGCTGGCACCTTCCTTGTGGGAGAAGGAGCGAGGCGTTTGCCTTTTCAGAAAAAAGCTTCTGCCGAGAAAGAGCACCGTGACATGCTGAGTCTCTGGGAAAGCAGAGATCCCCAGTGCTGTTGTGCCTGTGGATAGGCTGCAGGGGGATACTGAATATCAGCAATTTCTTTCAGGCCTGGCACCTTCCTTGTGGGAGAAGGAGCCAGGCGTTTGCCTTTTCAGAAAAAAGCATCTGCCGAGAAAGAGCACCGTGACATGCTGAGTCTCTGGGAAAGCAGAGATCCCCAGTGCTGTTGTGCCTGTGGATAGGCTGCAGGGGGATACTGAATATCAGCAATTTCTTTCAGGGCTGGCACCTTCCTTGTGGGAGAAGGAGCCGTAAGTTTGCCTTTTCAGAAAAAAGCTTCTGCCGAGAAAGAGCACCGTGACATGCTGAGTCTCTGGGAAAGCAGAGATCCCCAGTGCTGTTGTGCCTGTGGATAGGCTGCAGGGGGACGGTGAAAACCAGCAATTTCTTTCAGGGCTGGCACCTTCCTTGTGGGAGAAGGAGCCGTAAGTTTGCCTTTTCAGAAAAAAGCTTCTGCCAAGAACGAGCACCGTGACATGCTGAGTCTCTGGGAAAGCAGAGATCCCCAGTGCTGTTGTGCCTGTGGATAGGCTGCAGGGGGACGGTGAAAACCAGCAATTTCTTTCAGGGCTGGCAGCTTCCTTTTGGGAGAAGGAGCCAGGCGTTTGCCTTTTCAGAAAAAGCTTCTGCCGAGAAAGAGCACCGTGACATGCTGAGTCTCTGGGAAAGCAGAGATCCCCAGTGCTGTT
Organism: Astur gentilis; assembly: GCF_929443795.1. Taxonomy (NCBI): domain Eukaryota; kingdom Metazoa; phylum Chordata; class Aves; order Accipitriformes; family Accipitridae; genus Astur; species Astur gentilis. The sequence goes on along the minus strand of NC_064880.1, from coordinate 10,037,892 downwards.
GTGCCTGTGGATAGGCCGCAGGGGGACGGTGAAAACCAGCAATTTCTTTCAGGGCTGGCACCTTCCTTGTGGGAGAAGGAGCCGGACGTTTGCCTTTTCAGAAAAAGCTTCTGCCGAAAGTGAGCACCGTGACATGCTGAGTCTCTGGGAAAGCAGAGATCCCCAGTGCTGTTGTGCCTGTGGATAGGCTGCAGGGGGACGGTGAAAACCAGCAATTTCTTTCAGGGCTGGCACCTTCCTTGTGGGAGAAGGAGCCGTAAGTTTGCCTTTTCAGAAAAAAGCTTCTGCCGAGAAAGAGCACCGTGACATGCTGAGTCTCTGGGAAAGCAGAGATCCCCAGTGCTGTTGTGCCTGTGGATAGGCTGCAGGGGGACGGTGAAAACCAGCAATTTCTTTCAGGGCTGGCAGCTTCCTTGTGGGAGAAGGAGCCGTAAGTTTGCCTTTTCAGAAAAAAGCTTCTGCCGAGAAAGAGCACCGTGACATGCTGAGTCTCTGGGAAAGCAGAGATCCCCAGTGCTGTTGTGCCTGTGGATAGGCCGCAGGGGGACGGTGAAAACCAGCAATTTCTGTCAGGGCTGGCACCTTCCTTGTGGGAGAAGGAGCCGGACGTTTGACTTTTCAGAAAAAGCTTCTGCCGAAAGTGAGCACCGTGACATGCTGAGTCTCTGGGAAAGCAGAGATCCCCAGTGCTGTTGTGCCTGTGGATAGACTGCAGAGGGATACTGAATATCAGCAATTTCTTTCAGGGCTGGCAGCTTCCTTGTGGGAGAAGGAGCCTTAAGTTTGCCTTTTCAGAAAAAAGCTTCTGCCGAGAAAGAGCACCGTGACATGCTGAGTCTCTGGGAAAGCAGAGATCCCCAGTGCTGTTGTGCCTGTGGATAGGCTGTAGGGGGCGGGTGAAGACCTGCATTTGCTTTCAGGGCTGGCACCTTCCTTGTGGGAGAAGGAGCCAGGCGTTTGCCTTTTCAGAAAAAAGCTTCTGCCGAGAAAGAGCACCGTGACATGCTGAGTCTCTGGGAAAGCAGAGATCCCCAGTGCTGTTGTGCCTGTGGATAGGCTGCAGAGGGATACTGAATATCAGCAATTTCTTTCAGGGCTGGCACCTTCCTTGTGGGAGAAGGAGCCGTAAGTTTGCCTTTTCAGAAAAAAGCTTCTGCCAAGAACGAGCACCGTGACATGCTGAGTCTCTGGGAAAGCAGAGATCCCCAGTGCTGTTGTGCCTGTGGATAGGCTGCACAGGGATAGTGAAGACCTGCATTTGCTTTCAGGGCTGGCACCTTCCTTGTGGGAGAAGGAGCCAGGCGTTTGCCTTTTCAGAAAAAAGCTTCTGCCGAGAAAGAGCACCGTGACATGCTGAGTCTCTGGGAAAGCAGAGATCCCCAGTGCTGTTGTGCCTGTGGATAGGCTGCAGAGGGATACTGAATATCAGCAATTTCTTTCAGGGCTGGCACCTTCCTTGTGGGAGAAGGAGCCGTAAGTTTGCCTTTTCAGAAAAAAGCTTCTGCCGAGAAAGAGCACCGTGACATGCTGAGCCTCTGGGAAAGCAGAGATCCCCAGTGCTGTTGTGCCTGTGGATAGGCTGCAGGGGGACGGTGAAAACCAGCAATTTCTTTCAGGGCTGGCACCTTCCTTGTGGGAGAAGGAGCCAGACGTTTGCCTTTTCAGAAAAAAGCTTCTGCCGAGAAAGAGCACCGTGACATGCTGAGTCTCTGGGAAAGCAGAGATCCCCAGTGCTGTTGTGCCTGTGGATAGGCTGCAGGGGGATACTGAATATCAGCAATTTCTTTCAGGGCTGGCACCTTCCTTGTGGGAGAAGGAGCCAGGCGTTTGCCTTTTCAGAAAAAAGCTTCTGCCGAGAAAGAGCACCGTGACATGCTGAGTCTCTGGGAAAGCAGAGATCCCCAGTGCTGTTGTGCCTGTGGATAGGCCGCAGGGGGACGGTGAAAACCAGCAATTTCTGTCAGGGCTGGCACCTTCCTTGTGGGAGAAGGAGCCGGACGTTTGACTTTTCAGAAAAAGCTTCTGCCGAAAGTGAGCACCGTGACATGCTGAGTCTCTGGGAAAGCAGAGATCCCCAGTGCTGTTGTGCCTGTGGATAGGCTGCAGAGGGATACTGAATATCAGCAATTTCTTTCAGGGCTGGCAGCTTCCTTGTGGGAGAAGGAGCCTTAAGTTTGCCTTTTCAGAAAAAAGCTTCTGCCGAGAAAGAGCACCGTGACATGCTGAGTCTCTGGGAAAGCAGAGATCCCCAGTGCTGTTGTGCCTGTGGATAGGCTGCAGAGGGATAGTGAAGAACTGCATTTGCTTTCAGGGCTGGCACCTTCCTTGTGGGAGAAGGAGCCAGGCGTTTGCCTTTTCAGAAAAAAGCTTCTGCCGAGAAAGAGCACCGTGACATGCTGAGTCTCTGGGAAAGCAGAGATCCCCAGTGCTGTTGTGCCTGTGGATAGGCTGCAGAGGGATACTGAATATCAGCAATTTCTTTCAGGGCTGGCACCTTCCTTGTGGGAGAAGGAGCCGTAAGTTTGCCTTTTCAGAAAAAAGCTTCTGCCGAGAAAGAGCACCGTGACATGCTGAGTCTCTGGGAAAGCAGAGATCCCCAGTGCTGTTGTGCCTGTGGATAGGCTGCAGGGGGACGGTGAAAACCAGCAATTTCTTTCAGGGCTGGCACCTTCCTTGTGGGAGAAGGAGCCAGGCGTTTGCCTTTTCAGAAAAAAGCTTCTGCCGAGAAAGAGCACCGTGACATGCTGAGTCTCTGGGAAAGCAGAGATCCCCAGTGCTGTTGTGCCTGTGGATAGGCTGCAGGGGGACGGTGAAGACCAGCAATTTCTTTCAGGGCTGGCACCTTCCTTGTGGGAGAAGGAGCCAGACGTTTGGCTTTTCAGAAAAAAGCTTCTGCCGAGAACGAGCACCGTGACATGCTGAGTCTCTGGGAAAGCAGAGATCCCCAGTGCTGTTGTGCCTGTGGATAGGCTGCAGGGGGATACTGAATATCAGCAATTTCTTTCAGGGCTGGCACCTTCCTTGTGGGAGAAGGAGCCGTAAGTTTGCCTTTTCAGAAAAAAGCTTCTGCCGAGAACGAGCACCGTGACATGCTGCGTCTCTGGGAAAGCAGAGATCCCCAGTGCTGTTGTGCCTGTGGATAGGCTGCAGAGGGATAGTGAAGACCTGCATTTGCTTTCAGGGCTGGCACCTTCCTTGTGGGAGAAGGAGCCGTAAGTTTGCCTTTTCAGAAAAAAGCTTCTGCCGAGAACGAGCACCGTGACATGCTGAGTCTCTGGGAAAGCAGAGATCCCCAGTGCTGTTGTGCCTGTGGATAGGCTGCAGGGGGACGGTGAAAACCAGCAATTTCTTTCAGGGCTGGCACCTTCCTTGTGGGAGACGGAGCCGTAAGTTTGCCTTTTCAGAAAAAAGCTTCTGCCGAGAAAGAGCACCGTGACATGCTGAGTCTCTGGGAAAGCAGAGATCCCCAGTGCTGTTGTGCCTGTGGATAGGCTGCAGGGGGACGGTGAAAACCAGCAATTTCTTTCAGGGCTGGCACCTTCCTTGTGGGAGAAGGAGCCGTAAGTTTGCCTTTTCAGAAAAAAGCTTCTGCCAAGAACGAGCACCGTGACATGCTGAGTCTCTGGGAAAGCAGAGATCCCCAGTGCTGTTGTGCCTGTGGATAGGCTGCAGGGGGACGGTGAAAACCAGCAATTTCTTTCAGGGCTGGCAGCTTCCTTGTGGGAGAAGGAGCCAGGCGTTTGCCTTTTCAGAAAAAGCTTCTGCCGAGAAAGAGCACCGTGACATGCTGAGTCTCTGGGAAAGCAGAGATCCCCAGTGCTGTTGTGCCTGTGGATAGGCCGCAGGGGGACGGTGAAAACCAGCAATTTCTTTCAGGTCTGGCACCTTTCTTGTGGGAGAAGGAGCCGGATGTTTGCCTTTTCAGAAAAAGCTTCTGCCGAAAGTGAGCACCGTGACATGCTGAGTCTCTGGGAAAGCAGAGATCCCCAGTGCTGTTGTGCCTGTGGATAGGCTGCAGAGGGATACTGAATATCAGCAATTTCTTTCAGGGCTGGCAGCTTCCTTGTGGGAGAAGGAGCCTTAAGTTTGCCTTTTCAGAAAAAAGCTTCTGCCGAGAAAGAGCACCGTGACATGCTGAGTCTCTGGGAAAGCAGAGATCCCCAGTGCTGTTGTGCCTGTGGATAGGCTGCAGAGGGATAGTGAAGACCTGCATTTGCTTTCAGGGCTGGCACCTTCCTTGTGGGAGAAGGAGCCTTAAGTTTGCCTTTTCAGAAAAAAGCTTCTGCCGAGAAAGAGCACCGTGACATGCTGAGTCTCTGGGAAAGCAGAGATCCCCAGTGCTGTTGTGCCTGTGGATAGGCTGCAGAGGGATACTGAATATCAGCAATTTCTTTCAGGGCTGGCACCTTCCTTGTGGGAGAAGGAGCCGTAAGTTTGCCTTTTCAGAAAAAAGCTTCTGCCGAGAAAGAGCACCGTGACATGCTGAGTCTCTGGGAAAGCAGAGATCCCCAGTGCTGTTGTGCCTGTGGATAGGCTGCAGGGGGACGGTGAAAACCAGCAATTTCTTTCAGGGCTGGCACCTTCCTTGTGGGAGAAGGAGCCGTAAGTTTGCCTTTTCAGAAAAAAGCTTCTGCCGAGAAAGAGCACCGTGACATGCTGAGTCTCTGGGAAAGCAGAGATCCCCAGTGCTGTTGTGCCTGTGGATAGGCTGCAGGGGGATACTGAATATCAGCAATTTCTTTCAGGGCTGGCACCTTCCTTGTGGGAGAAGGAGCCAGGCGTTTGCCTTTTCAGAAAAAAGCTTCTGCCGAGAAAGAGCACCGTGACATGCTGAGTCTCTGGGAAAGCAGAGATCCCCAGTGCTGTTGTGCCTGTGGATAGGCTGCAGGGGGACGGTGAAAACCAGCAATTTCTTTCAGGGCTGGCAGCTTCCTTGTGGGAGAAGGAGCCGTAAGTTTGCCTTTTCAGAAAAAAGCTTCTGCCAGGAACGAGCACCGTGACATGCTGCGTCTCTGGGAAAGCAGAGATCCCCAGTGCTGTTGTGCCTGTGGATAGGCTGCAGAGGGATAGTGAAGACCTGCATTTGCTTTCAGGGCTGGCACCTTCCTTGTGGGAGAAGGAGCCGTAAGTTTGCCTTTTCAGAAAAAAGCTTCTGCCGAGAAAGAGCACCGTGACATGCTGAGTCTCTGGGAAAGCAGAGATCCCCAGTGCTGTTGTGCCTGTGGATAGGCTGCAGGGGGACGGTGAAAACCAGCAATTTCTTTCAGGGCTGGCAGCTTCCTTGTGGGAGAAGGAGCCAGGCGTTTGCCTTTTCAGAAAAAAGCTTCTGCCGAGAAAGAGCACCGTGACATGCTGAGTCTCTGGGAAAGCAGAGATCCCCAGTGCTGTTGTGCCTGTGGATAGGCCGCAGGGGGACGGTGAAAACCAGCAATTTCTGTCAGGGCTGGCACCTTCCCTGTGGGAGAAGGAGCCGGACGTTTGACTTTTCAGAAAAAGCTTCTGCCGAAAGTGAGCACCGTGACATGCTGAGTCTCTGGGAAAGCAGAGATCCCCAGTGCTGTTGTGCCTGTGGATAGACTGCAGAGGGATACTGAATATCAGCAATTTCTTTCAGGGCTGGCACCTTCCTTGTGGGAGAAGGAGCCGTTAGTTTGCCTTTTCAGAAAAAAGCTTCTGCCAAGAACGAGCACCGTGACATGCTGAGTCTCTGGGAAAGCAGAGATCCCCAGTGCTGTTGTGCCTGTGGATAGGCTGCACAGGGATACTGAATATCAGCAATTTCTTTCAGGGCTGGCACCTTCCTTGTGGGAGAAGGAGCCAGGCGTTTGCCTTTTCAGAAAAAAGCTTCTGCCGAGAAAGAGCACCGTGACATGCTGAGTCTCTGGGAAAGCAGAGATCCCCAGTGCTGTTGTGCCTGTGGATAGGCTGCAGAGGGATACTGAATATCAGCAATTTCTTTCAGGGCTGGCACCTTCCTTGTGGGAGAAGGAGCCGGACGTTTGCCTTTTCAGAAAAAAGCTTCTGCCGAGAAAGAGCACCGTGACATGCTGAGTCTCTGGGAAAGCAGAGATCCCCAGTGCTGTTGTGCCTGTGGATAGGCTGCAGGGGGACGGTGAAAACCAGCAATTTCTTTCAGGGCTGGCACCTTCCTTGTGGGAGAAGGAGCCAGGCGTTTGCCTTTTCAGAAAAAAGCTTCTGCCGAGAAAGAGCACCGTGACATGCTGAGTCTCTGGGAAAGCAGAGATCCCCAGTGCTGTTGTGCCTGTGGATAGGCTGCAGGGGGACGGTGAAAACCAGCAATTTCTTTCAGGGCTGGCAGCTTCCTTGTGGGAGAAGGAGCCGTAAGTTTGCCTTTTCAGAAAAAAGCTTCTGCCAGGAACGAGCACCGTGACATGCTGCGTCTCTGGGAAAGCAGAGATCCCCAGTGCTGTTGTGCCTGTGGATAGGCAGCAGAGGGATAGTGAAGACCTGCATTTGCTTTCAGGGCTGGCACCTTCCTTGTGGGAGAAGGAGCCAGGCGTTTGCCTTTTCAGAAAAAAGCTTCTGCCGAGAAAGAGCACCGTGACATGCTGAGTCTCTGGGAAAGCAGAGATCCCCAGTGCTGTTGTGCCTGTGGATAGGCTGCAGGGGGACGGTGAAAACCAGCAATTTCTTTCAGGGCTGGCACCTTCCTTGTGGGAGAAGGAGCCAGGCGTTTGCCTTTTCAGAAAAAAGCTTCTGCCGAGAAAGAGCACCGTGACATGCTGAGTCTCTGGGAAAGCAGAGATCCCCAGTGCTGTTGTGCCTGTGGATAGGCTGCAGTGGGATAATGAATATCAGCAATTTCTTTCAGGGCTGGCACCTTCCTTGTGGGAGAAGGAGCCAGGCGTTTGCCTTTTCAGAAAAAAGCTTCTGCCGAGAAAGAGCACCGTGACATGCTGAGTCTCTGGGAAAGCAGAGATCCCCAGTGCTGTTGTGCCTGTGGATAGGCTGCAGGGGGATACTGAATATCAGCAATTTCTTTCAGGGCTGGCACCTTCCTTGTGGGAGAAGGAGCCGTAAGTTTGCCTTTTCAGAAAAAAGCTTCTGCCGAGAAAGAGCACCGTGACATGCTGAGTCTCTGGGAAAGCAGAGATCCCCAGTGCTGTTGTGCCTGTGGATAGGCTGCAGGGGGACGGTGAAAACCAGCAATTTCTTTCAGGGCTGGCACCTTCCTTGTGGGAGAAGGAGCCGTAAGTTTGCCTTTTCAGAAAAAAGCCTCTGCCAAGAACGAGCACCGTGACATGCTGAGTCTCTGGGAAAGCAGAGATCCCCAGTGCTGTTGTGCCTGTGGATAGGCTGCAGGGGGACGGTGAAAACCAGCAATTTCTTTCAGGGCTGGCAGCTTCCTTGTGGGAGAAGGAGCCAGGCGTTTGCCTTTTCAGAAAAAGCTTCTGCCGAGAAAGAGCACCGTGACATGCTGAGTCTCTGGGAAAGCAGAGATCCCCAGTGCTGTTGTGCCTGTGGATAGGCCGCAGGGGGACGGTGAAAACCAGCAATTTCTTTCAGGGCTGGCACCTTCCTTGTGGGAGAAGGAGCCGGACGTTTGCCTTTTCAGAAAAAGCTTCTGCCGAAAGTGAGCACCGTGACATGCTGAGTCTCTGGGAAAGCAGAGATCCCCAGTGCTGTTGTGCCTGTGGATAGGCTGCAGGGGGACGGTGAAAACCAGCAATTTCTTTCAGGGCTGGCACCCTCCTTGTGGGAGAAGGAGCCGTAAGTTTGCCTTTTCAGAAAAAAGCTTCTGCCAAGAACGAGCACCGTGACATGCTGAGTCTCTGGGAAAGCAGAGATCCCCAGTGCTGTTGTGCCTGTGGATAGGCTGCAGGGGGACGGTGAAAACCAGCAATTTCTTTCAGGGCTGGCAGCTTCCTTGTGGGAGAAGGAGCCGTAAGTTTGCCTTTTCAGAAAAAAGCTTCTGCCGAGAAAGAGCACCGTGACATGCTGAGTCTCTGGGAAAGCAGAGATCCCCAGTGCTGTTGTGCCTGTGGATAGGCCGCAGGGGGACGGTGAAAACCAGCAATTTCTGTCAGGGCTGGCACCTTCCTTGTGGGAGAAGGAGCCGGACGTTTGACTTTTCAGAAAAAGCTTCTGCCGAAAGTGAGCACCGTGACATGCTGAGTCTCTGGGAAAGCAGAGATCCCCAGTGCTGTTGTGCCTGTGGATAGACTGCAGAGGGATACTGAATATCAGCAATTTCTTTCAGGGCTGGCAGCTTCCTTGTGGGAGAAGGAGCCTTAAGTTTGCATTTTCAGAAAAAAGCTTCTGCCGAGAAAGAGCACCGTGACATGCTGAGTCTCTGGGAAAGCAGAGATCCCCAGTGCTGTTGTGCCTGTGGATAGGCTGCAGGGGGAGGGTGAAGACCTGCATTTGCTTTCAGGGCTGGCACCTTCCTTGTGGGAGAAGGAGCCAGGCGTTTGCCTTTTCAGAAAAAGCTTCTGCCGAGAAAGAGCACCGTGACATGCTGAGTCTCTGGGAAAGCAGAGATCCCCAGTGCTGTTGTGCCTGTGGATAGGCCGCAGGGGGACGGTGAAAACCAGCAATTTCTTTCAGGGCTGGCACCTTCCTTGTGGGAGAAGGAGCCGGACGTTTGCCTTTTCAGAAAAAGCTTCTGCCGAAAGTGAGCACCGTGACATGCTGAGTCTCTGGGAAAGCAGAGATCCCCAGTGCTGTTGTGCCTGTGGATAGGCTGCAGAGGGATACTGAATATCAGCAATTTCTTTCAGGGCTGGCAGCTTCCTTGTGGGAGAAGGAGCCTTAAGTTTGCCTTTTCAGAAAAAAGCTTCTGCCGAGAAAGAGCACCGTGACATGCTGAGTCTCTGGGAAAGCAGAGATCCCCAGTGCTGTTGTGCCTGTGGATAGGCTGCAGGGGGACGGTGAAAACCAGCAATTTCTTTCAGGGCTGGCAGCTTCCTTGTGGGAGAAGGAGCCGTAAGTTTGCCTTTTCAGAAAAAAGCTTCTGCCGAGAAAGAGCACCGTGACATGCTGAGTCTCTGGGAAAGCAGAGATCCCCAGTGCTGTTGTGCCTGTGGATAGGCCGCAGGGGGACGGTGAAAACCAGCAATTTCTGTCAGGGCTGGCACCTTCCTTGTGGGAGAAGGAGCCGGACGTTTGACTTTTCAGAAAAAGCTTCTGCCGAAAGTGAGCACCGTGACATGCTGAGTCTCTGGGAAAGCAGAGATCCCCAGTGCTGTTGTGCCTGTGGATAGACTGCAGAGGGATACTGAATATCAGCAATTTCTTTCAGGGCTGGCAGCTTCCTTGTGGGAGAAGGAGCCTTAAGTTTGCCTTTTCAGAAAAAAGCTTCTGCCGAGAAAGAGCACCGTGACATGCTGAGTCTCTGGGAAAGCAGAGATCCCCAGTGCTGTTGTGCCTGTGGATAGGCTGTAGGGGGAGGGTGAAGACCTGCATTTGCTTTCAGGGCTGGCACCTTCCTTGTGGGAGAAGGAGCCAGGCGTTTGCCTTTTCAGAAAAAGCTTCTGCCGAGAAAGAGCACCGTGACATGCTGAGTCTCTGGGAAAGCAGAGATCCCCAGTGCTGTTGTGCCTGTGGATAGGCCGCAGGGGGACGGTGAAAACCAGCAATTTCTTTCAGGGCTGGCACCTTCCTTGTGGGAGAAGGAGCCGGACGTTTGCCTTTTCAGAAAAAGCTTCTGCCGAAAGTGAGCACCGTGACATGCTGAGTCTCTGGGAAAGCAGAGATCCCCAGTGCTGTTGTGCCTGTGGATAGGCTGCAGAGGGATACTGAATATCAGCAATTTCTTTCAGGGCTGGCAGCTTCCTTGTGGGAGAAGGAGCCTTAAGTTTGCCTTTTCAGAAAAAAGCTTCTGCCGAGAAAGAGCACCGTGACATGCTGAGTCTCTGGAAAAGCAGAGATCCCCAGTGCTGTTGTGCCTGTGGATAGGCTGCAGGGGGACGGTGAAAACCAGCAATTTCTTTCAGGGCTGGCACCTTCCTTGTGGGAGAAGGAGCCAGACGTTTGCCTTTTCAGAAAAAAGCTTCTGCCGAGAAAGAGCACCGTGACATGCTGAGTCTCTGGGAAAGCAGAGATCCCCAGTGCTGTTGTGCCTGTGGATAGGCTGCAGGGGGATACTGAATATCAGCAATTTCTTTCAGGGCTGGCACCTTCCTTGTGGGAGAAGGAGCCAGGCGTTTGCCTTTTCAGAAAAAAGCTTCTGCCGAGAAAGAGCACCGTGACATGCTGAGTCTCTGGGAAAGCAGAGATCCCCAGTGCTGTTGTGCCTGTGGATAGGCTGCAGGGGGACGGTGAAAACCAGCAATTTCTTTCAGGGCTGGCAGCTTCCTTGTGGGAGAAGGAGCCAGGCGTTTGCCTTTTCAGAAAAAGCTTCTGCCAAGAACGAGCACCGTGACATGCTGAGTCTCTGGGAAAGCAGAGATCCCCAGTGCTGTTGTGCCTGTGGATAGGCCGCAGGGGGACGGTGAAGACCAGCAATTTCTTTCAGGTCTGGCACCTTCCTTGTGGGAGAAGGAGCCGGACGTTTGCCTTTTCAGAAAAAAGCTTCTGCCGAGAAAGAGCACCGTGACATGCTGAGTCTCTGGGAAAGCAGAGATCCCCAGTGCTGTTGTGCCTGTGGATAGGCTGCAGAGGGATACTGAATATCAGCAAATTTCTTTCAGGGCTGGCACCTTCCTTGTGGGAGACGGAGCCGTAAGTTTGCCTTTTCAGAAAAAAGCTTCTGCCAAGAACGAGCACCGTGACATGCTGCGTCTCTGGGAAAGCAGAGATCCCCAGTGCTGTTGTGCCTGTGGATAGGCTGCAGAGGGATACTGAATATCAGCAATTTCTTTCAGGGCTGGCACCTTCCTTGTGGGAGAAGGAGCCGTAAGTTTGCCTTTTCAGAAAAAAGCTTCTGCCAGGAACGAGCACCGTGACATGCTGCGTCTCTGGGAAAGCAGAGATCCCCAGTGCTGTTGTGCCTGTGGATAGGCAGCAGAGGGATAGTGAAGACCTGCATTTGCTTTCAGGGCTGGCACCTTCCTTGTGGGAGAAGGAGCCGTAAGTTTGCCTTTTCAGAAAAAAGCTTCTGCCGAGAAAGAGCACCGTGACATGCTGAGTCTCTGGGAAAGCAGAGATCCCCAGTGCTGTTGTGCCTGTGGATAGGCTGCAGGGGGACGGTGAAAACCAGCAATTTCTTTCAGGGCTGGCACCTTCCTTGTGGGAGAAGGAGCCGTAAGTTTGCCTTTTCAGAAAAAAGCTTCTGCCGAGAAAGAGCACCGTGACATGCTGAGTCTCTGGGAAAGCAGAGATCCCCAGTGCTGTTGTGCCTGTGGATAGGCCGCAGGGGGACGGTGAAAACCAGCAATTTCTGTCAGGGCTGGCACCTTCCTTGTGGGAGAAGGAGCCGGACGTTTGACTTTTCAGAAAAAGCTTCTGCCGAAAGTGAGCACCGTGACATGCTGAGTCTCTGGGAAAGCAGAGATCCCCAGTGCTGTTGTGCCTGTGGATAGACTGCAGAGGGATACTGAATATCAGCAATTTCTTTCAGGGCTGGCAGCTTCCTTGTGGGAGAAGGAGCCAGACGTTTGCCTTTTCAGAAAAAAGCTTCTGCCGAGAAAGAGCACCGTGACATGCTGAGTCTCTGGGAAAGCAGAGATCCCCAGTGCTGTTGTGCCTGTGGATAGGCTGTAGGGGGAGGGTGAAGACCTGCATTTGCTTTCAGGGCTGGCACCTTCCTTGTGGGAGAAGGAGCCAGGCGTTTGCCTTTTCAGAAAAAAGCTTCTGCCGAGAAAGAGCACCGTGACATGCTGAGTCTCTGGGAAAGCAGAGATCCCCAGTGCTGTTGTGCCTGTGGATAGGCTGCAGAGGGATACTGAATATCAGCAATTTCTTTCAGGGCTGGCACCTTCCTTGTGGGAGAAGGAGCCGTAAGTTTGCCTTTTCAGAAAAAAGCTTCTGCCAAGAACGAGCACCGTGACATGCTGAGTTTCTGGGAAAGCAGAGATCCCCAGTGCTGTTGTGCCTGTGGATAGGCTGCACAGGGATAGTGAAGACCTGCATTTGCTTTCAGGGCTGGCACCTTCCTTGTGGGAGAAGGAGCCAGGCGTTTGCCTTTTCAGAAAAAAGCTTCTGCCGAGAAAGAGCACCGTGACATGCTGAGTCTCTGGGAAAGCAGAGATCCCCAGTGCTGTTGTGCCTGTGGATAGGCTGCAGAGGGATACTGAATATCAGCAATTTCTTTCAGGGCTGGCACCTTCCTTGTGGGAGAAGGAGCCGTAAGTTTGCCTTTTCAGAAAAAAGCTTCTGCCGAGAAAGAGCACCGTGACATGCTGAGTCTCTGGGAAAGCAGAGATCCCCAGTGCTGTTGTGCCTGTGGATAGGCTGCAGGGGGACGGTGAAAACCAGCAATTTCTTTCAGGGCTGGCACCTTCCTTGTGGGAGAAGGAGCCAGACGTTTGCCTTTTCAGAAAAAAGCTTCTGCCGAGAAAGAGCACCGTGACATGCTGAGTCTCTGGGAAAGCAGAGATCCCCAGTGCTGTTGTGCCTGTGGATAGGCTGCAGGGGGATACTGAATATCAGCAATTTCTTTCAGGGCTGGCACCTTCCTTGTGGGAGAAGGAGCCAGGCGTTTGCCTTTTCAGAAAAAAGCTTCTGCCGAGAAAGAGCACCGTGACATGCTGAGTCTCTGGGAAAGCAGAGATCCCCAGTGCTGTTGTGCCTGTGGATAGGCCGCAGGGGGACGGTGAAAACCAGCAATTTCTGTCAGGGCTGGCACCTTCCTTGTGGGAGAAGGAGCCGGACGTTTGACTTTTCAGAAAAAGCTTCTGCCGAAAGTGAGCACCGTGACATGCTGAGTCTCTGGGAAAGCAGAGATCCCCAGTGCTGTTGTGCCTGTGGATAGACTGCAGAGGGATACTGAATATCAGCAATTTCTTTCAGGGCTGGCAGCTTCCTTGTGGGAGAAGGAGCCAGACGTTTGCCTTTTCAGAAAAAAGCTTCTGCCGAGAAAGAGCACCGTGACATGCTGAGTCTCTGGGAAAGCAGAGATCCCCAGTGCTGTTGTGCCTGTGGATAGGCTGCAGGGGGACGGTGAAAACCAGCAATTTCTTTCAGGGCTGGCACCTTCCTTGTGGGAGAAGGAGCCAGGCGTTTGCCTTTTCATAAAAAGCTTCTGCCGAGAAAGAGCACCGTGACATGCTGAGTCTCTGGGAAAGCAGAGATCCCCAGTGCTGTTGTGCCTGTGGATAGGCCGCAGGGGGACGGTGAAAACCAGCAATTTCTTTCAGGGCTGGCACCTTCCTTGTGGGAGAAGGAGCCGGACGTTTGCCTTTTCAGAAAAAGCTTCTGCCGAAAGTGAGCACCGTGACATGCTGAGTCTCTGGGAAAGCAGAGATCCCCAGTGCTGTTGTGCCTGTGGATAGGCTGCAGGGGGACGGTGAAAACCAGCAATTTCTTTCAGGGCTGGCAGCTTCCTTGTGGGAGAAGGAGCCAGGCGTTTGCCTTTTCAGAAAAAGCTTCTGCCGAGAAAGAGCACCGTGACATGCTGAGTCTCTGGGAAAGCAGAGATCCCCAGTGCTGTTGTGCCTGTGGATAGGCCGCAGGGGGACGGTGAAGACCAGCAATTTCTTTCAGGTCTGGCACCTTCCTTGTGGGAGAAGGAGCCGGACGTTTGCCTTTTCAGAAAAAAGCTTCTGCCGAGAAAGAGCACCGTGACATGCTGAGTCTCTGGGAAAGCAGAGATCCCCAGTGCTGTTGTGCCTGTGGATAGGCTGCAGAGGGATAGTGAAGACCTGAATTTGCTTTCAGGGCTGGCACCTTCCTTGTGGGAGAAGGAGCCAGGCGTTTGCCTTTTCAGAAAAAAGCTTCTGCCGAGAAAGAGCACCGTGACATGCTGAGTCTCTGGGAAAGCAGAGATCCCCAGTGCTGTTGGGCCTGTGGATAGGCTGCAGAGGGATACTGAATATCAGCAAATTTCTTTCAGGGCTAGCACCTTCCTTGCGGGAGACGGAGCCGTAAGTTTGCCTTTTCAGAAAAAAGCTTCTGCCAAGAACGAGCACCGTGACATGCTGCGTCTCTGGGAAAGCAGAGATCCCCAGTGCTGTTGTGCCTGTGGATAGGCTGCAGAGGGATACTGAATATCAGCAATTTCTTTCAGGGCTGGCACCTTCCTTGTGGGAGAAGGAGCCGTAAGTTTGCCTTTTCAGAAAAAAGCTTCTGCCAGGAACGAGCACCGTGACATGCTGCGTCTCTGGGAAAGCAGAGATCCCCAGTGCTGTTGTGCCTGTGGATAGGCAGCAGAGGGATAGTGAAGACCTGCATTTGCTTTCAGGGCTGGCACCTTCCTTGTGGGAGAAGGAGCCGTAAGTTTGCCTTTTCAGAAAAAAGCTTCTGCCGAGAAAGAGCACCGTGACATGCTGAGTCTCTGGGAAAGCAGAGATCCCCAGTGCTGTTGTGCCTGTGGATAGGCTGCAGGGGGACGGTGAAAACCAGCAATTTCTTTCAGGGCTGGCAGCTTCCTTGTGGGAGAAGGAGCCGTAAGTTTGCCTTTTCAGAAAAAAGCTTCTGCCGAGAAAGAGCACCGTGACATGCTGAGTCTCTGGGAAAGCAGAGATCCCCAGTGCTGTTGTGCCTGTGGATAGGCCGCAGGGGGACGGTGAAAACCAGCAATTTCTTTCAGGGCTGGCACCTTCCTTGTGGGAGAAGGAGCCGGACGTTTGACTTTTCAGAAAAAGCTTCTGCCGAAAGTGAGCACCGTGACATGCTGAGTCTCTGGGAAAGCAGAGATCCCCAGTGCTGTTGTGCCTGTGGATAGACTGCAGAGGGATACTGAATATCAGCAATTTCTTTCAGGGCTGGCAGCTTCCTTGTGGGAGAAGGAGCCTTAAGTTTGCCTTTTCAGAAAAAAGCTTCTGCCGAGAAAGAGCACCGTGACATGCTGAGTCTCTGGGAAAGCAGAGATCCCCAGTGCTGTTGTGCCTGTGGATAGGCTGCAGGGGGACGGTGAAAACCAGCAATTTCTTTCAGGGCTGGCACCTTCCTTGTGGGAGAAGGAGCCAGACGTTTGCCTTTTCAGAAAAAAGCTTCTGCCGAGAAAGAGCACCGTGACATGCTGAGTCTCTGGGAAAGCAGAGATCCCCAGTGCTGTTGTGCCTGTGGATAGGCTGCAGGGGGATACTGAATATCAGCAATTTCTTTCAGGGCTGGCACCTTCCTTGTGGGAGAAGGAGCCAGGCGTTTGCCTTTTCAGAAAAAAGCTTCTGCCGAGAAAGAGCACCGTGACATGCTGAGTCTCTGGGAAAGCAGAGATCCCCAGTGCTGTTGTGCCTGTGGATAGGCCGCAGGGGGACGGTGAAAACCAGCAATTTCTGTCAGGGCTGGCACCTTCCTTGTGGGAGAAGGAGCCGGACGTTTGACTTTTCAGAAAAAGCTTCTGCCGAAAGTGAGCACCGTGACATGCTGAGTCTCTGGGAAAGCAGAGATCCCCAGTGCTGTTGTGCCTGTGGATAGACTGCAGAGGGATACTGAATATCAGCAATTTCTTTCAGGGCTGGCAGCTTCCTTGTGGGAGAAGGAGCCAGACGTTTGCCTTTTCAGAAAAAAGCTTCTGCCGAGAAAGAGCACCGTGACATGCTGAGTCTCTGGGAAAGCAGAGATCCCCAGTGCTGTTGTGCCTGTGGATAGGCTGCAGGGGGACGGTGAAAACCAGCAATTTCTTTCAGGGCTGGCACCTTCCTTGTGGGAGAAGGAGCCAGGCGTTTGCCTTTTCAGAAAAAGCTTCTGCCGAGAAAGAGCACCGTGACATGCTGAGTCTCTGGGAAAGCAGAGATCCCCAGTGCTGTTGTGCCTGTGGATAGGCCGCAGGGGGACGGTGAAAACCAGCAATTTCTTTCAGGGCTGGCACCTTCCTTGTGGGAGAAGGAGCCGGACGTTTGCCTTTTCAGAAAAAGCTTCTGCCGAAAGTGAGCACCGTGACATGCTGAGTCTCTGGGAAAGCAGAGATCCCCAGTGCTGTTGTGCCTGTGGATAGGCTGCAGGGGGACGGTGAAAACCAGCAATTTCTTTCAGGGCTGGCAGCTTCCTTGTGGGAGAAGGAGCCAGGCGTTTGCCTTTTCAGAAAAAGCTTCTGCCGAGAAAGAGCACCGTGACATGCTGAGTCTCTGGGAAAGCAGAGATCCCCAGTGCTGTTGTGCCTGTGGATAGGCCGCAGGGGGACGGTGAAGACCAGCAATTTCTTTCAGGTCTGGCACCTTCCTTGTGGGAGAAGGAGCCGGACGTTTGCCTTTTCAGAAAAAAGCTTCTGCCGAGAAAGAGCACCGTGACATGCTGAGTCTCTGGGAAAGCAGAGATCCCCAGTGCTGTTGTGCCTGTGGATAGGCTGCAGAGGGATAGTGAAGACCTGAATTTGCTTTCAGGGCTGGCACCTTCCTTGTGGGAGAAGGAGCCAGGCGTTTGCCTTTTCAGAAAAAAGCTTCTGCCGAGAAAGAGCACCGTGACATGCTGAGTCTCTGGGAAAGCAGAGATCCCCAGTGCTGTTGTGCCTGTGGATAGGCTGCAGAGGGATACTGAATATCAGCAAATTTCTTTCAGGGCTGGCACCTTCCTTGCGGGAGACGGAGCCGTAAGTTTGCCTTTTCAGAAAAAAGCTTCTGCCAAGAACGAGCACCGTGACATGCTGCGTCTCTGGGAAAGCAGAGATCCCCAGTGCTGTTGTGCCTGTGGATAGGCTGCAGAGGGATACTGAATATCAGCAATTTCTTTCAGGGCTGGCACCTTCCTTGTGGGAGAAGGAGCCGTAAGTTTGCCTTTTCAGAAAAAAGCTTCTGCCAGGAACGAGCACCGTGACATGCTGCGTCTCTGGGAAAGCAGAGATCCCCAGTGCTGTTGTGCCTGTGGATAGGCAGCAGAGGGATAGTGAAGACCTGCATTTGCTTTCAGGGCTGGCACCTTCCTTGTGGGAGAAGGAGCCGTAAGTTTGCCTTTTCAGAAAAAAGCTTCTGCCGAGAAAGAGCACCGTGACATGCTGAGTCTCTGGGAAAGCAGAGATCCCCAGTGCTGTTGTGCCTGTGGATAGGCTGCAGGGGGACGGTGAAAACCAGCAATTTCTTTCAGGGCTGGCAGCTTCCTTGTGGGAGAAGGAGCCGTAAGTTTGCCTTTTCAGAAAAAAGCTTCTGCCGAGAAAGAGCACCGTGACATGCTGAGTCTCTGGGAAAGCAGAGATCCCCAGTGCTGTTGTGCCTGTGGATAGGCCGCAGGGGGACGGTGAAAACCAGCAATTTCTTTCAGGGCTGGCACCTTCCTTGTGGGAGAAGGAGCCGGACGTTTGACTTTTCAGAAAAAGCTTCTGCCGAAAGTGAGCACCGTGACATGCTGAGTCTCTGGGAAAGCAGAGATCCCCAGTGCTGTTGTGCCTGTGGATAGACTGCAGAGGGATACTGAATATCAGCAATTTCTTTCAGGGCTGGCAGCTTCCTTGTGGGAGAAGGAGCCTTAAGTTTGCCTTTTCAGAAAAAAGCTTCTGCCGAGAAAGAGCACCGTGACATGCTGAGTCTCTGGGAAAGCAGAGATCCCCAGTGCTGTTGTGCCTGTGGATAGGCTGCAGGGGGACGGTGAAAACCAGCAATTTCTTTCAAGGGCTGGCACCTTCCTTGTGGGAGAAGGAGCCGTTAGTTTGCCTTTTCAGAAAAAAGCTTCTGCCAAGAACGAGCACCGTGACATGCTGAGTCTCTGGGAAAGCAGAGATCCCCAGTGCTGTTGTGCCTGTGGATAGGCTGCACAGGGATAGTGAAGACCTGCATTTGCTTTCAGGGCTGGCACCTTCCTTGTGGGAGAAGGAGCCAGGCGTTTGCCTTTTCAGAAAAAAGCTTCTGCCGAGAAAGAGCACCGTGACATGCTGAGTCTCTGGGAAAGCAGAGATCCCCAGTGCTGTTGTGCCTGTGGATAGGCTGCAGAGGGATACTGAATATCAGCAATTTCTTTCAGGGCTGGCACCTTCCTTGTGGGAGAAGGAGCCGTAAGTTTGCCTTTTCAGAAAAAAGCTTCTGCCGAGAAAGAGCACCGTGACATGCTGAGTCTCTGGGAAAGCAGAGATCCCCAGTGCTGTTGTGCCTGTGGATAGGCTGCAGGGGGATACTGAATATCAGCAATTTCTTTCAGGGCTGGCACCTTCCTTGTGGGAGAAGGAGCCAGGCGTTTGCCTTTTCAGAAAAAAGCTTCTGCCGAGAAAGAGCACCGTGACATGCTGAGTCTCTGGGAAAGCAGAGATCCCCAGTGCTGTTGTGCCTGTGGATAGGCCGCAGGGGGACGGTGAAAACCAGCAATTTCTGTCAGGGCTGGCACCTTCCTTGTGGGAGAAGGAGCCGGACGTTTGACTTTTCAGAAAAAGCTTCTGCCGAAAGTGAGCACCGTGACATGCTGAGTCTCTGGGAAAGCAGAGATCCCCAGTGCTGTTGTGCCTGTGGATAGACTGCAGAGGGATACTGAATATCAGCAATTTCTTTCAGGGCTGGCAGCTTCCTTGTGGGAGAAGGAGCCAGACGTTTGCCTTTTCAAAAAAAGCTTCTGCCGAGAAAGAGCACCGTGACATGCTGAGTCTCTGGGAAAGCAGAGATCCCCAGTGCTGTTGTGCCTGTGGATAGGCTGCAGGGGGACGGTGAAAACCAGCAATTTCTTTCAGGGCTGGCACCTTCCTTGTGGGAGAAGGAGCCAGGCGTTTGCCTTTTCAGAAAAAGCTTCTGCCGAGAAAGAGCACCGTGACATGCTGAGTCTCTGGGAAAGCAGAGATCCCCAGTGCTGTTGTGCCTGTGGATAGGCCGCAGGGGGACGGTGAAAACCAGCAATTTCTTTCAGGGCTGGCACCTTCCTTGTGGGAGAAGGAGCCGGACGTTTGCCTTTTCAGAAAAAGCTTCTGCCGAAAGTGAGCACCGTGACATGCTGAGTCTCTGGGAAAGCAGAGATCCCCAGTGCTGTTGTGCCTGTGGATAGGCTGCAGGGGGACGGTGAAAACCAGCAATTTCTTTCAGGGCTGGCACCTTCCTTGTGGGAGAAGGAGCCAGACGTTTGCCTTTTCAGAAAAAAGCTTCTGCCAAGGACGAGCACCGTGACATGCTGAGTCTCTGGGAAAGCAGAGATCCCCAGTGCTGTTGTGCCTGTGGATAGGCTGCAGGGGGACGGTGAAAACCAGCAATTTCTTTCAGGGCTGGCAGCTTCCTTGTGGGAGAAGGAGCCAGGCGTTTGCCTTTTCAGAAAAAGCTTCTGCCGAGAAAGAGCACCGTGACATGCTGAGTCTCTGGGAAAGCAGAGATCCCCAGTGCTGTTGTGCCTGTGGATAGGCCGCAGGGGGACGGTGAAAACCAGCAATTTCTTTCAGGTCTGGCACCTTCCTTGTGGGAGAAGGAGCCGTAAGTTTGCCTTTTCAGAAAAAGCTTCTGCCGAAAGTGAGCACCGTGACATGCTGAGTCTCTGGGAAAGCAGAGATCCCCAGTGCTGTTGTGCCTGTGGATAGGCTGCAGAGGGATACTGAATATCAGCAATTTCTTTCAGGGCTGGCAGCTTCCTTGTGGGAGAAGGAGCCTTAAGTTTGCCTTTTCAGAAAAAAGCTTCTGCCGAGAAAGAGCACCGTGACATGCTGAGTCTCTGGGAAAGCAGAGATCCCCAGTGCTGTTGTGCCTGTGGATAGGCTGCAGAGGGATAGTGAAGAACTGCATTTGCTTTCAGGGCTGGCACCTTCCTTGTGGGAGAAGGAGCCAGGCGTTTGCCTTTTCAGAAAAAAGCTTCTGCCGAGAAAGAGCACCGTGACATGCTGAGTCTCTGGGAAAGCAGAGATCCCCAGTGCTGTTGTGCCTGTGGATAGGCTGCAGAGGGATACTGAATATCAGCAATTTCTTTCAGGGCTGGCACCTTCCTTGTGGGAGAAGGAGCCGTAAGTTTGCCTTTTCAGAAAAAAGCTTCTGCCGAGAAAGAGCACCGTGACATGCTGAGTCTCTGGGAAAGCAGAGATCCCCAGTGCTGTTGTGCCTGTGGATAGGCTGCAGGGGGACGGTGAAAACCAGCAATTTCTTTCAGGGCTGGCACCTTCCTTGTGGGAGAAGGAGCCGTAATTTGCCTTTTCAGAAAAAAGCTTCTGCCGAGAAAGAGCACCGTGACATGCTGAGTCTCTGGGAAAGCAGAGATCCCCAGTGCTGTTGTGCCTGTGGATAGGCTGCAGGGGGACGGTGAAGACCAGCAATTTCTTTCAGGGCTGGCACCTTCCTTGTGGGAGAAGGAGCCAGACGTTTGGCTTTTCAGAAAAAAGCTTCTGCCGAGAACGAGCACCGTGACATGCTGAGTCTCTGGGAAAGCAGAGATCCCCAGTGCTGTTGTGCCTGTGGATAGGCTGCAGGGGGATACTGAATATCAGCAATTTCTTTCAGGGCTGGCACCTTCCTTGTGGGAGAAGGAGCCGTAAGTTTGCCTTTTCAGAAAAAAGCTTCTGCCGAGAACGAGCACCGTGACATGCTGAGTCTCTGGGAAAGCAGAGATCCCCAGTGCTGTTGTGCCTGTGGATAGGCTACAGAGGGATACTGAATATCAGCAATTTCTTTCAGGGCTGGCACCTTCCTTGTGGGAGATGGAGCCGTAAGTTTGCCTTTTCAGAAAAAAGCTTCTGCCGAGAACGAGCACCGTGACATGCTGCGTCTCTGGGAAAGCAGAGATCCCCAGTGCTGTTGTGCCTGTGGATAGGCTGCAGAGGGATAGTGAAGACCTGCATTTGCTTTCAGGGCTGGCACCTTCCTTGTGGGAGAAGGAGCCGTAAGTTTGCCTTTTCAGAAAAAAGCTTCTGCCGAGAACGAGCACCGTGACATGCTGAGTCTCTGGGAAAGCAGAGATCCCCAGTGCTGTTGTGCCTGTGGATAGGCTGCAGGGGGACGGTGAAAACCAGCAATTTCTTTCAGGGCTGGCACCTTCCTTGTGGGAGAAGGAGCCAGGCGTTTGCCTTTTCAGAAAAAAGCTTCTGCCGAGAAAGAGCACCGTGACATGCTGAGTCTCTGGGAAAGCAGAGATCCCCAGTGCTGTTGTGCCTGTGGATAGGCTGCAGGGGGACGGTGAAAACCAGCAATTTCTTTCAGGGCTGGCACCTTCCTTGTGGGAGAAGGAGCCGTAAGTTTGCCTTTTCAGAAAAAAGCTTCTGCCAAGAACGAGCACCGTGACATGCTGAGTCTCTGGGAAAGCAGAGATCCCCAGTGCTGTTGTGCCTGTGGATAGGCTGCAGAGGGATAGTGAAGACCTGCATTTGCTTTCAGGGCTGGCACCTTCCTTGTGGGAGAAGGAGCGAGGCGTTTGCCTTTTCAGAAAAAAGCTTCTGCCGAGAAAGAGCACCGTGACATGCTGAGTCTCTGGGAAAGCAGAGATCCCCAGTGCTGTTGTGCCTGTGGATAGGCTGCAGGGGGATACTGAATATCAGCAATTTCTTTCAGGCCTGGCACCTTCCTTGTGGGAGAAGGAGCCAGGCGTTTGCCTTTTCAGAAAAAAGCATCTGCCGAGAAAGATCACCGTGACATGCTGAGTCTCTGGGAAAGCAGAGATCCCCAGTGCTGTTGTGCCTGTGGATAGGCTGCAGGGGGATACTGAATATCAGCAATTTCTTTCAGGGCTGGCACCTTCCTTGTGGGAGAAGGAGCGAGGCGTTTGCCTTTTCAGAAAAAAGCTTCTGCCGAGAAAGAGCACCGTGACATGCTGAGTCTCTGGGAAAGCAGAGATCCCCAGTGCTGTTGTGCCTGTGGATAGGCTGCAGGGGGATACTGAATATCAGCAATTTCTTTCAGGGCTGGCACCTTCCTTGTGGGAGAAGGAGCCGTAAGTTTGCCTTTTCAGAAAAAAGCTTCTGCCGAGAAAGAGCACCGTGACATGCTGAGTCTCTGGGAAAGCAGAGATCCCCAGTGCTGTTGTGCCTGTGGATAGGCTGCAGGGGGACGGTGAAAACCAGCAATTTCTTTCAGGGCTGGCACCTTCCTTGTGGGAGAAGGAGCCGTAAGTTTGCCTTTTCAGAAAAAAGCTTCTGCCAAGAACGAGCACCGTGACATGCTGAGTCTCTGGGAAAGCAGAGATCCCCAGTGCTGTTGTGCCTGTGGATAGGCTGCAGGGGGACGGTGAAAACCAGCAATTTCTTTCAGGGCTGGCAGCTTCCTTGTGGGAGAAGGAGCCAGGCGTTTGCCTTTTCAGAAAAAGCTTCTGCCGAGAAAGAGCACCGTGACATGCTGAGTCTCTGGGAAAGCAGAGATCCCCAGTGCTGTTGTGCCTGTGGATAGGCTGCAGAGGGATAGTGAAGACCTGCATTTGCTTTCAGGGCTGGCACCTTCCTTGTGGGAGAAGGAGCCTTAAGTTTGCCTTTTCAGAAAAAAGCTTCTGCCGAGAAAGAGCACCGTGACATGCTGAGTCTCTGGGAAAGCAGAGATCCCCAGTGCTGTTGTGCCTGTGGATAGGCTGCAGAGAAATACTGAATAACAGCAATTTCTTTCAGGGCTGGCACCTTCCTTGTGGGAGAAGGAGCCGTAAGTTTGCCTTTTCAGAAAAAAGCTTCTGCCGAGAAAGAGCACCGTGACATGCTGAGTCTCTGGGAAAGCAGAGATCCCCAGTGCTGTTGTGCCTGTGGATAGGCTGCAGGGGGATACTGAATATCAGCAATTTCTTTCAGGGCTGGCACCTTCCTTGTGGGAGAAGGAGCCAGGCGTTTGCCTTTTCAGAAAAAGCTTCTGCCGAGAAAGAGCACCGTGACATGCTGAGTCTCTGGGAAAGCAGAGATCCCCAGTGCTGTTGTGCCTGTGGATAGGCCGCAGGGGGACGGTGAAGACCAGCAATTTCTTTCAGGTCTGGCACCTTCCTTGTGGGAGAAGGAGCCGGACGTTTGCCTTTTCAGAAAAAAGCTTCTGCCGAGAAAGAGCACCGTGACATGCTGAGTCTCTGGGAAAGCAGAGATCCCCAGTGCTGTTGTGCCTGTGGATAGGCTGCAGAGGGATAGTGAAGACCTGAATTTGCTTTCAGGGCTGGCACCTTCCTTGTGGAAGAAGGAGCCAGGCGTTTGCCTTTTCAGAAAAAAGCTTCTGCCGAGAAAGAGCACCGTGACATGCTGAGTCTCTGGGAAAGCAGAGATCCCCAGTGCTGTTGTGCCTGTGGATAGGCTGCAGAGGGATACTGAATATCAGCAAATTTCTTTCAGGGCTGGCACCTTCCTTGCGGGAGACGGAGCCGTAAGTTTGCCTTTTCAGAAAAAAGCTTCTGCCAAGAACGAGCACCGTGACATGCTGCGTCTCTGGGAAAGCAGAGATCCCCAGTGCTGTTGTGCCTGTGGATAGGCTGCAGAGGGATACTGAATATCAGCAATTTCTTTCAGGGCTGGCACCTTCCTTGTGGGAGAAGGAGCCGTAAGTTTGCCTTTTCAGAAAAAAGCTTCTGCCAGGAACGAGCACCGTGACATGCTGCGTCTCTGGGAAAGCAGAGATCCCCAGTGCTGTTGTGCCTGTGGATAGGCAGCAGAGGGATAGTGAAGACCTGCATTTGCTTTCAGGGCTGGCACCTTCCTTGTGGGAGAAGGAGCCGTAAGTTTGCCTTTTCAGAAAAAAGCTTCTGCCGAGAAAGAGCACCGTGACATGCTGAGTCTCTGGGAAAGCAGAGATCCCCAGTGCTGTTGTGCCTGTGGATAGGCTGCAGGGGGACGGTGAAAACCAGCAATTTCTTTCAGGGCTGGCAGCTTCCTTGTGGGAGAAGGAGCCGTAAGTTTGCCTTTTCAGAAAAAAGCTTCTGCCGAGAAAGAGCACCGTGACATGCTGAGTCTCTGGGAAAGCAGAGATCCCCAGTGCTGTTGTGCCTGTGGATAGGCCGCAGGGGGACGGTGAAAACCAGCAATTTCTTTCAGGGCTGGCACCTTCCTTGTGGGAGAAGGAGCCGGACGTTTGACTTTTCAGAAAAAGCTTCTGCCGAAAGTGAGCACCGTGACATGCTGAGTCTCTGGGAAAGCAGAGATCCCCAGTGCTGTTGTGCCTGTGGATAGACTGCAGAGGGATACTGAATATCAGCAATTTCTTTCAGGGCTGGCAGCTTCCTTGTGGGAGAAGGAGCCTTAAGTTTGCCTTTTCAGAAAAAAGCTTCTGCGGAGAAAGAGCACCGTGACATGCTGAGTCTCTGGGAAAGCAGAGATCCCCAGTGCTGTTGTGCCTGTGGATAGGCTGTAGGGGGAGGGTGAAGACCTGCATTTGCTTTCAGGGCTGGCACCTTCCTTGTGGGAGAAGGAGCCAGGCGTTTGCCTTTTCAGAAAAAAGCTTCTGCCGAGAAAGAGCACCGTGACATGCTGAGTCTCTGGGAAAGCAGAGATCCCCAGTGCTGTTGTGCCTGTGGATAGGCTGCAGGGGGATACTGAATATCAGCAATTTCTTTCAGGGCTGGCACCTTCCTTGTGGGAGAAGGAGCCAGGCGTTTGCCTTTTCAGAAAAAAGCATCTGCCGAGAAAGAGCACCGTGACATGCTGAGTCTCTGGGAAAGCAGAGATCCCCAGTGCTGTTGTGCCTGTGGATAGGCTGCAGGGGGACGGTGAAAACCAGCAATTTCTTTCAAGGGCTGGCACCTTCCTTGTGGGAGAAGGAGCCGTTAGTTTGCCTTTTCAGAAAAAAGCTTCTGCCAAGAACGAGCACCGTGACATGCTGAGTCTCTGGGAAAGCAGAGATCCCCAGTGCTGTTGTGCCTGTGGATAGGCTGCACAGGGATAGTGAAGACCTGCATTTGCTTTCAGGGCTGGCACCTTCCTTGTGGGAGAAGGAGCCAGGCGTTTGCCTTTTCAGAAAAAAGCTTCTGCCGAGAAAGAGCACCGTGACATGCTGAGTCTCTGGGAAAGCAGAGATCCCCAGTGCTGTTGTGCCTGTGGATAGGCTGCAGAGGGATACTGAATATCAGCAATTTCTTTCAGGGCTGGCACCTTCCTTGTGGGAGAAGGAGCCGTAAGTTTGCCTTTTCAGAAAAAAGCTTCTGCCGAGAAAGAGCACCGTGACATGCTGAGTCTCTGGGAAAGCAGAGATCCCCAGTGCTGTTGTGCCTGTGGATAGGCTGCAGGGGGATACTGAATATCAGCAATTTCTTTCAGGGCTGGCACCTTCCTTGTGGGAGAAGGAGCCAGGCGTTTGCCTTTTCAGAAAAAAGCTTCTGCCGAGAAAGAGCACCGTGACATGCTGAGTCTCTGGGAAAGCAGAGATCCCCAGTGCTGTTGTGCCTGTGGATAGGCCGCAGGGGGACGGTGAAAACCAGCAATTTCTGTCAGGGCTGGCACCTTCCTTGTGGGAGAAGGAGCCGGACGTTTGACTTTTCAGAAAAAGCTTCTGCCGAAAGTGAGCACCGTGACATGCTGAGTCTCTGGGAAAGCAGAGATCCCCAGTGCTGTTGTGCCTGTGGATAGACTGCAGAGGGATACTGAATATCAGCAATTTCTTTCAGGGCTGGCAGCTTCCTTGTGGGAGAAGGAGCCAGACGTTTGCCTTTTCAAAAAAAGCTTCTGCCGAGAAAGAGCACCGTGACATGCTGAGTCTCTGGGAAAGCAGAGATCCCCAGTGCTGTTGTGCCTGTGGATAGGCTGCAGGGGGACGGTGAAAACCAGCAATTTCTTTCAGGGCTGGCACCTTCCTTGTGGGAGAAGGAGCCAGGCGTTTGCCTTTTCAGAAAAAGCTTCTGCCGAGAAAGAGCACCGTGACATGCTGAGTCTCTGGGAAAGCAGAGATCCCCAGTGCTGTTGTGCCTGTGGATAGGCCGCAGGGGGACGGTGAAAACCAGCAATTTCTTTCAGGGCTGGCACCTTCCTTGTGGGAGAAGGAGCCGGACGTTTGCCTTTTCAGAAAAAGCTTCTGCCGAAAGTGAGCACCGTGACATGCTGAGTCTCTGGGAAAGCAGAGATCCCCAGTGCTGTTGTGCCTGTGGATAGGCTGCAGGGGGACGGTGAAAACCAGCAATTTCTTTCAGGGCTGGCACCTTCCTTGTGGGAGAAGGAGCCGTAAGTTTGCCTTTTCAGAAAAAAGCTTCTGCCAAGGACGAGCACCGTGACATGCTGAGTCTCTGGGAAAGCAGAGATCCCCAGTGCTGTTGTGCCTGTGGATAGGCTGCAGGGGGACGGTGAAAACCAGCAATTTCTTTCAGGGCTGGCAGCTTCCTTGTGGGAGAAGGAGCCAGGCGTTTGCCTTTTCAGAAAAAGCTTCTGCCGAGAAAGAGCACCGTGACATGCTGAGTCTCTGGGAAAGCAGAGATCCCCAGTGCTGTTGTGCCTGTGGATAGGCCGCAGGGGGACGGTGAAAACCAGCAATTTCTTTCAGGTCTGGCACCTTCCTTGTGGGAGAAGGAGCCGTAAGTTTGCCTTTTCAGAAAAAGCTTCTGCCGAAAGTGAGCACCGTGACATGCTGAGTCTCTGGGAAAGCAGAGATCCCCAGTGCTGTTGTGCCTGTGGATAGGCTGCAGAGGGATACTGAATATCAGCAATTTCTTTCAGGGCTGGCAGCTTCCTTGTGGGAGAAGGAGCCTTAAGTTTGCCTTTTCAGAAAAAAGCTTCTGCCGAGAAAGAGCACCGTGACATGCTGAGTCTCTGGGAAAGCAGAGATCCCCAGTGCTGTTGTGCCTGTGGATAGGCTGCAGAGGGATAGTGAAGAACTGCATTTGCTTTCAGGGCTGGCAGCTTCCTTGTGGGAGAAGGAGCCAGGCGTTTGCCTTTTCAGAAAAAAGCTTCTGCCGAGAAAGAGCACCGTGACATGCTGAGTCTCTGGGAAAGCAGAGATCCCCAGTGCTGTTGTGCCTGTGGATAGGCTGCAGAGGGATACTGAATATCAGCAATTTCTTTCAGGGCTGGCACCTTCCTTGTGGGAGAAGGAGCCATAAGTTTGCCTTTTCAGAAAAAAGCTTCTGCCGAGAAAGAGCACCGTGACATGCTGAGTCTCTGGGAAAGCAGAGATCCCCAGTGCTGTTGTGCCTGTGGATAGGCTGCAGGGGGACGGTGAAAACCAGCAATTTCTTTCAGGGCTGGCACCTTCCTTGTGGGAGAAGGAGCCGTAATTTGCCTTTTCAGAAAAAAGCTTCTGCCGAGAAAGAGCACCGTGACATGCTGAGTCTCTGGGAAAGCAGAGATCCCCAGTGCTGTTGTGCCTGTGGATAGGCTGCAGGGGGACGGTGAAGACCAGCAATTTCTTTCAGGGCTGGCACCTTCCTTGTGGGAGAAGGAGCCAGACGTTTGGCTTTTCAGAAAAAAGCTTCTGCCGAGAACGAGCACCGTGACATGCTGAGTCTCTGGGAAAGCAGAGATCCCCAGTGCTGTTGTGCCTGTGGATAGGCTGCAGGGGGATACTGAATATCAGCAATTTCTTTCAGGGCTGGCACCTTCCTTGTGGGAGAAGGAGCCGTAAGTTTGCCTTTTCAGAAAAAAGCTTCTGCCGAGAACGAGCACCGTGACATGCTGAGTCTCTGGGAAAGCAGAGATCCCCAGTGCTGTTGTGCCTGTGGATAGGCTACAGAGGGATACTGAATATCAGCAATTTCTTTCAGGGCTGGCAGCTTCCTTGTGGGAGATGGAGCCGTAAGTTTGCCTTTTCAGAAAAAAGCTTCTGCCGAGAACGAGCACCGTGACATGCTGCGTCTCTGGGAAAGCAGAGATCCCCAGTGCTGTTGTGCCTGTGGATAGGCTGCAGAGGGATAGTGAAGACCTGCATTTGCTTTCAGGGCTGGCACCTTCCTTGTGGGAGAAGGAGCCGTAAGTTTGCCTTTTCAGAAAAAAGCTTCTGCCGAGAACGAGCACCGTGACATGCTGAGTCTCTGGGAAAGCAGAGATCCCCAGTGCTGTTGTGCCTGTGGATAGGCTGCAGGGGGACGGTGAAAACCAGCAATTTCTTTCAGGGCTGGCACCTTCCTTGTGGGAGAAGGAGCCAGGCGTTTGCCTTTTCAGAAAAAAGCTTCTGCCGAGAAAGAGCACCGTGACATGCTGAGTCTCTGGGAAAGCAGAGATCCCCAGTGCTGTTGTGCCTGTGGATAGGCTGCAGGGGGACGGTGAAAACCAGCAATTTCTTTCAGGGCTGGCACCTTCCTTGTGGGAGAAGGAGCCGTAAGTTTGCCTTTTCAGAAAAAAGCTTCTGCCAAGAACGAGCACCGTGACATGCTGAGTCTCTGGGAAAGCAGAGATCCCCAGTGCTGTTGTGCCTGTGGATAGGCTGCAGAGGGATAGTGAAGACCTGCATTTGCTTTCAGGGCTGGCACCTTCCTTGTGGGAGAAGGAGCGAGGCGTTTGCCTTTTCAGAAAAAAGCTTCTGCCGAGAAAGAGCACCGTGACATGCTGAGTCTCTGGGAAAGCAGAGATCCCCAGTGCTGTTGTGCCTGTGGATAGGCTGCAGGGGGATACTGAATATCAGCAATTTCTTTCAGGGCTGGCACCTTCCTTGTGGGAGAAGGAGCCAGGCGTTTGCCTTTTCAGAAAAAAGCATCTGCCGAGAAAGATCACCGTGACATGCTGAGTCTCTGGGAAAGCAGAGATCCCCAGTGCTGTTGTGCCTGTGGATAGGCTGCAGGGGGATACTGAATATCAGCAATTTCTTTCAGGGCTGGCACCTTCCTTGTGGGAGAAGGAGCGAGGCGTTTGCCTTTTCAGAAAAAAGCTTCTGCCGAGAAAGAGCACCGTGACATGCTGAGTCTCTGGGAAAGCAGAGATCCCCAGTGCTGTTGTGCCTGTGGATAGGCTGCAGGGGGATACTGAATATCAGCAATTTCTTTCAGGGCTGGCACCTTCCTTGTGGGAGAAGGAGCCGTAAGTTTGCCTTTTCAGAAAAAAGCTTCTGCCGAGAAAGAGCACCGTGACATGCTGAGTCTCTGGGAAAGCAGAGATCCCCAGTGCTGTTGTGCCTGTGGATAGGCTGCAGGGGGACGGTGAAAACCAGCAATTTCTTTCAGGGCTGGCACCTTCCTTGTGGGAGAAGGAGCCGTAAGTTTGCCTTTTCAGAAAAAAGCTTCTGCCAAGAACGAGCACCGTGACATGCTGAGTCTCTGGGAAAGCAGAGATCCCCAGTGCTGTTGTGCCTGTGGATAGGCTGCAGGGGGACGGTGAAAACCAGCAATTTCTTTCAGGGCTGGCAGCTTCCTTGTGGGAGAAGGAGCCAGGCGTTTGCCTTTTCAGAAAAAGCTTCTGCCGAGAAAGAGCACCGTGACATGCTGAGTCTCTGGGAAAGCAGAGATCCCCAGTGCTGTTGTGCCTGTGGATAGGCTGCAGAGGGATAGTGAAGACCTGCATTTGCTTTCAGGGCTGGCACCTTCCTTGTGGGAGAAGGAGCCTTAAGTTTGCCTTTTCAGAAAAAAGCTTCTGCCGAGAAAGAGCACCGTGACATGCTGAGTCTCTGGGAAAGCAGAGATCCCCAGTGCTGTTGTGCCTGTGGATAGGCTGCAGAGGGATACTGAATATCAGCAATTTCTTTCAGGGCTGGCACCTTCCTTGTGGGAGAAGGAGCCGTAAGTTTGCCTTTTCAGAAAAAAGCTTCTGCCGAGAAAGAGCACCGTGACATGCTGAGTCTCTGGGAAAGCAGAGATCCCCAGTGCTGTTGTGCCTGTGGATAGGCTGTAGGGGGAGGGTGAAGACCTGCATTTGCTTTCAGGGCTGGCACCTTCCTTGTGGGAGAAGGAGCCAGGCGTTTGCCTTTTCAGAAAAAAGCTTCTGCCGAGAAAGAGCACCGTGACATGCTGAGTCTCTGGGAAAGCAGAGATCCCCAGTGCTGTTGTGCCTGTGGATAGGCTGCAGGGGGATACTGAATATCAGCAATTTCTTTCAGGGCTGGCACCTTCCTTGTGGGAGAAGGAGCCAGGCGTTTGCCTTTTCAGAAAAAAGCATCTGCCGAGAAAGAGCACCGTGACATGCTGAGTCTCTGGGAAAGCAGAGATCCCCAGTGCTGTTGTGCCTGTGGATAGGCTGCAGGGGGACGGTGAAAACCAGCAATTTCTTTCAAGGGCTGGCACCTTCCTTGTGGGAGAAGGAGCCGTTAGTTTGCCTTTTCAGAAAAAAGCTTCTGCCAAGAACGAGCACCGTGACATGCTGAGTCTCTGGGAAAGCAGAGATCCCCAGTGCTGTTGTGCCTGTGGATAGGCTGCAGAGGGATAGTGAAGACCTGCATTTGCTTTCAGGGCTGGCACCTTCCTTGTGGGAGAAGGAGCCAGGCGTTTGCCTTTTCAGAAAAAAGCTTCTGCCGAGAAAGAGCACCGTGACATGCTGAGTCTCTGGGAAAGCAGAGATCCCCAGTGCTGTTGTGCCTGTGGATAGGCTGCAGAGGGATACTGAATATCAGCAATTTCTTTCAGGGCTGGCACCTTCCTTGTGGGAGAAGGAGCCGGACGTTTGCCTTTTCAGAAAAAAGCTTCTGCCGAGAAAGAGCACCGTGACATGCTGAGTCTCTGGGAAAGCAGAGATCCCCAGTGCTGTTGTGCCTGTGGATAGGCTGCAGGGGGACGGTGAAAACCAGCAATTTCTTTCAGGGCTGGCACCTTCCTTGTGGGAGAAGGAGCCAGGCGTTTGCCTTTTCAGAAAAAAGCTTCTGCCGAGAAAGAGCACCGTGACATGCTGAGTCTCTGGGAAAGCAGAGATCCCCAGTGCTGTTGTGCCTGTGGATAGGCTGCAGGGGGATACTGAATATCAGCAATTTCTTTCAGGGCTGGCACCTTCCTTGTGGGAGAAGGAGCCAGGCGTTTGCCTTTTCAGAAAAAAGCTTCTGCCGAGAAAGAGCACCGTGACATGCTGAGTCTCTGGGAAAGCAGAGATCCCCAGTGCTGTTGTGCCTGTGGATAGGCTGCAGGGGGACGGTGAAAACCAGCAATTTCTTTCAGGGCTGGCAGCTTCCTTGTGGGAGAAGGAGCCGTAAGTTTGCCTTTTCAGAAAAAAGCTTCTGCCAGGAACGAGCACCGTGACATGCTGCGTCTCTGGGAAAGCAGAGATCCCCAGTGCTGTTGTGCCTGTGGATAGGCAGCAGAGGGATAGTGAAGACCTGCATTTGCTTTCAGGGCTGGCACCTTCCTTGTGGGAGAAGGAGCCAGGCGTTTGCCTTTTCAGAAAAAAGCTTCTGCCGAGAAAGAGCACCGTGACATGCTGAGTCTCTGGGAAAGCAGAGATCCCCAGTGCTGTTGTGCCTGTGGATAGGCTGCAGGGGGACGGTGAAAACCAGCAATTTCTTTCAGGGCTGGCACCTTCCTTGTGGGAGAAGGAGCCAGGCGTTTGCCTTTTCAGAAAAAAGCTTCTGCCGAGAAAGAGCACCGTGACATGCTGAGTCTCTGGGAAAGCAGAGATCCCCAGTGCTGTTGTGCCTGTGGATAGGCTGCAGGGGGATACTGAATATCAGCAATTTCTTTCAGGGCTGGCACCTTCCTTGTGGGAGAAGGAGCGAGGCGTTTGCCTTTTCAGAAAAAAGCTTCTGCCGAGAAAGAGCACCGTGACATGCTGAGTCTCTGGGAAAGCAGAGATCCCCAGTGCTGTTGTGCCTGTGGATAGGCTGCAGGGGGATACTGAATATCAGCAATTTCTTTCAGGGCTGGCACCTTCCTTGTGGGAGAAGGAGCCGTAAGTTTGCCTTTTCAGAAAAAAGCTTCTGCCGAGAAAGAGCACCGTGACATGCTGAGTCTCTGGGAAAGCAGAGATCCCCAGTGCTGTTGTGCCTGTGGATAGGCTGCAGGGGGACGGTGAAAACCAGCAATTTCTTTCAGGGCTGGCACCTTCCTTGTGGGAGAAGGAGCCGTAAGTTTGCCTTTTCAGAAAAAAGCTTCTGCCAAGAACGAGCACCGTGACATGCTGAGTCTCTGGGAAAGCAGAGATCCCCAGTGCTGTTGTGCCTGTGGATAGGCTGCAGGGGGACGGTGAAAACCAGCAATTTCTTTCAGGGCTGGCAGCTTCCTTGTGGGAGAAGGAGCCAGGCGTTTGCCTTTTCAGAAAAAGCTTCTGCCGAGAAAGAGCACCGTGACATGCTGAGTCTCTGGGAAAGCAGAGATCCCCAGTGCTGTTGTGCCTGTGGATAGGCCGCAGGGGGACGGTGAAAACCAGCAATTTCTTTCAGGGCTGGCACCTTCCTTGTGGGAGAAGGAGCCGGACGTTTGCCTTTTCAGAAAAAGCTTCTGCCGAAAGTGAGCACCGTGACATGCTGAGTCTCTGGGAAAGCAGAGATCCCCAGTGCTGTTGTGCCTGTGGATAGGCTGCAGGGGGACGGTGAAAACCAGCAATTTCTTTCAGGGCTGGCAGCTTCCTTGTGGGAGAAGGAGCCAGGCGTTTGCCTTTTCAGAAAAAGCTTCTGCCGAGAAAGAGCACCGTGACATGCTGAGTCTCTGGGAAAGCAGAGATCCCCAGTGCTGTTGTGCCTGTGGATAGGCCGCAGGGGGACGGTGAAAACCAGCAATTTCTTTCAGGTCTGGCACCTTTCTTGTGGGAGAAGGAGCCGGATGTTTGCCTTTTCAGAAAAAGCTTCTGCCGAAAGTGAGCACCGTGACATGCTGAGTCTCTGGGAAAGCAGAGATCCCCAGTGCTGTTGTGCCTGTGGATAGGCTGCAGAGGGATACTGAATATCAGCAATTTCTTTCAGGGCTGGCAGCTTCCTTGTGGGAGAAGGAGCCTTAAGTTTGCCTTTTCAGAAAAAAGCTTCTGCCGAGAAAGAGCACCGTGACATGCTGAGTCTCTGGGAAAGCAGAGATCCCCAGTGCTGTTGTGCCTGTGGATAGGCTGTAGGGGGAGGGTGAAGACCTGCATTTGCTTTCAGGGCTGGCACCTTCCTTGTGGGAGAAGGAGCCAGGCGTTTGCCTTTTCAGAAAAAAGCATCTGCCGAGAAAGAGCACCGTGACATGCTGAGTCTCTGGGAAAGCAGAGATCCCCAGTGCTGTTGTGCCTGTGGATAGGCTGCAGGGGGATACTGAATATCAGCAATTTCTTTCAGGGCTGGCACCTTCCTTGTGGGAGAAGGAGCGAGGCGTTTGCCTTTTCAGAAAAAAGCTTCTGCCGAGAAAGAGCACCGTGACATGCTGAGTCTCTGGGAAAGCAGAGATCCCCAGTGCTGTTGTGCCTGTGGATAGGCTGCAGGGGGACGGTGAAAACCAGCAATTTCTTTCAGGGCTGGCACCTTCCTTGTGGGAGAAGGAGCCGTAAGTTTGCCTTTTCAGAAAAAAGCTTCTGCCAAGAACGAGCACCGTGACATGCTGAGTCTCTGGGAAAGCAGAGATCCCCAGTGCTGTTGTGCCTGTGGATAGGCTGCAGGGGGACGGTGAAAACCAGCAATTTCTTTCAGGGCTGGCAGCTTCCTTGTGGGAGAAGGAGCCAGGCGTTTGCCTTTTCAGAAAAAGCTTCTGCCGAGAAAGAGCACCGTGACATGCTGAGTCTCTGGGAAAGCAGAGATCCCCAGTGCTGTTGTGCCTGTGGATAGGCTGCAGAGGGATAGTGAAGACCTGCATTTGCTTTCAGGGCTGGCACCTTCCTTGTGGGAGAAGGAGCCAGGCGTTTGCCTTTTCAGAAAAAAGCTTCTGCCGAGAAAGAGCACCGTGACATGCTGAGTCTCTGGGAAAGCAGAGATCCCCAGTGCTGTTGTGCCTGTGGATAGGCTGCAGAGGGATACTGAATATCAGCAATTTCTTTCAGGGCTGGCACCTTCCTTGTGGGAGAAGGAGCCGTAAGTTTGCCTTTTCAGAAAAAAGCTTCTGCCGAGAAAGAGCACCGTGACATGCTGAGTCTCTGGGAAAGCAGAGATCCCCAGTGCTGTTGTGCCTGTGGATAGGCTGCAGGGGGACGGTGAAAACCAGCAATTTCTTTCAGGGCTGGCACCTTCCTTGTGGGAGAAGGAGCCGTAAGTTTGCCTTTTCAGAAAAAAGCTTCTGCCGAGAAAGAGCACCGTGACATGCTGAGTCTCTGGGAAAGCAGAGATCCCCAGTGCTGTTGTGCCTGTGGATAGGCTGCAGAGGGATACTGAATATCAGCAATTTCTTTCAGGGCTGGCACCTTCCTTGTGGGAGAAGGAGCCGTAAGTTTGCCTTTTCAGAAAAAAGCTTCTGCCGAGAAAGAGCACCGTGACATGCTGAGTCTCTGGGAAAGCAGAGATCCCCAGTGCTGTTGTGCCTGTGGATAGGCTGTAGGGGGAGGGTGAAGACCTGCATTTGCTTTCAGGGCTGGCACCTTCCTTGTGGGAGAAGGAGCCAGGCGTTTGCCTTTTCAGAAAAAAGCTTCTGCCGAGAAAGAGCACCGTGACATGCTGAGTCTCTGGGAAAGCAGAGATCCCCAGTGCTGTTGTGCCTGTGGATAGGCTGCAGGGGGATACTGAATATCAGCAATTTCTTTCAGGGCTGGCACCTTCCTTGTGGGAGAAGGAGCCAGGCGTTTGCCTTTTCAGAAAAAAGCATCTGCCGAGAAAGAGCACCGTGACATGCTGAGTCTCTGGGAAAGCAGAGATCCCCAGTGCTGTTGTGCCTGTGGATAGGCTGCAGGGGGACGGTGAAAACCAGCAATTTCTTTCAAGGGCTGGCACCTTCCTTGTGGGAGAAGGAGCCGTTAGTTTGCCTTTTCAGAAAAAAGCTTCTGCCTAGAACGAGCACCGTGACATGCTGAGTCTCTGGGAAAGCAGAGATCCCCAGTGCTGTTGTGCCTGTGGATAGGCTGCAGAGGGATAGTGAAGACCTGCATTTGCTTTCAGGGCTGGCACCTTCCTTGTGGGAGAAGGAGCCAGGCGTTTGCCTTTTCAGAAAAAAGCTTCTGCCGAGAAAGAGCACCGTGACATGCTGAGTCTCTGGGAAAGCAGAGATCCCCAGTGCTGTTGTGCCTGTGGATAGGCTGCAGAGGGATACTGAATATCAGCAATTTCTTTCAGGGCTGGCACCTTCCTTGTGGGAGAAGGAGCCGGACGTTTGCCTTTTCAGAAAAAAGCTTCTGCCGAGAAAGAGCACCGTGACATGCTGAGTCTCTGGGAAAGCAGAGATCCCCAGTGCTGTTGTGCCTGTGGATAGGCTGCAGGGGGACGGTGAAAACCAGCAATTTCTTTCAGGGCTGGCACCTTCCTTGTGGGAGAAGGAGCCAGGCGTTTGCCTTTTCAGAAAAAAGCTTCTGCCGAGAAAGAGCACCGTGACATGCTGAGTCTCTGGGAAAGCAGAGATCCCCAGTGCTGTTGTGCCTGTGGATAGGCTGCAGGGGGATACTGAATATCAGCAATTTCTTTCAGGGCTGGCACCTTCCTTGTGGGAGAAGGAGCCAGGCGTTTGCCTTTTCAGAAAAAAGCTTCTGCCGAGAAAGAGCACCGTGACATGCTGAGTCTCTGGGAAAGCAGAGATCCCCAGTGCTGTTGTGCCTGTGGATAGGCTGCAGGGGGACGGTGAAAACCAGCAATTTCTTTCAGGGCTGGCAGCTTCCTTGTGGGAGAAGGAGCCGTAAGTTTGCCTTTTCAGAAAAAAGCTTCTGCCAGGAACGAGCACCGTGACATGCTGCGTCTCTGGGAAAGCAGAGATCCCCAGTGCTGTTGTGCCTGTGGATAGGCAGCAGAGGGATAGTGAAGACCTGCATTTGCTTTCAGGGCTGGCACCTTCCTTGTGGGAGAAGGAGCCAGGCGTTTGCCTTTTCAGAAAAAAGCTTCTGCCGAGAAAGAGCACCGTGACATGCTGAGTCTCTGGGAAAGCAGAGATCCCCAGTGCTGTTGTGCCTGTGGATAGGCTGCAGGGGGACGGTGAAAACCAGCAATTTCTTTCAGGGCTGGCACCTTCCTTGTGGGAGAAGGAGCCAGGCGTTTGCCTTTTCAGAAAAAAGCTTCTGCCGAGAAAGAGCACCGTGACATGCTGAGTCTCTGGGAAAGCAGAGATCCCCAGTGCTGTTGTGCCTGTGGATAGGCTGCAGGGGGATACTGAATATCAGCAATTTCTTTCAGGGCTGGCACCTTCCTTGTGGGAGAAGGAGCGAGGCGTTTGCCTTTTCAGAAAAAAGCTTCTGCCGAGAAAGAGCACCGTGACATGCTGAGTCTCTGGGAAAGCAGAGATCCCCAGTGCTGTTGTGCCTGTGGATAGGCTGCAGGGGGATACTGAATATCAGCAATTTCTTTCAGGGCTGGCACCTTCCTTGTGGGAGAAGGAGCCGTAAGTTTGCCTTTTCAGAAAAAAGCTTCTGCCGAGAAAGAGCACCGTGACATGCTGAGTCTCTGGGAAAGCAGAGATCCCCAGTGCTGTTGTGCCTGTGGATAGGCTGCAGGGGGACGGTGAAAACCAGCAATTTCTTTCAGGGCTGGCACCTTCCTTGTGGGAGAAGGAGCCGTAAGTTTGCCTTTTCAGAAAAAAGCTTCTGCCAAGAACGAGCACCGTGACATGCTGAGTCTCTGGGAAAGCAGAGATCCCCAGTGCTGTTGTGCCTGTGGATAGGCTGCAGGGGGACGGTGAAAACCAGCAATTTCTTTCAGGGCTGGCAGCTTCCTTGTGGGAGAAGGAGCCAGGCGTTTGCCTTTTCAGAAAAAGCTTCTGCCGAGAAAGAGCACCGTGACATGCTGAGTCTCTGGGAAAGCAGAGATCCCCAGTGCTGTTGTGCCTGTGGATAGGCCGCAGGGGGACGGTGAAAACCAGCAATTTCTTTCAGGGCTGGCACCTTCCTTGTGGGAGAAGGAGCCGGACGTTTGCCTTTTCAGAAAAAGCTTCTGCCGAAAGTGAGCACCGTGACATGCTGAGTCTCTGGGAAAGCAGAGATCCCCAGTGCTGTTGTGCCTGTGGATAGGCTGCAGGGGGACGGTGAAAACCAGCAATTTCTTTCAGGGCTGGCAGCTTCCTTGTGGGAGAAGGAGCCAGGCGTTTGCCTTTTCAGAAAAAGCTTCTGCCGAGAAAGAGCACCGTGACATGCTGAGTCTCTGGGAAAGCAGAGATCCCCAGTGCTGTTGTGCCTGTGGATAGGCCGCAGGGGGACGGTGAAAACCAGCAATTTCTTTCAGGTCTGGCACCTTTCTTGTGGGAGAAGGAGCCGGATGTTTGCCTTTTCAGAAAAAGCTTCTGCCGAAAGTGAGCACCGTGACATGCTGAGTCTCTGGGAAAGCAGAGATCCCCAGTGCTGTTGTGCCTGTGGATAGGCTGCAGAGGGATACTGAATATTAGCAATTTCTTTCAGGGCTGGCAGCTTCCTTGTGGGAGAAGGAGCCTTAAGTTTGCCTTTTCAGAAAAAAGCTTCTGCCGAGAAAGAGCACCGTGACATGCTGAGTCTCTGGGAAAGCAGAGATCCCCAGTGCTGTTGTGCCTGTGGATAGGCTGTAGGGGGAGGGTGAAGACCTGCATTTGCTTTCAGGGCTGGCACCTTCCTTGTGGGAGAAGGAGCGAGGCGTTTGCCTTTTCAGAAAAAAGCATCTGCCGAGAAAGAGCACCGTGACATGCTGAGTCTCTGGGAAAGCAGAGATCCCCAGTGCTGTTGTGCCTGTGGATAGGCTGCAGGGGGATACTGAATATCAGCAATTTCTTTCAGGGCTGGCACCTTCCTTGTGGGAGAAGGAGCGAGGCGTTTGCCTTTTCAGAAAAAAGCTTCTGCCGAGAAAGAGCACCGTGACATGCTGAGTCTCTGGGAAAGCAGAGATCCCCAGTGCTGTTGTGCCTGTGGATAGGCTGCAGGGGGATACTGAATATCAGCAATTTCTTTCAGGGCTGGCACCTTCCTTGTGGGAGAAGGAGCCGTAAGTTTGCCTTTTCAGAAAAAAGCTTCTGCCGAGAAAGAGCACCGTGACATGCTGAGTCTCTGGGAAAGCAGAGATCCCCAGTGCTGTTGTGCCTGTGGATAGGCTGCAGGGGGACGGTGAAAAACAGCAATTTCTTTCAGGGCTGGCACCTTCCTTGTGGGAGAAGGAGCCGTAAGTTTGCCTTTTCAGAAAAAGCTTCTGCCAAGAACGAGCACCGGGACATGCTGGGTCTCTGGGAAAGCAGAGATCCCCAGTGCTGTTGTGCCTGTGGATAGGCTGCAGGGGGACGGTGAAAACCAGCAATTTCTTTCAGGGCTGGCAGCTTCCTTGTGGGAGAAGGAGCCAGGCGTTTGCCTTTTCAGAAAAAGCTTCTGCCGAGAAAGAGCACCGTGACATGCTGAGTCTCTGGGAAAGCAGAGATCCCCAGTGCTGTTGTGCCTGTGGATAGGCTGCAGAGGGATAGTGAAGACCTGCATTTGCTTTCAGGGCTGGCACCTTCCTTGTGGGAGAAGGAGCCTTAAGTTTGCCTTTTCAGAAAAAAGCTTCTGCCGAGAAAGAGCACCGTGACATGCTGAGTCTCTGGGAAAGCAGAGATCCCCAGTGCTGTTGTGCCTGTGGATAGGCTGCAGAGGGATACTGAATATCAGCAATTTCTTTCAGGGCTGGCACCTTCCTTGTGGGAGAAGGAGCCGTAAGTTTGCCTTTTCAGAAAAAAGCTTCTGCCGAGAAAGAGCACCGTGACATGCTGAGTCTCTGGGAAAGCAGAGATCCCCAGTGCTGTTGTGCCTGTGGATAGGCTGTAGGGGGAGGGTGAAGACCTGCATTTGCTTTCAGGGCTGGCACCTTCCTTGTGGGAGAAGGAGCCAGGCGTTTGCCTTTTCAGAAAAAAGCTTCTGCCGAGAAAGAGCACCGTGACATGCTGAGTCTCTGGGAAAGCAGAGATCCCCAGTGCTGTTGTGCCTGTGGATAGGCTGCAGGGGGATACTGAATATCAGCAATTTCTTTCAGGGCTGGCACCTTCCTTGTGGGAGAAGGAGCCAGGCGTTTGCCTTTTCAGAAAAAAGCATCTGCCGAGAAAGAGCACCGTGACATGCTGAGTCTCTGGGAAAGCAGAGATCCCCAGTGCTGTTGTGCCTGTGGATAGGCTGCAGGGGGATACTGAATATCAGCAATTTCTTTCAAGGGCTGGCACCTTCCTTGTGGGAGAAGGAGCCGTTAGTTTGCCTTTTCAGAAAAAAGCTTCTGCCAAGAACGAGCACCGTGACATGCTGAGTCTCTGGGAAAGCAGAGATCCCCAGTGCTGTTGTGCCTGTGGATAGGCTGTAGGGGGAGGGTGAAGACCTGCATTTGCTTTCAGGGCTGGCACCTTCCTTGTGGGAGAAGGAGCCAGGCGTTTGCCTTTTCAGAAAAAAGCTTCTGCCGAGAAAGAGCACCGTGACATGCTGAGTCTCTGGGAAAGCAGAGATCCCCAGTGCTGTTGTGCCTGTGGATAGGCTGCAGGGGGATACTGAATATCAGCAATTTCTTTCAGGGCTGGCACCTTCCTTGTGGGAGAAGGAGCCGTAAGTTTGCCTTTTCAGAAAAAAGCTTCTGCCGAGAAAGAGCACCGTGACATGCTGAGTCTCTGGGAAAGCAGAGATCCCCAGTGCTGTTGTGCCTGTGGATAGGCTGCAGGGGGACGGTGAAGACCAGCAATTTCTTTCAGGGCTGGCACCTTCCTTGTGGGAGAAGGAGCCAGACGTTTGGCTTTTCAGAAAAAAGCTTCTGCCGAGAACGAGCACCGTGACATGCTGAGTCTCTGGGAAAGCAGAGATCCCCAGTGCTGTTGTGCCTGTGGATAGGCTGCAGGGGGATACTGAATATCAGCAATTTCTTTCAGGGCTGGCACCTTCCTTGTGGGAGAAGGAGCCGTAAGTTTGCCTTTTCAGAAAAAAGCTTCTGCCGAGAACGAGCACCGTGACATGCTGAGTCTCTGGGAAAGCAGAGATCCCCAGTGCTGTTGTGCCTGTGGATAGGCTGCAGAGGGATAGTGAAGACCTGCATTTGCTTTCAGGGCTGGCACCTTCCTTGTGGGAGAAGGAGCCGTAAGTTTGCCTTTTCAGAAAAAAGCTTCTGCCGAGAACGAGCACCGTGACATGCTGAGTCTCTGGGAAAGCAGAGATCCCCAGTGCTGTTGTGCCTGTGGATAGGCTGCAG
Organism: Astur gentilis; assembly: GCF_929443795.1. Taxonomy (NCBI): domain Eukaryota; kingdom Metazoa; phylum Chordata; class Aves; order Accipitriformes; family Accipitridae; genus Astur; species Astur gentilis. The sequence continues at coordinate 9,998,071 of NC_064880.1, read as the reverse complement.
GGGGACGGTGAAAACCAGCAATTTCTTTCAGGGCTGGCACCTTCCTTGTGGGAGAAGGAGCCAGGCGTTTGCCTTTTCAGAAAAAAGCTTCTGCCGAGAAAGAGCACCGTGACATGCTGAGTCTCTGGGAAAGCAGAGATCCCCAGTGCTGTTGTGCCTGTGGATAGGCTGCAGGGGGACGGTGAAAACCAGCAATTTCTTTCAGGGCTGGCACCTTCCTTGTGGGAGAAGGAGCCGTAAGTTTGCCTTTTCAGAAAAAAGCTTCTGCCAAGAACGAGCACCGTGACATGCTGAGTCTCTGGGAAAGCAGAGATCCCCAGTGCTGTTGTGCCTGTGGATAGGCTGCAGAGGGATAGTGAAGACCTGCATTTGCTTTCAGGGCTGGCACCTTCCTTGTGGGAGAAGGAGCGAGGCGTTTGCCTTTTCAGAAAAAAGCTTCTGCCGAGAAAGAGCACCGTGACATGCTGAGTCTCTGGGAAAGCAGAGATCCCCAGTGCTGTTGTGCCTGTGGATAGGCTGCAGGGGGATACTGAATATCAGCAATTTCTTTCAGGCCTGGCACCTTCCTTGTGGGAGAAGGAGCCAGGCGTTTGCCTTTTCAGAAAAAAGCATCTGCCGAGAAAGATCACCGTGACATGCTGAGTCTCTGGGAAAGCAGAGATCCCCAGTGCTGTTGTGCCTGTGGATAGGCTGCAGGGGGATACTGAATATCAGCAATTTCTTTCAGGGCTGGCACCTTCCTTGTGGGAGAAGGAGCGAGGCGTTTGCCTTTTCAGAAAAAAGCTTCTGCCGAGAAAGAGCACCGTGACATGCTGAGTCTCTGGGAAAGCAGAGATCCCCAGTGCTGTTGTGCCTGTGGATAGGCTGCAGGGGGATACTGAATATCAGCAATTTCTTTCAGGGCTGGCACCTTCCTTGTGGGAGAAGGAGCCGTAAGTTTGCCTTTTCAGAAAAAAGCTTCTGCCGAGAAAGAGCACCGTGACATGCTGAGTCTCTGGGAAAGCAGAGATCCCCAGTGCTGTTGTGCCTGTGGATAGGCTGCAGGGGGACGGTGAAAACCAGCAATTTCTTTCAGGGCTGGCACCTTCCTTGTGGGAGAAGGAGCCGTAAGTTTGCCTTTTCAGAAAAAAGCTTCTGCCAAGAACGAGCACCGTGACATGCTGAGTCTCTGGGAAAGCAGAGATCCCCAGTGCTGTTGTGCCTGTGGATAGGCTGCAGGGGGACGGTGAAAACCAGCAATTTCTTTCAGGGCTGGCAGCTTCCTTGTGGGAGAAGGAGCCAGGCGTTTGCCTTTTCAGAAAAAGCTTCTGCCGAGAAAGAGCACCGTGACATGCTGAGTCTCTGGGAAAGCAGAGATCCCCAGTGCTGTTGTGCCTGTGGATAGGCTGCAGAGGGATAGTGAAGACCTGCATTTGCTTTCAGGGCTGGCACCTTCCTTGTGGGAGAAGGAGCCTTAAGTTTGCCTTTTCAGAAAAAAGCTTCTGCCGAGAAAGAGCACCGTGACATGCTGAGTCTCTGGGAAAGCAGAGATCCCCAGTGCTGTTGTGCCTGTGGATAGGCTGCAGAGGGATACTGAATATCAGCAATTTCTTTCAGGGCTGGCACCTTCCTTGTGGGAGAAGGAGCCGTAAGTTTGCCTTTTCAGAAAAAAGCTTCTGCCGAGAAAGAGCACCGTGACATGCTGAGTCTCTGGGAAAGCAGAGATCCCCAGTGCTGTTGTGCCTGTGGATAGGCTGTAGGGGGAGGGTGAAGACCTGCATTTGCTTTCAGGGCTGGCACCTTCCTTGTGGGAGAAGGAGCCAGGCGTTTGCCTTTTCAGAAAAAAGCTTCTGCCGAGAAAGAGCACCGTGACATGCTGAGTCTCTGGGAAAGCAGAGATCCCCAGTGCTGTTGTGCCTGTGGATAGGCTGCAGGGGGATACTGAATATCAGCAATTTCTTTCAGGGCTGGCACCTTCCTTGTGGGAGAAGGAGCCAGGCGTTTGCCTTTTCAGAAAAAAGCATCTGCCGAGAAAGAGCACCGTGACATGCTGAGTCTCTGGGAAAGCAGAGATCCCCAGTGCTGTTGTGCCTGTGGATAGGCTGCAGGGGGACGGTGAAAACCAGCAATTTCTTTCAGGGCTGGCACCTTCCTTGTGGGAGAAGGAGCCAGGCGTTTGCCTTTTCAGAAAAAAGCTTCTGCCGAGAAAGAGCACCGTGACATGCTGAGTCTCTGGGAAAGCAGAGATCCCCAGTGCTGTTGTGCCTGTGGATAGGCTGCAGGGGGATACTGAATATCAGCAATTTCTTTCAGGGCTGGCACCTTCCTTGTGGGAGAAGGAGCCAGGCGTTTGCCTTTTCAGAAAAAAGCTTCTGCCGAGAAAGAGCACCGTGACATGCTGAGTCTCTGGGAAAGCAGAGATCCCCAGTGCTGTTGTGCCTGTGGATAGGCTGCAGGGGGACGGTGAAAACCAGCAATTTCTTTCAGGGCTGGCAGCTTCCTTGTGGGAGAAGGAGCCGTAAGTTTGCCTTTTCAGAAAAAAGCTTCTGCCAGGAACGAGCACCGTGACATGCTGCGTCTCTGGGAAAGCAGAGATCCCCAGTGCTGTTGTGCCTGTGGATAGGCAGCAGAGGGATAGTGAAGACCTGCATTTGCTTTCAGGGCTGGCACCTTCCTTGTGGGAGAAGGAGCCAGGCGTTTGCCTTTTCAGAAAAAAGCTTCTGCCGAGAAAGAGCACCGTGACATGCTGAGTCTCTGGGAAAGCAGAGATCCCCAGTGCTGTTGTGCCTGTGGATAGGCTGCAGGGGGACGGTGAAAACCAGCAATTTCTTTCAGGGCTGGCACCTTCCTTGTGGGAGAAGGAGCCAGGCGTTTGCCTTTTCAGAAAAAAGCTTCTGCCGAGAAAGAGCACCGTGACATGCTGAGTCTCTGGGAAAGCAGAGATCCCCAGTGCTGTTGTGCCTGTGGATAGGCTGCAGGGGGATACTGAATATCAGCAATTTCTTTCAGGGCTGGCACCTTCCTTGTGGGAGAAGGAGCGAGGCGTTTGCCTTTTCAGAAAAAAGCTTCTGCCGAGAAAGAGCACCGTGACATGCTGAGTCTCTGGGAAAGCAGAGATCCCCAGTGCTGTTGTGCCTGTGGATAGGCTGCAGGGGGATACTGAATATCAGCAATTTCTTTCAGGGCTGGCACCTTCCTTGTGGGAGAAGGAGCCGTAAGTTTGCCTTTTCAGAAAAAAGCTTCTGCCGAGAAAGAGCACCGTGACATGCTGAGTCTCTGGGAAAGCAGAGATCCCCAGTGCTGTTGTGCCTGTGGATAGGCTGCAGGGGGACGGTGAAAACCAGCAATTTCTTTCAGGGCTGGCACCTTCCTTGTGGGAGAAGGAGCCGTAAGTTTGCCTTTTCAGAAAAAAGCTTCTGCCAAGAACGAGCACCGTGACATGCTGAGTCTCTGGGAAAGCAGAGATCCCCAGTGCTGTTGTGCCTGTGGATAGGCTGCAGGGGGACGGTGAAAACCAGCAATTTCTTTCAGGGCTGGCAGCTTCCTTGTGGGAGAAGGAGCCAGGCGTTTGCCTTTTCAGAAAAAGCTTCTGCCGAGAAAGAGCACCGTGACATGCTGAGTCTCTGGGAAAGCAGAGATCCCCAGTGCTGTTGTGCCTGTGGATAGGCCGCAGGGGGACGGTGAAAACCAGCAATTTCTTTCAGGGCTGGCACCTTCCTTGTGGGAGAAGGAGCCGGACGTTTGCCTTTTCAGAAAAAGCTTCTGCCGAAAGTGAGCACCGTGACATGCTGAGTCTCTGGGAAAGCAGAGATCCCCAGTGCTGTTGTGCCTGTGGATAGGCTGCAGGGGGACGGTGAAAACCAGCAATTTCTTTCAGGGCTGGCAGCTTCCTTGTGGGAGAAGGAGCCAGGCGTTTGCCTTTTCAGAAAAAGCTTCTGCCGAGAAAGAGCACCGTGACATGCTGAGTCTCTGGGAAAGCAGAGATCCCCAGTGCTGTTGTGCCTGTGGATAGGCCGCAGGGGGACGGTGAAAACCAGCAATTTCTTTCAGGTCTGGCACCTTTCTTGTGGGAGAAGGAGCCGGATGTTTGCCTTTTCAGAAAAAGCTTCTGCCGAAAGTGAGCACCGTGACATGCTGAGTCTCTGGGAAAGCAGAGATCCCCAGTGCTGTTGTGCCTGTGGATAGGCTGCAGAGGGATACTGAATATCAGCAATTTCTTTCAGGGCTGGCAGCTTCCTTGTGGGAGAAGGAGCCTTAAGTTTGCCTTTTCAGAAAAAAGCTTCTGCCGAGAAAGAGCACCGTGACATGCTGAGTCTCTGGGAAAGCAGAGATCCCCAGTGCTGTTGTGCCTGTGGATAGGCTGTAGGGGGAGGGTGAAGACCTGCATTTGCTTTCAGGGCTGGCACCTTCCTTGTGGGAGAAGGAGCCAGGCGTTTGCCTTTTCAGAAAAAAGCATCTGCCGAGAAAGAGCACCGTGACATGCTGAGTCTCTGGGAAAGCAGAGATCCCCAGTGCTGTTGTGCCTGTGGATAGGCTGCAGGGGGATACTGAATATCAGCAATTTCTTTCAGGGCTGGCACCTTCCTTGTGGGAGAAGGAGCGAGGCGTTTGCCTTTTCAGAAAAAAGCTTCTGCCGAGAAAGAGCACCGTGACATGCTGAGTCTCTGGGAAAGCAGAGATCCCCAGTGCTGTTGTGCCTGTGGATAGGCTGCAGGGGGACGGTGAAAACCAGCAATTTCTTTCAGGGCTGGCACCTTCCTTGTGGGAGAAGGAGCCGTAAGTTTGCCTTTTCAGAAAAAAGCTTCTGCCAAGAACGAGCACCGTGACATGCTGAGTCTCTGGGAAAGCAGAGATCCCCAGTGCTGTTGTGCCTGTGGATAGGCTGCAGGGGGACGGTGAAAACCAGCAATTTCTTTCAGGGCTGGCAGCTTCCTTGTGGGAGAAGGAGCCAGGCGTTTGCCTTTTCAGAAAAAGCTTCTGCCGAGAAAGAGCACCGTGACATGCTGAGTCTCTGGGAAAGCAGAGATCCCCAGTGCTGTTGTGCCTGTGGATAGGCTGCAGAGGGATACTGAATATCAGCAATTTCTTTCAGGGCTGGCACCTTCCTTGTGGGAGAAGGAGCCGTAAGTTTGCCTTTTCAGAAAAAAGCTTCTGCCGAGAAAGAGCACCGTGACATGCTGAGTCTCTGGGAAAGCAGAGATCCCCAGTGCTGTTGTGCCTGTGGATAGGCTGCAGGGGGACGGTGAAAACCAGCAATTTCTTTCAGGGCTGGCACCTTCCTTGTGGGAGAAGGAGCCGTAAGTTTGCCTTTTCAGAAAAAAGCTTCTGCCGAGAAAGAGCACCGTGACATGCTGAGTCTCTGGGAAAGCAGAGATCCCCAGTGCTGTTGTGCCTGTGGATAGGCTGCAGGGGGATACTGAATATCAGCAATTTCTTTCAGGTCTGGCACCTTTCTTGTGGGAAAAGGAGCCGTAAGTTTGCCTTTTCAGAAAAAAGCTTCTGCCAGGAACGAGCACCGTGACATGCTGCGTCTCTGGGAAAGCAGAGATCCCCAGTGCTGTTGTGCCTGTGGATAGGCTGCAGAGGGATAGTGAAGACCTGCATTTGCTTTCAGGGCTGGCACCTTCCTTGTGGGAGAAGGAGCCGTAAGTTTGCCTTTTCAGAAAAAAGCTTCTGCCGAGAAAGAGCACCGTGACATGCTGAGTCTCTGGGAAAGCAGAGATCCCCAGTGCTGTTGTGCCTGTGGATAGGCTGCAGGGGGACGGTGAAAACCAGCAATTTCTTTCAGGGCTGGCACCTTCCTTGTGGGAGAAGGAGCCAGGCGTTTGCCTTTTCAGAAAAAAGCTTCTGCCGAGAAAGAGCACCGTGACATGCTGAGTCTCTGGGAAAGCAGAGATCCCCAGTGCTGTTGTGCCTGTGGATAGGCCGCAGGGGGACGGTGAAAACCAGCAATTTCTGTCAGGGCTGGCACCTTCCTTGTGGGAGAAGGAGCCGGACGTTTGACTTTTCAGAAAAAGCTTCTGCCGAAAGTGAGCACCGTGACATGCTGAGTCTCTGGGAAAGCAGAGATCCCCAGTGCTGTTGTGCCTGTGGATAGACTGCAGAGGGATACTGAATATCAGCAATTTCTTTCAGGGCTGGCACCTTCCTTGTGGGAGAAGGAGCCTTAAGTTTGCCTTTTCAGAAAAAAGCTTCTGCCGAGAAAGAGCACCGTGACATGCTGAGTCTCTGGGAAAGCAGAGATCCCCAGTGCTGTTGTGCCTGTGGATAGGCTGTAGGGGGAGGGTGAAGACCTGCATTTGCTTTCAGGGCTGGCACCTTCCTTGTGGGAGAAGGAGCCAGGCGTTTGCCTTTTCAGAAAAAAGCTTCTGCCGAGAACGAGCACCGTGACATGCTGAGTCTCTGGGAAAGCAGAGATCCCCAGTGCTGTTGTGCCTGTGGATAGGCTGCAGGGGGATACTGAATATCAGCAATTTCTTTCAGGGCTGGCACCTTCCTTGTGGGAGAAGGAGCCAGGCGTTTGCCTTTTCAGAAAAAAGCATCTGCCGAGAAAGAGCACCGTGACATGCTGAGTCTCTGGGAAAGCAGAGATCCCCAGTGCTGTTGTGCCTGTGGATAGGCTGCAGGGGGACGGTGAAAACCAGCAATTTCTTTCAAGGGCTGGCACCTTCCTTGTGGGAGAAGTAGCCGTTAGTTTGCCTTTTCAGAAAAAAGCTTCTGCCAAGAACGAGCACCGTGACATGCTGAGTCTCTGGGAAAGCAGAGATCCCCAGTGCTGTTGTGCCTGTGGATAGGCTGCACAGGGATAGTGAAGACCTGCATTTGCTTTCAGGGCTGGCACCTTCCTTGTGGGAGAAGGAGCCAGGCGTTTGCCTTTTCAGAAAAAAGCTTCTGCCGAGAAAGAGCACCGTGACATGCTGAGTCTCTGGGAAAGCAGAGATCCCCAGTGCTGTTGTGCCTGTGGATAGGCTGCAGGGGGATACTGAATATCAGCAATTTCTTTCAGGGCTGGCACCTTCCTTGTGGGAGAAGGAGCCAGGCGTTTGCCTTTTCAGAAAAAAGCTTCTGCCGAGAAAGAGCACCGTGACATGCTGAGTCTCTGGGAAAGCAGAGATCCCCAGTGCTGTTGTGCCTGTGGATAGGCTGCAGGGGGACGGTGAAAACCAGCAATTTCTTTCAGGGCTGGCAGCTTCCTTGTGGGAGAAGGAGCCGTAAGTTTGCCTTTTCAGAAAAAAGCTTCTGCCAGGAACGAGCACCGTGACATGCTGCGTCTCTGGGAAAGCAGAGATCCCCAGTGCTGTTGTGCCTGTGGATAGGCAGCAGAGGGATAGTGAAGACCTGCATTTGCTTTCAGGGCTGGCACCTTCCTTGTGGGAGAAGGAGCCAGGCGTTTGCCTTTTCAGAAAAAAGCTTCTGCCGAGAAAGAGCACCGTGACATGCTGAGTCTCTGGGAAAGCAGAGATCCCCAGTGCTGTTGTGCCTGTGGATAGGCTGCAGGGGGACGGTGAAAACCAGCAATTTCTTTCAGGGCTGGCACCTTCCTTGTGGGAGAAGGAGCCGTAAGTTTGCCTTTTCAGAAAAAAGCTTCTGCCGAGAAAGAGCACCGTGACATGCGGAGTCTCTGGGAAAGCAGAGATCCCCAGTGCTGTTGTGCCTGTGGATAGGCTGCAGGGGGACGGTGAAAACCAGCAATTTCTTTCAGGGCTGGCACCTTCCTTGTGGGAGAAGGAGCCGTAAGTTTGCCTTTTCAGAAAAAAGCTTCTGCCGAGAAAGAGCACCGTGACATGCTGAGTCTCTGGGAAAGCAGAGATCCCCAGTGCTGTTGTGCCTGTGGATAGGCTGCAGGGGGATACTGAATATCAGCAATTTCTTTCAGGGCTGGCACCTTCCTTGTGGGAGAAGGAGCCAGGCGTTTGCCTTTTCAGAAAAAAGCTTCTGCCGAGAAAGAGCACCGTGACATGCTGAGTCTCTGGGAAAGCAGAGATCCCCAGTGCTGTTGTGCCTGTGGATAGGCTGCAGGGGGACGGTGAAAACCAGCAATTTCTTTCAGGGCTGGCAGCTTCCTTGTGGGAGAAGGAGCCGTAAGTTTGCCTTTTCAGAAAAAAGCTTCTGCCAGGAACGAGCACCGTGACATGCTGCGTCTCTGGGAAAGCAGAGATCCCCAGTGCTGTTGTGCCTGTGGATAGGCAGCAGAGGGATAGTGAAGACCTGCATTTGCTTTCAGGGCTGGCACCTTCCTTGTGGGAGAAGGAGCCGTAAGTTTGCCTTTTCAGAAAAAAGCTTCTGCCGAGAAAGAGCACCGTGACATGCTGAGTCTCTGGGAAAGCAGAGATCCCCAGTGCTGTTGTGCCTGTGGATAGGCTGCAGGGGGACGGTGAAAACCAGCAATTTCTTTCAGGGCTGGCACCTTCCTTGTGGGAGAAGGAGCCAGACGTTTGCCTTTTCAGAAAAAAGCTTCTGCCGAGAAAGAGCACCGTGACATGCTGAGTCTCTGGGAAAGCAGAGATCCCCAGTGCTGTTGTGCCTGTGGATAGGCTGCAGGGGGGATAATGAATATCAACAATTTCTTTCAGGGCTGGCACCTTCCTTGTGGGAGAAGGAGCCAGGCGTTTGCCTTTTCAGAAAAAAGCTTCTGCCGAGAAAGAGCACCGTGACATGCTGAGTCTCTGGGAAAGCAGAGATCCCCAGTGCTGTTGTGCCTGTGGATAGGCTGTAGGGGGAGGGTGAAGACCTGCATTTGCTTTCAGGGCTGGCACCATCCTTGTGGGAGAAGGAGCCAGGCGTTTGCCTTTTCAGAAAAAAGCTTCTGCCGAGAAAGAGCACCGTGACATGCTGAGTCTCTGGGAAAGCAGAGATCCCCAGTGCTGTTGTGCCTGTGGATAGGCTGCAGGGGGATACTGAATATCAGCAATTTCTTTCAGGGCTGGCACCTTCCTTGTGGGAGAAGGAGCCAGGCGTTTGCCTTTTCAGAAAAAAGCATCTGCCGAGAAAGAGCACCGTGACATGCTGAGTCTCTGGGAAAGCAGAGATCCCCAGTGCTGTTGTGCCTGTGGATAGGCTGCACAGGGATAGTGAAGACCTGCATTTGCTTTCAGGGCTGGCACCTTCCTTGTGGGAGAAGGAGCCAGGCGTTTGCCTTTTCAGAAAAAAGCTTCTGCCGAGAAAGAGCACCGTGACATGCTGAGTCTCTGGGAAAGCAGAGATCCCCAGTGCTGTTGTGCCTGTGGATAGGCTGCAGAGGGATACTGAATATCAGCAATTTCTTTCAGGGCTGGCACCTTCCTTGTGGGAGAAGGAGCCGTAAGTTTGCCTTTTCAGAAAAAAGCTTCTGCCGAGAAAGAGCACCGTGACATGCTGAGTCTCTGGGAAAGCAGAGATCCCCAGTGCTGTTGTGCCTGTGGATAGGCTGCAGGGGGACGGTGAAAACCAGCAATTTCTTTCAGGGCTGGCACCTTCCTTGTGGGAGAAGGAGCCAGACGTTTGCCTTTTCAGAAAAAAGCTTCTGCCGAGAAAGAGCACCGTGACATGCTGAGTCTCTGGGAAAGCAGAGATCCCCAGTGCTGTTGTGCCTGTGGATAGGCTGCAGGGGGATACTGAATATCAGCAATTTCTTTCAGGGCTGGCACCTTCCTTGTGGGAGAAGGAGCCAGGCGTTTGCCTTTTCAGAAAAAAGCTTCTGCCGAGAAAGAGCACCGTGACATGCTGAGTCTCTGGGAAAGCAGAGATCCCCAGTGCTGTTGTGCCTGTGGATAGGCTGCAGGGGGACGGTGAAAACCAGGAATTTCTTTCAGGGCTGGCACCTTCCTTGTGGGAGAAGGAGCCAGGCGTTTGCCTTTTCAGAAAAAGCTTCTGCCGAGAAAGAGCACCGTGACATGCTGAGTCTCTGGGAAAGCAGAGATCCCCAGTGCTGTTGTGCCTGTGGATAGGCCGCAGGGGGACGGTGAAGACCAGCAATTTCTTTCAGGTCTGGCACCTTCCTTGTGGGAGAAGGAGCCGGACGTTTGCCTTTTCAGAAAAAAGCTTCTGCCGAGAAAGAGCACCGTGACATGCTGAGTCTCTGGGAAAGCAGAGATCCCCAGTGCTGTTGTGCCTGTGGATAGGCTGCAGGGGGACGGTGAAAACCAGCAATTTCTTTCAAGGGCTGGCAGCTTCCTTGTGGGAGAAGGAGCCTTAATTTTGCCTTTTCAGAAAAAGCTTCTGCCGAGAAAGAGCACCGTGACATGCTGAGTCTCTGGGAAAGCAGAGATCCCCAGTGCTGTTGTGCCTGTGGATAGGCTGCAGGGGGACGGTGAAGACATGCATATGCTTTCAGGGCTGGCACCTTCCTTGTGGGAGAAGGAGCCAGACGTTTGCCTTTTCAGAAAAAAGCTTCTGCCGAGAAAGAGCACCGTGACATGCTGAGTCTCTGGGAAAGCAGAGATCCCCAGTGCTGTTGTGCCTTTGGATAGGCTGCAGAGGGATACTGAATATCAGCAATTTCTTTCAGGGCTGGCACCTTCCTTGTGGGAGAAGGAGCCGTAAGTTTGCCTTTTCAGAAAAAAGCTTCTGCCAAGAACGAGCACCATGACATGCTGAGTCTCTGGGAAAGCAGAGATCCCCAGTGCTGTTGTGCCTGTGGATAGGCTGCAGGGGGATACTGAATATCAGCAATTTCTTTCAGGGCTGGCACCTTCCTTGTGGGAGAAGGAGCCAGGCGTTTGCCTTTTCAGAAAAAAGCTTCTGCCGAGAAAGAGCACCGTGACATGCTGAGTCTCTGGGAAAGCAGAGATCCCCAGTGCTGTTGTGCCTGTGGATAGGCTGCAGAGGGATACTGAATATCAGCAATTTCTTTCAGGGCTGGCACCTTCCTTGTGGGAGAAGGAGCCGTAAGTTTGCCTTTTCAGAAAAAAGCTTCTGCCGAGAAAGAGCACCGTGACATGCTGAGTCTCTGGGAAAGCAGAGATCCCCAGTGCTGTTGTGCCTGTGGATAGGCTGCAGGGGGACGGTGAAAACCAGCAATTTCTTTCAGGGCTGGCAGCTTCCTTGTGGGAGAAGGAGCCAGGCGTTTGCCTTTTCAGAAAAAGCTTCTGCCGAGAAAGAGCACCGTGACATGCTGAGTCTCTGGGAAAGCAGAGATCCCCAGTGCTGTTGTGCCTGTGGATAGGCCGCAGGGGGACGGTGAAGACCAGCAATTTCTTTCAGGTCTGGCACCTTCCTTGTGGGAGAAGGAGCCGGACGTTTGCCTTTTCAGAAAAAAGCTTCTGCCGAGAAAGAGCACCGTGACATGCTGAGTCTCTGGGAAAGCAGAGATCCCCAGTGCTGTTGTGCCTGTGGATAGGCTGCAGGGGGACGGTGAAAACCAGCAATTTCTTTCAGGGCTGGCACCTTCCTTGTGGGAGAAGGAGCCGTAAGTTTGCCTTTTCAGAAAAAAGCTTCTGCCAAGAACGAGCACCGTGACATGCTGAGTCTCATGGAAAGCAGAGATCCCCAGTGCTGTTGTGCCTGTGGATAGGCTGCAGGGGGACGGTGAAAACCAGCAATTTCTTTCAGGGCTGGCAGCTTCCTTGTGGGAGAAGGAGCCGTAAGTTTGCCTTTTCAGAAAAAGCTTCTGCCGAGAAAGAGCACCGTGACATGCTGAGTCTCCGGGAAAGCAGAGATCCCCAGTGCTGTTGTGCCTGTGGATAGGCCGCAGGGGGACGGTGAAAACCAGCAATTTCTGTCAGGGCTGGCACCTTCCTTGTGGGAGAAGGAGCCGGACGTTTGACTTTTCAGAAAAAGCTTCTGCCGAAAGTGAGCACCGTGACATGCTGAGTCTCTGGGAAAGCAGAGATCCCCAGTGCTGTTGTGCCTGTGGATAGGCTGCAGGGGGACGGTGAAAACCAGCAATTTCTTTCAGGGCTGGCACCTTCCTTGTGGGAGAAGGAGCCGTAAGTTTGCCTTTTCAGAAAAAAGCTTCTGCCAAGAACGAGCACCGTGACATGCTGAGTCTCTGGGAAAGCAGAGATCCCCAGTGCTGTTGTGCCTGTGGATAGGCTGCAGGGGGACAGTGAAAACCAGCAATTTCTTTCAGGGCTGGCAGCTTCCTTGTGGGAGAAGGAGCCAGGCGTTTGCCTTTTCAGAAAAAGCTTCTGCCGAGAAAGAGCACCGTGACATGCTGAGTCTCTGGGAAAGCAGAGATCCCCAGTGCTGTTGTGCCTGTGGATAGGCCGCAGGGGGACGGTGAAAACCAGCAATTTCTTTCAGGTCTGGCACCTTCCTTGTGGGAGAAGGAGCCGGACGTTTGCCTTTTCAGAAAAAGCTTCTGCCGAAAGTGAGCACCGTGACATGCTGAGTCTCTGGGAAAGCAGAGATCCCCAGTGCTGTTGTGCCTGTGGATAGGCTGCAGAGGGATACTGAATATCAGCAATTTCTTTCAGGGCTGGCAGCTTCCTTGTGGGAGAAGGAGCCTTAAGTTTGCCTTTTCAGAAAAAAGCTTCTGCCGAGAAAGAGCACCGTGACATGCTGAGTCTCTGGGAAAGCAGAGATCCCCAGTGCTGTTGTGCCTGTGGATAGGCTGTAGGGGGAGGGTGAAGACCTGCATTTGTTTTCAGGGCTGGCACCTTCCTTGTGGGAGAAGGAGCCGTAAGTTTGCCTTTTCAGAAAAAGCTTCTGCCGAGAAAGAGCACCGTGACATGCTGAGTCTCTGGGAAAGCAGAGATCCCCAGTGCTGTTGTGCCTGTGGATAGGCTGCAGAGGGATACTGAATATCAGCAATTTCTTTCAGGGCTGGCACCTTCCTTGTGGGAGAAGGAGCCGTAAGTTTGCCTTTTCAGAAAAAAGCTTCTGCCGAGAAAGAGCACCGTGACATGCTGAGTCTCTGGGAAAGCAGAGATTCCCAGTGCTGTTGTGCCTGTGGATAGGCTGCAGGGGGACGGTGAAAACCAGCAATTTCTTTCAGGGCTGGCACCTTCCTTGTGGGAGAAGGAGCCAGACGTTTGCCTTTTCAGAAAAAAGCTTCTGCCGAGAAAGAGCACCGTGACATGCTGAGTCTCTGGGAAAGCAGAGATCCCCAGTGCTGTTGTGCCTGTGGATAGGCTGCAGGGGGATACTGAATATCAGCAATTTCTTTCAGGGCTGGCACCTTCCTTGTGGGAGAAGGAGCCAGGCGTTTGCCTTTTCAGAAAAAAGCTTCTGCCGAGAAAGAGCACCGTGACATGCTGAGTCTCTGGGAAAGCAGAGATCCCCAGTGCTGTTGTGCCTGTGGATAGGCTGCAGGGGGACGGTGAAAACCAGCAATTTCTTTCAGGGCTGGCAGCTTCCTTGTGGGAGAAGGAGCCAGGCGTTTGCCTTTTCAGAAAAAGCTTCTGCCGAGAAAGAGCACCGTGACATGCTGAGTCTCTGGGAAAGCAGAGATCCCCAGTGCTGTTGTGCCTGTGGATAGGCCGCAGGGGGACGGTGAAGACCAGCAATTTCTTTCAGGTCTGGCACCTTCCTTGTGGGAGAAGGAGCCGTTAGTTTGCCTTTTCAGAAAAAAGCTTCTGCCGAGAAAGAGCACCGTGACATGCTGAGTCTCTGGGAAAGCAGAGATCCCCAGTGCTGTTGTGCCTGTGGATAGGCTGCAGAGGGATAGTGAAGACCTGCATTTGCTTTCAGGGCTGGCACCTTCCTTGTGGGAGAAGGAGCCAGGCGTTTGCCTTTTCAGAAAAAAGCTTCTGCCGAGAAAGAGCACCGTGACATGCTGAGTCTCTGGGAAAGCAGAGATCCCCAGTGCTGTTGTGCCTGTGGATAGGCTGCAGAGGGATACTGAATATCAGCACATTTCTTTCAGGGCTGGCACCTTCCTTGTGGGAGACGGAGCCGTAAGTTTGCCTTTTCAGAAAAAAGCTTCTGCCAAGAACGAGCACCGTGACATGCTGCGTCTCTGGGAAAGCAGAGATCCCCAGTGCTGTTGTGCCTGTGGATAGGCTGCAGAGGGATACTGAATATCAGCAATTTCTTTCAGGGCTGGCACCTTCCTTGTGGGAGAAGGAGTCGTAAGTTTGCCTTTTCAGAAAAAAGCTTCTGCCAGGCACGAGCACCGTGACATGCTGCGTCTCTGGGAAAGCAGAGATCCCCAGTGCTGTTGTGCCTGTGGATAGGCAGCAGAGGGATAGTGAAGACCTGCATTTGCTTTCAGGGCTGGCACCTTCCTTGTGGGAGAAGGAGCCGTAAGTTTGCCTTTTCAGAAAAAAGCTTCTGCCGAGAAAGAGCACCGTGACATGCTGAGTCTCTGGGAAAGCAGAGATCCCCAGTGCTGTTGTGCCTGTGGATAGGCCGCAGGGGGACGGTGAAAACCAGCAATTTCTGTCAGGGCTGGCACCTTCCTTGTGGGAGAAGGAGCCGGACGTTTGACTTTTCAGAAAAAGCTTCTGCCGAAAGTGAGCACCGTGACATGCTGAGTCTCTGGGAAAGCAGAGATCCCCAGTGCTGTTGTGCCTGTGGATAGGCTGCAGGGGGATACTGAATATCAGCAATTTCTTTCAGGGCTGGCAGCTTCCTTGTGGGAGAAGGAGCCTTAAGTTTGCCTTTTCAGAAAAAAGCTTCTGCCGAGAAAGAGCACCGTGACATGCTGAGTCTCTGGGAAAGCAGAGATCCCCAGTGCTGTTGTGCCTGTGGATAGGCTGCAGGGGGATACTGAATATCAGCAATTTCTTTCAGGGCTGGCACCTTCCTTGTGGGAGAAGGAGCCAGGCGTTTGCCTTTTCAGAAAAAAGCATCTGCCGAGAAAGAGCACCGTGACATGCTGAGTCTCTGGGAAAGCAGAGATCCCCAGTGCTGTTGTGCCTGTGGATAGGCTGCAGGGGGACGGTGAAAACCAGCAATTTCTTTCAAGGGCTGGCACCTTCCTTGTGGGAGAAGGAGCCGTTAGTTTGCCTTTTCAGAAAAAAGCTTCTGCCAAGAACGAGCACCGTGACATGCTGAGTCTCTGGGAAAGCAGAGATCCCCAGTGCTGTTGTGCCTGTGGATAGGCTGCAGAGGTATAGTGAAGACCTGCATTTGCTTTCAGGGCTGGCACCTTCCTTGTGGGAGAAGGAGCCAGGCGTTTGCCTTTTCAGAAAAAAGCTTCTGCCGAGAAAGAGCACCGTGACATGCTGAGTCTCTGGGAAAGCAGAGATCCCCAGTGCTGTTGTGCCTGTGGATAGGCTGCAGAGGGATACTGAATATCAGCAATTTCTTTCAGGGCTGGCACCTTCCTTGTGGGAGAAGGAGCCTTAAGTTTGCCTTTTCAGAAAAAAGCTTCTGCCGAGAAAGAGCACCGTGACATGCTGAGTCTCTGGGAAAGCAGAGATCCCCAGTGCTGTTGTGCCTGTGGATAGGCTGCAGGGGGACGGTGAAAACCAGCAATTTCTTTCAGGGCTGGCACCTTCCTTGTGGGAGAAGGAGCCAGACGTTTGCCTTTTCAGAAAAAAGCTTCTGCCGAGAAAGAGCACCGTGACATGCTGAGTCTCTGGGAAAGCAGAGATCCCCAGTGCTGTTGTGCCTGTGGATAGGCTGCAGGGGGATACTGAATATCAGCAATTTCTTTCAGGGCTGGCACCTTCCTTGTGGGAGAAGGAGCCAGGCGTTTGCCTTTTCAGAAAAAAGCTTCTGCCGAGAAAGAGCACCGTGACATGCTGAGTCTCTGGGAAAGCAGAGATCCCCAGTGCTGTTGTGCCTGTGGATAGGCCGCAGGGGGACGGTGAAGACCAGCAATTTCTTTCAGGGCTGGCACCTTCCTTGTGGGAGAAGGAGCCGTACGTTTGCCTTTTCAGAAAAAAGCTTCTGCCGAGAAAGAGCACCGTGACATGCTGAGTCTCTGGGAAAGCAGAGATCCCCAGTGCTGTTGTGCCTGTGGATAGGCTGCAGAGGGATACTGAATATCAGCAATTTCTTTCAGGGCTGGCAGCTTCCTTGTGGGAGAAGGAGCCTTAAGTTTGCCTTTTCAGAAAAAGCTTCTGCCGAGAAAGAGCACCGTGACATGCTGAGTCTCTGGGAAAGCAGAGATCCCCAGTGCTGTTGTGCCTGTGGATAGGCTGCAGGGGGACGGTGAAGACATGCATATGCTTTCAGGGCTGGCACCTTCCTTGTGGGAGAAGGAGCCAGGCGTTTGCCTTTTCAGAAAAAAGCTTCTGCCGAGAAAGAGCACCGTGACATGCTGAGTCTCTGGGAAAGCAGAGATCCCCAGTGCTGTTGTGCCTGTGGATAGGCTGCAGGGGGATACTGAATATCAGCAATTTCTTTCAGGGCTGGCACCTTCCTTGTGGGAGAAGGAGCCAGGCGTTTGCCTTTTCAGAAAAAAGCATCTGCCGAGAAAGAGCACCGTGACATGCTGAGTCTCTGGGAAAGCAGAGATCCCCAGTGCTGTTGTGCCTGTGGATAGGCTGCAGAGGGATAGTGAAGACCTGCATTTGCTTTCAGGGCTGGCACCTTCCTTGTGGGAGAAGGAGCCAGGCGTTTGCCTTTTCAGAAAAAAGCTTCTGCCGAGAAAGAGCACCGTGACATGCTGAGTCTCTGGGAAAGCAGAGATCCCCAGTGCTGTTGTGCCTGTGGATAGGCTGCAGGGGGATACTGAATATCAGCAATTTCTTTCAGGGCTGGCACCTTCCTTGTGGGAGAAGGAGCCAGACGTTTGCCTTTTCAGAAAAAAGCTTCTGCCGAGAAAGAGCACCGTGACATGCTGAGTCTCTGGGAAAGCAGAGATCCCCAGTGCTGTTGTGCCTGTGGATAGGCTGCAGAGGGATACTGAATATCAGTAATTTCTTTCAGGGCTGGCACCTTCCTTGTGGGAGAAGGAGCCGTAATTTTGCCTTTTCAGAAAAAAGCTTCTGCCAGAAACGAGCACCGTGACATGCTGAGTCTCTGGGAAAGCAGAGATCCCCAGTGCTGTTGTGCCTGTGGATAGGCTGCAGAGGGATAGTGAAGACATGCATTTGCTTTCAGGGCTGGCACCTTCCTTGTAGGAGAAGGAGCCAGGCGTTTGCCTTTTCAGAAAAAAGCTTCTGCCGAGAACGAGCACCGTGACATGCTGAGTCTCTGGGAAAGCAGAGATCCCCAGTGCTGTTGTGCCTGTGGATAGGCTGCAGGGGGACGGTGAAAACCAGCAATTTCTTTCAGGGCTGGCACCTTCCTTGTGGGAGAAGGAGCCAGGCGTTTGCCTTTTCAGAAAAAAGCTTCTGCCGAGAAAGAGCACCGTGACATGCTGAGTCTCTGGGAAAGCAGAGATCCCCAGTGCTGTTGTGCCTGTGGATAGGCTGCAGAGGGATACTGAATATCAGCAATTTCTTTCAGGGCTGGCAGCTTCCTTGTGGGAGAAGGAGCCTTAAGTTTGCCTTTTCAGAAAAAGCTTCTGCCGAGAAAGAGCACCGTGACATGCTGAGTCTCTGGGAAAGCAGAGATCCCCAGTGCTGTTGTGCCTGTGGATAGGCCGCAGGGGGACGGTGAAGACCAGCAATTTCTTTCAGGTCTGCCACCTTCCTTGTGGGAGAAGGAGCCGGACGTTTGTCTTTTCAGAAAAAGCTTCTGCCGAAAGTGAGCACCGTGACATGCTGAGTCTCTGGGAAAGCAGAGATCCCCAGTGCTGTTGTGCCTGTGGATAGGCTGCAGGGGGACGGTGAAAACCAGCAATTTCTTTCAGGGCTGGCACCTTCCTTGTGGGAGAAGGAGCCGTAAGTTTGCCTTTTCAGAAAAAAGCTTCTGCCGAGAACGAGCACCGTGACATGCTGAGTCTCTGGGAAAGCAGAGATCCCCAGTGCTGTTGTGCCTGTGGATAGGCTACAGAGGGATACTGAATATCAGCAATTTCTTTCAGGGCTGGCACCTTCCTTGTGGGAGAAGGAGCCAGGCGTTTACCTTTCCAGAAAAAAGCTTCTGCCGAGAAAGAGCACCGTGACATGCTGAGCCTCTGGGAAAGCAGAGATCCCCAGTGCTGTTGTGCCTGTGGATAGGGTGCAGGGGGACGGTGAAGACCAGCAATTTCTTTCAGGGCTGGCAGCTTCCTTGTGGGAGAAGGAGCCAGATGTTTGCCTTTTCAGAAAAAAGCTTCTGCCGAGAACGAGCACCGTGACATGCTGAGTCTCTGGGAAAGCAGAGATCCCCAGTGCTGTTGTGCCTGTGGATAGGCTGCAGAGGGATACTGAATATCAGCAATTTCTTTCAGGGCTGGCACCTTCCTTGTGGGAGAAGGAGCCGTAAGTTTGCCTTTTCAGAAAAAAGGTTCTGCCAAGAACGAGCACCATGACATGCTGAGTCTCTGGGAAAGCAGAGATCCCCAGTGCTGTTGTGCCTGTGGATAGGCCGCAGAGGGATACTGAATATCAGCAATTTCTTTCAGGGCTGGCACCTTCCTTGTGGGAGAAGGAGCCGTAAGTTTGCCTTTTCAGAAAAAAGCTTCTGCCAAGAACGAGCACCATGAAAAGCTGAGTCTCTGGGAAAGCAGAGATCCCCAGTGCTGTTGTGCCTGTGGATAGGCTGCAGAGGGATAGTGAAGACCTGCATTTGCTTTCAGGGCTGGCACCTTCCTTGTGGGAGAAGGAGCCGTAAGTTTGCCTTTTCAGAAAAAAGCTTCTGCCGAGAAAGAGCACCGTGACATGCTGAGTCTCTGGGAAAGCAGAGATCCCCAGTGCTGTTGTGCCTGTGGATAGGCTGCAGGGGGATAGTGAAGACCTGCATTTGCTTTCAGGGCTGGCACCTTCCTTGTGGGAGAAGGAGCCAGGCGTTTGCCTTTTCAGAAAAAAGCTTCTGCCGAGAAAGAGCACCGTGACATGCTGAGTCTCTGGGAAAGCAGTGATCCCCAGTGCTGTTGTGCCTGTGGATAGGCTGCAGAGGGATACTGAATATCAGCAATTTCTTTCAGGGCTGGCACCTTCCTTGTGGGAGAAGGAGCCAGGCGTTTGCCTTTTCAGAAAAAAAGCTTCTGCCGAGAAAGAGCACCGTGACATGCTGAGTCTCTGGGAAAGCAGAGATCCCCAGTGCTGTTGTGCCTGTGGATAGGCTGCAGGGGGACGGTGAAAACCAGCAATTTCTTTCAGGGCTGGCACCTTCCTTGTGGGAGAAGGAGCCAGACGTTTGCCTTTTCACAAAAAAGCTTCTGCCGAGAAAGAGCACCGTGACATGCTGAGTCTCTGGGAAAGCAGAGATCCCCAGTGCTGTTGTGCCTGTGGATAGGCTGCAGGGGGATACTGAATATCAGCAATTTCTTTCAGGGCTGGCACCTTCCTTGTGGGAGAAGGAGCCAGGTGTTTGCCTTTTCAGAAAAAAGCTTCTGCCGAGAAAGAGCACCGTGACATGCTGAGTCTCTGGGAAAGCAGAGATCCCCAGTGCTGTTGTGCCTGTGGATAGGCTGCAGGGGGACGGTGAAGACCAGCAATTTCTTTCAGGTCTGGCACCTTCCTTGTGGGAGAAGGAGCCGGACGTTTGCCTTTTCAGAAAAAGCTTCTGCCGAAAGTGAGCACCGTGACATGCTGAGTCTCTGGGAAAGCAGAGATCCCCAGTGCTGTTGTGCCTGTGGATAGGCTGCAGAGGGATACTGAATATCAGCAATTTCTTTCAGGGCTGGCAGCTTCCTTGTGGGAGAAGGAGCCTTAAGTTTGCCTTTTCAGAAAAAGCTTCTGCCGAGAAAGAGCACCGTGACATGCTGAGTCTCTGGGAAAGCAGAGATCCCCAGTGCTGTTGTGCCTGTGGATAGGCTGCAGAGGGATAGTGAAGACCTGCATTTGCTTTCAGGGCTGGCACCTTCCTTGTGGGAGAAGGAGCCAGGCGTTTGCCTTTTCAGAAAAAAGCTTCTGCCGAGAAAGAGCACCGTGACATGCTGAGTCTCTGGGAAAGCAGAGATCCCCAGTGCTGTTGTGCCTGTGGATAGGCTGCAGAGGGATACTGAATATCAGCAATTTCTTTCAGGGCTGGCACCTTCCTTGTGGGAGAAGGAGCCGTAAGTTTGCCTTTTCAGAAAAAAGCTTCTGCCAGGAACGAGCACCGTGACATGCTGAGTCTCTGGGAAAGCAGAGATCCCCAGTGCTGTTGTGCCTGTGGATAGGCTGCAGAGGGATAGTGAAGACCTGCATTTGCTTTCAGGGCTGGCAGCTTCCTTGTGGGAGAAGGAGCCAGGCGTTTCCCTTTCCAGAAAAAAGCTTCTGCCGAGAAAGAGCACCGTGACATGCTGAGCCTCTGGGAAAGCAGAGATCCCCAGTGCTGTTGTGCCTGTGGATAGGCTGCAGGGGGACGGTGAAGACCAGCAATTTCTGTCAGGGCTGGCACATTCCTTGTGGGAGAAGGAGCCAGACGTTTGCCTTTTCAGAAAAAAGCTTCTGCCGAGAAAGAGCACCGTGACATGCTGAGTCTCTGGGAAAGCAGAGATCCCCAGTGCTGTTGTGCCTGTGGATAGGGTGCAGGGGGACGGTGAAGACCAGCAATTTCTTTCAGGGCTGGCAGCTTCCTTGTGGGAGAAGGAGCCAGACGTTTGCCTTTTCAGAAAAAAGCTTCTGCCGAGAAAGAGCACCGTGACATGCTGAGTCTCTGGGAAAGCCGAGATCCCCAGTGCTGTTGTGCCTGTGGATAGGCTGCAGAGGGATACTGAATATCAGCAATTTCTTTCAGGGCTGGCACCTTCCTTGTGGGAGAAGGAGCCGTAAGTTTGCCTTTTCAGAAAAAAGCTTCTGCCAAGAACGAGCACCATGACATGCTGAGTCTCTGGGAAAGCAGAGATCCCCAGTGCTGTTGTGCCTGTGGATAGGCTGCAGGGGGACGGTGAAGACCAGCATTTGCTTTCAGGGCTGGCACCTTCCTTGTGGGAGAAGGAGCCAGGCGTTTGCCTTTTCAGAAAAAAGCTTCTGCCGAGAAAGAGCACCGTGACATGCTGAGTCTCTGGGAAAGCAGAGATCCCCAGTGCTGTTGTGCCTGTGGATAGGCCGCAGAGGGATACTGAATATCAGCAATTTCTTTCAGGGCTGGCACCTTCCTTGTGGGAGAAGGAGCCGTAAGTTTGCCTTTTCAGAAAAAAGCTTCTGCCAAGAACGAGCACCATGACATGCTGAGTCTCTGGGAAAGCAGAGATCCCCAGTGCTGTTGTGCCTGTGGATAGGCTGCAGAGGGATACTGAATATCAGCAATTTCTTTCAGGGCTGGCACCTTCCTTGTGGGAGAAGGAGCCGTAAGTTTGCCTTTTCAGAAAAAAGCTTCTGCCAGGAACGAGCACCGTGACATGCTGAGTCTCTGGGAAAGCAGAGATCCCCAGTGCTGTTGTGCCTGTGGATAGGCTGCAGAGGGATAGTGAAGACCTGCATTTGCTTTCAGGGCTGGCAGCTTCCTTGTGGGAGAAGGAGCCAGGCGTTTCCCTTTCCAGAAAAAAGCTTCTGCCGAGAAAGAGCACCGTGACATGCTGAGCCTCTGGGAAAGCAGAGATCCCCAGTGCTGTTGTGCCTGTGGATAGGCTGCAGGGGGACGGTGAAGACCAGCAATTTCTGTCAGGGCTGGCACATTCCTTGTGGGAGAAGGAGCCAGACGTTTGCCTTTTCAGAAAAAAGCTTCTGCCGAGAACGAGCACCGTGACATGCTGAGTCTCTGGGAAAGCCGAGATCCCCAGTGCTGTTGTGCCTGTGGATAGGCTGCAGAGGGATACTGAATATCAGCAATTTCTTTCAGGGCTGGCACCTTCCTTGTGGGAGAAGGAGCCGTAAGTTTGCCTTTTCAGAAAAAAGCGTCTGCCAAGAACGAGCACCATGACATGCTGAGTCTCTGGGAAAGCAGAGATCCCCAGTGCTGTTGTGCCTGTGGATAGGCTGCAGGGGGATACTGAATATCAGCAATTTCTTTCAGGGCTGGCAGCTTCCTTGTGGGAGAAGGAGCCTTAAGTTTGCCTTTTCAGAAAAAGCTTCTGCCGAGAAAGAGCACCGTGACATGCTGAGTCTCTGGGAAAGCAGAGATCCCCAGTGCTGTTGTGCCTGTGGATAGGCTGCAGGGGGATACTGAATATCAGCAATTTCTTTCAGGGCTGGCACCTTCCTTGTGGGAGAAGGAGCGAGACGTTTGCCTTTTCAGAAAAAAGCATCTGCCGAGAAAGAGCACCGTGACATGCTGAGTCTCTGGGAAAGCAGAGATCCCCAGTGCTGTTGTGCCTGTGGATAGGCTGCAGGGGGACGGTGAATAGCAGCAATTTCTTTCAGGGCTGGCACCTTCCTTGTGGGAGAAGGAGCCAGACGTTTGCCTTTTCAGAAAAAAGCTTCTGCCGAGAAAGAGCACCGTGACATGCTGAGTCTCTGGGAAAGCAGAGATCCCCAGTGCTGTTGTGCCTGTGGATAGGCTGCAGGGGGATACTGAATATCAGCAATTTCTTTCAGGGCTGGCACCTTCCTTGTGGGAGAAGGAGCCAGGCGTTTGCCTTTTCAGAAAAAAGCTTCTGCCGAGAAAGAGCACCGTGACATGCTGAGTCTCTGGGAAAGCAGAGATCCCCAGTGCTGTTGTGCCTGTGGATAGGCTGCAGGGGGATACTGAATATCAGCAATTTCTTTCAGGGCTGGCACCTTCCTTGTGGGAGAAGGAGCCAGGCGTTTGCCTTTTCAGAAAAAAGCTTCTGCCGAGAAAGAGCACCGTGACATGCTGAGTCTCTGGGAAAGCAGAGATCCCCAGTGCTGTTGTGCCTGTGGATAGGCCGCAGGGGGACGGTGAAGACCAGCAATTTCTTTCAGGTCTGGCACCTTCCTTGTGGGAGAAGGAGCCGGACGTTTGCCTTTTCAGAAAAAAGCTTCTGCCGAGAAAGAGCACCGTGACATGCTGAGTCTCTGGGAAAGCAGAGATCCCCAGTGCTGTTGTGCCTGTGGATAGGCCGCAGGGGGACGGTGAAGACCAGCAATTTCTTTCAGGTCTGGCACCTTCCTTGTGGGAGAAGGAGCCGGACGTTTGCCTTTTCAGAAAAAAGCTTCTGCCGAGAAAGAGCACCGTGACATGCTGAGTCTCTGGGAAAGCAGAGATCCCCAGTGCTGTTGTGCCTGTGGATAGGCTGCAGAGGGATACTGAATATCAGCAATTTCTTTCAGGGCTGGCAGCTTCCTTGTGGGAGAAGGAGCCTTAAGTTTGCCTTTTCAGAAAAAGCTTCTGCCGAGAAAGAGCACCGTGACATGCTGAGTCTCTGGGAAAGCAGAGATCCCCAGTGCTGTTGTGCCTGTGGATAGGCTGCAGGGGGACGGTGAAGACATGCATATGCTTTCAGGGCTGGCACCTTCCTTGTGGGAGAAGGAGCCAGACGTTTGCCTTTTCAGAAAAAAGCTTCTGCCGAGAAAGAGCACCGTGACATGCTGAGTCTCTGGGAAAGCAGAGATCCCCAGTGCTGTTGTGCCTTTGGATAGGCTGCAGAGGGATACTGAATATCAGCAATTTCTTTCAGGGCTGGCACCTTCCTTGTGGGAGAAGGAGCCGTAAGTTTGCCTTTTCAGAAAAAAGCTTCTGCCAAGAACGAGCACCATGACATGCTGAGTCTCTGGGAAAGCAGAGATCCCCAGTGCTGTTGTGCCTGTGGATAGGCTGCAGGGGGATACTGAATATCAGCAATTTCTTTCAGGGCTGGCACCTTCCTTGTGGGAGAAGGAGCCAGGCGTTTGCCTTTTCAGAAAAAAGCTTCTGCCGAGAAAGAGCACTGTGACATGCTGAGTCTCTGGGAAAGCAGAGATCCCCAGTGCTGTTGTGCCTGTGGATAGGCTGCAGGGGGACGGTGAAAACCAGCAATTTCTTTCAGGGCTGGCAGCTTCCTTGTGGGAGAAGGAGCCAGGCGTTTGCCTTTTCAGAAAAAGCTTCTGCCGAGAAAGAGCACCGTGACATGCTGAGTCTCTGGGAAAGCAGAGATCCCCAGTGCTGTTGTGCCTGTGGATAGTCTGCACAGGGATAGTGAAGACCTGCATTTGCTTTCAGGGCTGGCACCTTCCTTGTGGGAGAAGGAGCCAGGCGTTTGCCTTTTCAGAAAAAAGCTTCTGCCGAGAAAGAGCACCGTGACATGCTGAGTCTCTGGGAAAGCAGAGATCCCCAGTGCTGTTGTGCCTGTGGATAGGCTGCAGAGGGATACTGAATATCAGCAATTTCTTTCAGGGCTGGCACCTTCCTTGTGGGAGAAGGAGCCGTAAGTTTGCCTTTTCAGAAAAAAGCTTCTGCCGAGAAAGAGCACCGTGACATGCTGAGTCTCTGGGAAAGCAGAGATCCCCAGCGCTGTTGTGCCTGTGGATAGGCTGCAGGGGGACGGTGAAGACCTGCATTTGCTTTCAGGGCTGGCACCTTCCTTGTGGGAGAAGGAGCCAGACGTTTGCCTTTTCAGAAAAAAGCTTCTGCCGAGAAAGAGCACCGTGACATGCTGAGTCTCTGGGAAAGCAGAGATCCCCAGTGCTGTTGTGCCTGTGGATAGGCTGCAGGGGGATACTGAATATCAGCAATTTCTTTCAGGGCTGGCACCTTCCTTGTGGGAGAAGGAGCCAGGCGTTTGCCTTTTCAGAAAAAAGCTTCTGCCGAGAAAGAGCACCGTGACATGCTGAGTCTCTGGGAAAGCAG
This sequence comes from Astur gentilis, assembly GCF_929443795.1. Taxonomy (NCBI): domain Eukaryota; kingdom Metazoa; phylum Chordata; class Aves; order Accipitriformes; family Accipitridae; genus Astur; species Astur gentilis. Next base: position 9,973,594 of record NC_064880.1, on the reverse strand, counting down.
AGATCCCCAGTGCTGTTGTGCCTGTGGATAGGCCGCAGGGGGACGGTGAAGACCAGCAATTTCTTTCAGGTCTGGCACCTTCCTTGTGGGAGAAGGAGCCGGACGTTTGCCTTTTCAGAAAAAAGCTTCTGCCGAGAAAGAGCACCGTGACATGCTGAGTCTCTGGGAAAGCAGAGATCCCCAGTGCTGTTGTGCCTGTGGATAGGCTGCAGAGGGATACTGAATATCAGCAATTTCTTTCAGGGCTGGCAGCTTCCTTGTGGGAGAAGGAGCCTTAAGTTTGCCTTTTCAGAAAAAGCTTCTGCCGAGAAAGAGCACCGTGACATGCTGAGTCTCTGGGAAAGCAGAGATCCCCAGTGCTGTTGTGCCTGTGGATAGGCTGCAGGGGGACGGTGAAGACATGCATATGCTTTCAGGGCTGGCACCTTCCTTGTGGGAGAAGGAGCCAGACGTTTGCCTTTTCAGAAAAAAGCTTCTGCCGAGAAAGAGCACCGTGACATGCTGAGTCTCTGGGAAAGCAGAGATCCCCAGTGCTGTTGTGCCTTTGGATAGGCTGCAGAGGGATACTGAATATCAGCAATTTCTTTCAGGGCTGGCACCTTCCTTGTGGGAGAAGGAGCCGTAAGTTTGCCTTTTCAGAAAAAAGCTTCTGCCAAGAACGAGCACCATGACATGCTGAGTCTCTGGGAAAGCAGAGATCCCCAGTGCTGTTGTGCCTGTGGATAGGCTGCAGGGGGATACTGAATATCAGCAATTTCTTTCAGGGCTGGCACCTTCCTTGTGGGAGAAGGAGCCAGGCGTTTGCCTTTTCAGAAAAAAGCTTCTGCCGAGAAAGAGCACCGTGACATGCTGAGTCTCTGGGAAAGCAGAGATCCCCAGTGCTGTTGTGCCTGTGGATAGGCTGCAGGGGGATACTGAATATCAGCAATTTCTTTCAGGCCTGGCACCTTCCTTGTGGGAGAAGGAGCCAGGCGTTTGCCTTTTCAGAAAAAAGCTTCTGCCGAGAAAGAGCACCGTGACATGCTGAGTCTCTGGGAAAGCAGAGATCCCCAGTGCTGTTGTGCCTGTGGATAGGCTGCAGGGGGATACTGAATATCAGCAATTTCTTTCAGGGCTGGCACCTTCCTTGTGGGAGAAGGAGCCAGGCGTTTGCCTTTTCAGAAAAAAGCTTCTGCCGAGAAAGAGCACCGTGACATGCTGAGTCTCTGGGAAAGCAGAGATCCCCAGTGCTGTTGTGCCTGTGGATAGGCTGCAGGGGGACGGTGAAAACCAGCAATTTCTTTCAGGGCTGGCAGCTTCCTTGTGGGAGAAGGAGCCAGGCGTTTGCCTTTTCAGAAAAAGCTTCTGCCGAGAAAGAGCACCGTGACATGCTGAGTCTCTGGGAAAGCAGAGATCCCCAGTGCTGTTGTGCCTGTGGATAGGCCGCAGGGGGACGGTGAAAACCAGCAATTTCTTTCAGGTCTGGCACCTTCCTTGTGGGAGAAGGAGCCGGACGTTTGCCTTTTCAGAAAAAGCTTCTGCCGAAAGTGAGCACCGTGACATGCTGAGTCTCTGGGAAAGCAGAGATCCCCAGTGCTGTTGTGCCTGTGGATAGGCCACAGGGGGACGGTGAAAACCAGCAATTTCTTTCAGGGCTGGCACCTTCCTTGTGGGAGAAGGAGCCGTAAGTTTGCCTTTTCAGAAAAAAGCTTCTGCCGAGAAAGAGCACCGTGACATGCTGAGTCTCTGGGAAAGCAGAGATCCCCAGTGCTGTTGTGCCTGTGGATAGGCTGCAGGGGGATACTGAATATCAGCAATTTCTTTCAGGGCTGGCACCTTCCTTGTGGGAGAAGGAGCCAGGCGTTTGCCTTTTCAGAAAAAAGCTTCTGCCGAGAAAGAGCACCGTGACATGCTGAGTCTCTGGGAAAGCAGAGATCCCCAGTGCTGTTGTGCCTGTGGATAGGCTGCAGGGGGACGGTGAAAACCAGCAATTTCTTTCAGGGCTGGCAGCTTCCTTGTGGGAGAAGGAGCCAGGCGTTTGCCTTTTCAGAAAAAAGCTTCTGCCGAGAAAGAGCACCGTGACATGCTGAGTCTCTGGGAAAGCAGAGATCCCCAGTGCTGTTGTGCCTGTGGATAGGCCGCAGGGGGACGGTGAAAACCAGCAATTTCTTTCAGGGCTGGCACCTTCCTTGTGGGAGAAGGAGCCGGACGTTTGACTTTTCAGAAAAAGCTTCTGCCGAAAGTGAGCACCGTGACATGCTGAGTCTCTGGGAAAGCAGAGATCCCCAGTGCTGTTGTGCCTGTGGATAGACTGCAGAGGGATACTGAATATCAGCAATTTCTTTCAGGGCTGGCAGCTTCCTTGTGGGAGAAGGAGCCTTAAGTTTGCCTTTTCAGAAAAAAGCTTCTGCCGAGAAAGAGCACCGTGACATGCTGAGTCTCTGGGAAAGCAGAGATCCCCAGTGCTGTTGTGCCTGTGGATAGGCTGTAGGGGGAGGGTGAAGACCTGCATTTGCTTTCAGGGCTGGCACCTTCCTTGTGGGAGAAGGAGCCAGGCGTTTGCCTTTTCAGAAAAAAGCTTCTGCCGAGAAAGAGCACCGTGACATGCTGAGTCTCTGGGAAAGCAGAGATCCCCAGTGCTGTTGTGCCTGTGGATAGGCTGCAGGGGGATACTGAATATCAGCAATTTCTTTCAGGGCTGGCACCTTCCTTGTGGGAGAAGGAGCCAGGCGTTTGCCTTTTCAGAAAAAAGCATCTGCCGAGAAAGAGCACCGTGACATGCTGAGTCTCTGGGAAAGCAGAGATCCCCAGTGCTGTTGTGCCTGTGGATAGGCTGCAGGGGGACGGTGAAGACCAGCAATTTCTTTCAAGGGCTGGCACCTTCCTTGTGGGAGAAGGAGCCGGACGTTTGCCTTTTCAGAAAAAAGCTTCTGCCAAGAACGAGCACCGTGACATGCTGAGTCTCTGGGAAAGCAGAGATCCCCAGTGCTGTTGTGCCTGTGGATAGGCTGCACAGGGATAGTGAAGACCTGCATTTGCTTTCAGGGCTGGCACCTTCCTTGTGGGAGAAGGAGCGAGGCGTTTGCCTTTTCAGAAAAAAGCTTCTGCCGAGAAAGAGCACCGTGACATGCTGAGTCTCTGGGAAAGCAGAGATCCCCAGTGCTGTTGTGCCTGTGGATAGGCTGCAGAGGGATACTGAATATCAGCAATTTCTTTCAGGGCTGGCACCTTCCTTGTGGGAGAAGGAGCCGTAAGTTTGCCTTTTCAGAAAAAAGCTTCTGCCGAGAAAGAGCACCGTGACATGCTGAGTCTCTGGGAAAGCAGAGATCCCCAGTGCTGTTGTGCCTGTGGATAGGCTGCAGGGGGATGGTGAAAACCAGCAATTTCTTTCAGGGCTGGCAGTTTCCTTGTGGGAGAAGGAGCCAGGCGTTTGCCTTTTCAGAAAAAGCTTCTGCCGAGAAAGAGCACCGTGACATGCTGAGTCTCTGGGAAAGCAGAGATCCCCAGTGCTGTTGTGCCTGTGGATAGGCCGCAGGGGGACGGTGAAGACCAGCAATTTCTTTCAGGTCTGGCACCTTCCTTGTGGGAGAAGGAGCCGGACGTTTGCCTTTTCAGAAAAAAGCTTCTGCCGAGAAAGAGCACCGTGACATGCTGAGTCTCTGGGAAAGCAGAGATCCCCAGTGCTGTTGTGCCTGTGGATAGGCTGCAGAGGGATACTGAATATCAGCAATTTCTTTCAGGGCTGGCAGCTTCCTTGTGGGAGAAGGAGCCTTAAGTTTGCCTTTTCAGAAAAAGCTTCTGCCGAGAAAGAGCACCGTGACATGCTGAGTCTCTGGGAAAGCAGAGATCCCCAGTGCTGTTGTGCCTGTGGATAGGCCGCAGGGGGACGGTGAAGACCAGCAATTTCTTTCAGGTCTGGCACCTTCCTTGTGGGAGAAGGAGCCGGACGTTTGCCTTTTCAGAAATAAGCTTCTGCCGAGAAAGAGCACCGTGACATGCTGAGTCTCTGGGAAAGCAGAGATCCCCAGTGCTGTTGTGCCTGTGGATAGGCTGCAGAGGGATACTGAATATCAGCAATTTCTTTCAGGGCTGGCAGCTTCCTTGTGGGAGAAGGAGCCTTAAGTTTGCCTTTTCAGAAAAAGCTTCTGCCGAGAAAGAGCACCGTGACATGCTGAGTCTCTGGGAAAGCAGAGATCCCCAGTGCTGTTGTGCCTGTGGATAGGCTGCAGGGGGACGGTGAAGACATGCATATGCTTTCAGGGCTGGCACCTTCCTTGTGGGAAAAGGAGCCAGACGTTTGCCTTTTCAGAAAAAAGCTTCTGCCGAGAAAGAGCACCGTGACATGCTGAGTCTCTGGGAAAGCAGAGATCCCCAGTGCTGTTGTGCCTTTGGATAGGCTGCAGAGGGATACTGAATATCAGCAATTTCTTTCAGGGCTGGCACCTTCCTTGTGGGAGAAGGAGCCGTAAGTTTGCCTTTTCAGAAAAAAGCTTCTGCCAAGAACGAGCACCATGACATGCTGAGTCTCTGGGAAAGCAGAGATCCCCAGTGCTGTTGTGCCTGTGGATAGGCTGCAGGGGGATACTGAATATCAGCAATTTCTTTCAGGGCTGGCACCTTCCTTGTGGGAGAAGGAGCCAGGCGTTTGCCTTTTCAGAAAAAAGCTTCTGCCGAGAAAGAGCACTGTGACATGCTGAGTCTCTGGGAAAGCAGAGATCCCCAGTGCTGTTGTGCCTGTGGATAGGCTGCACAGGGATAGTGAAGACCTGCATTTGCTTTCAGGGCTGGCACCTTCCTTGTGGGAGAAGGAGCCAGGCGTTTGCCTTTTCAGAAAAAAGCTTCTGCCGAGAAAGAGCACCGTGACATGCTGAGTCTCTGGGAAAGCAGAGATCCCCAGTGCTGTTGTGCCTGTGGATAGGCTGCAGGGGGATACTGAATATCAGCAATTTCTTTCAGGGCTGGCACCTTCCTTGTGGGAGAAGGAGCCAGGCGTTTGCCTTTTCAGAAAAAAGCTTCTGCCGAGAAAGAGCACCGTGACATGCTGAGTCTCTGGGAAAGCAGAGATCCCCAGTGCTGTTGTGCCTGTGGATAGGCTGCAGGGGGACGGTGAAAACCAGCAATTTCTTTCAGGGCTGGCAGCTTCCTTGTGGGAGAAGGAGCCATGCGTTTGCCTTTTCAGAAAAAGCTTCTGCCGAGAAAGAGCACCGTGACATGCTGAGTCTCTGGGAAAGCAGAGATCCCCAGTGCTGTTGTGCCTGTGGATAGGCCGCAGGGGGACGGTGAAGACCAGCAATTTCTTTCAGGTCTGGCACCTTCCTTGTGGGAGAAGGAGCCGTAAGTTTGCCTTTTCAGAAAAAAGCTTCTGCCGAGAAAGAGCACCGTGACATGCTGAGTCTCTGGGAAAGCAGAGATCCCCAGTGCTGTTGTGCCTGTGGATAGGCTGCAGAGGGATACTGAATATCAGCAATTTCTTTCAGGGCTGGCAGCTTCCTTGTGGGAGAAGGAGCCGGACGTTTGACTTTTCAGAAAAAGCTTCTGCCGAGAAAGAGCACCGTGACATGCTGAGTCTCTGGGAAAGCAGAGATCCCCAGTGCTGTTGTGCCTGTGGATAGGCAGCAGGGGGACGGTGAAGACATGCATATGCTTTCAGGGCTGGCACCTTCCTTGTGGGAGAAGGAGCCAGACGTTTGCCTTTTCAGAAAAAAGCTTCTGCCGAGAAAGAGCACCGTGACATGCTGAGTCTCTGGGAAAGCAGAGATCCCCAGTGCTGTTGTGCCTTTGGATAGGCTGCAGAGGGATACTGAATATCAGCAATTTCTTTCAGGGCTGGCACCTTCCTTGTGGGAGAAGGAGCCGTAAGTTTGCCTTTTCAGAAAAAAGCTTCTGCCAAGAACGAGCACCATGACATGCTGAGTCTCTGGGAAAGCAGAGATCCCCAGTGCTGTTGTGCCTGTGGATAGGCTGCAGGGGGATACTGAATATCAGCAATTTCTTTCAGGGCTGGCACCTTCCTTGTGGGAGAAGGAGCCAGGCGTTTGCCTTTTCAGAAAAAGCTTCTGCCGAGAAAGAGCACCGTGACATGCTGAGTCTCTGGGAAAGCAGAGATCCCCAGTGCTGTTGTGCCTGTGGATAGTCTGCACAGGGATAGTGAAGACCTGCATTTGCTTTCAGGGCTGGCACCTTCCTTGTGGGAGAAGGAGCCAGGCGTTTGCCTTTTCAGAAAAAAGCTTCTGCCGAGAAAGAGCACCGTGACATGCTGAGTCTCTGGGAAAGCAGAGATCCCCAGTGCTGTTGTGCCTGTGGATAGGCTGCAGAGGGATACTGAATATCAGCAATTTCTTTCAGGGCTGGCACCTTCCTTGTGGGAGAAGGAGCCGTAAGTTTGCCTTTTCAGAAAAAAGCTTCTGCCGAGAAAGAGCACCGTGACATGCTGAGTCTCTGGGAAAGCAGAGATCCCCAGTGCTGTTGTGCCTGTGGATAGGCTGCAGGGGGACGGTGAAAACCAGCAATTTCTTTCAGGGCTGGCACCTTCCTTGTGGGAGAAGGAGCCGTAAGTTTGCCTTTTCAGAAAAAAGCTTCTGCCGAGAAAGAGCACCGTGACATGCTGAGTCTCTGGGAAAGCAGAGATCCCCAGTGCTGTTGTGCCTGTGGATAGGCTGCAGGGGGATACTGAATATCAGCAATTTCTTTCAGGGCTGGCACCTTCCTTGTGGGAGAAGGAGCCAGGCGTTTGCCTTTTCAGAAAAAAGCTTCTGCCGAGAAAGAGCACCGTGACA